>NW_027464643.1:835000-1435000 GCF_043290135.1 Rhipicephalus microplus
CTAACCTAACCTAACCTAACCCAAGCCAACCCAACCCAACCCAACCTAACCTAACCTAACCTAATCTAACCCAACCTAACCTAACCTAACCTAACCTAACCCAACCCAACCCAACCCAACCTAACCTAACCTAACCTAACCAAACCTAACCTAACCAAACCTAACCTTACCTAACCCAACCTAACCTAACCCAACCTAACCTTACCTAACCTAAATTAACCTAACCTAACCTAACGCAACCTAACATAACCTAACCTAACCTAACCCAACCTAACCGAACCCAACCCAACCCAACCCAACCCAACCCAACCTAACCTATTCCAACCCAACCCAACCTAACCTAACCTAACCTAACCTAACGACGGTTGCAAGCGCTTTCACATTAGATATCGCAGTTCCCGACTTGTAATGGTGAAAAACACTGCATCTCACTAAGTGACATTGTTTAATGCGGTTTTACGACGGTTCATATCTTAACCTAACCTAACATTCGCACTTGTATCTAAAAACGCTCTATTACACTGTTTCGTTCACAATTACGATATTTGCATAACCTCACAGTTTAACACCAACTTATTGCAGTACAGAACGCTGTATCTCGCTAAATGACATCGTTCTTTGAGGTTTCACGATGCTTGCATGCGCTTTAACGAGAATATCACAATATAGCAGTTTCGTACTTGTAACGGTACAACACGCAGTATCTGGCTTGTTCATGCCGTTTTGTGTGCTTTCACAACATTTCACCTATCGCAGTTTCGTACTCGCAATAAAACAACACTACCTCGTTAGATGACGTCGTTTTTGGTGGTTTCACGACGCTACCTAGCTTAAACTAACATAACTACACCTAACATAACCTTCGCACTTCTATCGTTAGAAAACGTTTTACTCGCTACTTTACATTGCTTTCTACAACATTACGACGGTTTCAAGCGCTTTCACATTAGATATCGCAGTTCCCGAATTGTAATGCTGAAAAACACTGCATCTCACTAGGTGACATTGTTTAATGCGGTTTTACGACGGTTCATATCTTGACCTAACCTAACATTCGCACTTGTATCTCAAAACGCTCTATTACACTGTTTCGTTCACAATTACGATATTTGCATGACCTCACAGTTTTTCACCAACTTATTACAGCACAGAACGCTGTATGTCGCTAAATGACATCATTCTTTAAGGTTTCAGGATGCTTGCATGCGCTTTCACGAGAATATCACAATATAGCAGTTTCGCACTTGTAATGGTACAACACGCAGTATTTGGCTTGTTCATGTCGTGTTGTGTGCTTTCACAACATTTCACCTATTGCAGTTTTGTACATGCAATAAAACAACACTATCTCGTTAGATGACGTCCTTTTTGGTGGTTTGACGACGCTACCTAGCTTAAACTAACATAACTCAACCTAACATAACCTTCGCACTTCTTTCGTTAGAAAACGTTTTACTCACTACTTTACAATGCTCTCTACAACATCACGACGGTTTCATGCGCTTTCACATTAGATATCGCATATCCCGACTTGTAATGGTGAAAAACACTGCATCTCACTAAGTGACATTGTTTAATTCGGTTTTACGACGGTTCATATCTTAACGTAACCTAACATTCGCACTTGTATCTAAAAACGCTCTATTACAATGTTTCGTTCACATTTACGATATTTGCATGACCTAACAGTTTTTCACCAACTTATTACAATACAAAACGCTGTATCTCGCTAAACGACATCATTCTTTAGGTTTCACGATGGTTGCATGCGCTTTAACAAGAATATCACAACATAGCAGTTTCGCACTTGTAACGGTAAAACATGCAGTATTTGGCTTGTTTATGCCGTTTTGTGTGCTTTCACAACATTTCACCTATTGCAGTTTCGTACATGCAATAAAACAACACTATCTCGTTAGTTTACCTCCTTTTTGGTGGTTTCACGACGCTACCTAGCCTAAACAAACATAACTCAACCTAACATAACCTTCGCACTTCTATCATTAGAAAACGTTTTACTCGCTACTTTACATTGCTTTCTACAACATTACGACGGTTTCAAGCGCTTTCATATTAGATATCGCAGTTCCCGACTTGTAATGTTGAAAAACACTGCATCTCCCTAAGTGACATTGTTAAATGCGGTTTTACGGCGGTTCATATCTTAATGTAACCTAACATTCGCACTTGTATCTAAAAACGCTCTATTACACTGTTTCGTTCACATTTACAATATTTGCATGACCTAACAGTTTTTCACCAACTTATACAGTACAAAACGCTGTATCTCGCTAAATGACATCATTCTTTAGGTTTCACGATGGTTGCATGCGCTTTAACAAGAATATCACAACATAGCAGTTTCGCACTTGTAACGGTACAACACGCAGTATTTGGCTTGTTCATGCCGTTTTGTGTGCTTTCACATTTCACCTATCGCAGTTTCGTACTCGCAATAAAACAACACTATCTCGTTAGATGACGTCGTTTTTGGTGGTTTCACGACGCTACCTAGCTTAAACTAACATAACTCAACCTAACATAACCTTCGCACTTCTATCGTTAGAAAACGTTTTACTCGCTACTTTACATTGCTTTCTACAACATTACGACGGTTTCAAGTGCTTTCACATTAGATATCGCAGTTCCCGACTTGTAATGGTGAAAAACACTGCATCTCACTAAGTGACATTGTTTAATGCGGTTTTACAATGGTTCATATCTTAACCTAACCTAACCTAACCTTACCTAACCTAACTTAAACTAACCTAACCTAACCTAACCTAACCTATCCTGATCTAATCTAACCTAACCTAACCTAACCCAACCCAACCCAACCCAACCCTACCTAACCTAACCTAACCTAACCCAACCCAACCCAACCCAACCCATCCCAACGTAACCTAACCTATCCTAACCTAACCTAACCCAACTCAACCCAACCAAACCTAGCCTAAACTAACTTAATCTAACCTAACCTAACCTAACCTATCCCAACACAACCCAACCTAACCTAACCTAACCTAACCTAACCCAACCCAACCCAACCCAACCTAACCTAACCAAATCTAACCTAACCCAACCTAACCTAACCTAACCCAACCCAACCAAACCTAACCTAACCTAACCAAACCTAACCTAACCTAACCTAACCTTACCTAACCTAACCTATCCGAACCCAACGTAACGTAACCTAACCTAACCTAACATAACCTAATGGAACCTAACCTAACCTAACCTAACGTAACCTAACCTAACCTACCTAACCTAACCTAACCTAACCCAACCTAACCCAACCCAACCCAACCCAACCTAACCTAACCCAACCCAACCCAACCCAACCTAACCTAACCTGACCTAACCTAACGACGGTTGCAAGCGCTTTCACATTAGATATCGCAGTTCCCGACTTGTAATGGTGAAAAACACTGCATCTCACTAAGTGACATTGTTTAATGCGGTTTTACGACGGTTCATATCAAAACCTAGCCTAACAATCGCACTTGTATCTGAAAACGCTCTATTACACTGTTTCGTTCACAATTACGATATTTGCATAACCTCACAGTTTTTCACCAACTTATTGCAGTACAGAACGCTGTATCTCGCTAAATGACATCGTTCTTCAAGGTTTCACGATGCTTGCATGCGCTTTAACGAGAATATCACAATATAGCAGTTTCGCACTTGTAACGGTACAAAACGCAGTATCTGGCTTGTTTATGCCGTTTTGTGTGCTTTCAAGACATTTCACCTATTGCAGTTTCGTACATGCAATAAAACAACACTATCTCGTTAGATGACGTCGTTTTTGGTGGTTTCACGACGCTACCTAGCTTAAACTAACATAACTCAACCTAACATAACCTTCGCACTTCTATCGTTAGAAAACGTTTTACTCGCTACTTTACATTGCTTTCTACAACATTACGACGGTTTCAAGCGCTTTCATATTAGATATCGCAGTTCCCGACTTGTAATGGTGAAAAACACCGCATCTCACTAAGTGACATTGTTTAATGCGGTTTTACGACGGTTCATATCTTAACCTAACCTAACATTCGCACTTGTATCTAAAAACGCTCTATTACACTGTTTGGTTCACATTTACAATATTTGCATGACAGTTTTTCACCAACTTATTACAGTACAGAACGCTGTTTCTCGCTAAGTGGCATCATTCTTTAAGGTTTCACGATGGTTGCATGCGCTTTAACAAGCTACCCAGCTTAAAGTAACATAACTCAACCTAACATAACCTTTGCACTTCTATCCCTAGAAATCGTTTTACTCGCTACTTTACATTGCTTTCTACAACATTACGACGGTTTCAAGCGCTTTCATATTAGATATCGTAGTTCCCGACTTGTAATGTTGAAAAACACTGCATCTCCCTAAGTGACATTGTTTAATGCGGTTTTACGGCGGTTCATATCTTAACGTAACCTAACATTCGCACTTGTATCTAAAAACGCTCTATTACACTGTTTCGTTCACATTTACAATATTTGCATGACCTAACAGTTTTTCACCAACCTATTACAGTACAAAACGCTGTATCTCGCTAAATGACATCAATCTTTCGGTTTCACGATGGTTGCATGCGCTTTAACAAGAATATCACAACATAGCAGTTTCGCACTTGTAACGGTACAACACGCAGTATTTGGCTTGTTCATGCCGTTTTGTGTGCTTTCACATTTCACCTATCGCAGTTTCGTACTCGCAATAAAACAACACTATCTCGTTAGATGACGTCGTTTTTGGTGGTTTCACGACGCTACCTAGCCTAAACTAACATAACTCAACCTAACATAACCTTCGCACTTCTATCGTTAGAAAACGTTTTACTCGCTACTTTACATTGCTTTCTACAACATTACGACGGTTTCAAGCGCTTTCACATTAGATATCGCAGTTCCCGACTTGTAATGGTGAAAAACACTGCATCTCACTAAGTGACATTGTTTAATGCTGTTTTACGACAGTTCATATCTTAACCTAACCTAACCTAACCTAGTCTTAACTAACCTAACCTAACCTAACTTGACCTAACCTCACCTAACCTAACCTAACCCAACCCAACCCAACCCAACCCAACCCAACCTAACCTAACCTAACCTAACCTAACCTATTCTAACCTAACCCAACAAACCAAACCTAACCTAACCTTACCTAACCTAACCTAACCTAACTTAACCTAACCTAACCCAACCCAACCCAACCCAACCCAACCTAACCTAACCTAACCCAACCCAACCCAACCTAACCTAACCTAACGACAGTTGCAAGCGCTTTCACATTAGATATCGCAGTTCCCGACTTGTAAAGGTGAAAAACACCGCATCTCACTAAGTGACATTGTTTAATGCGGTTTTACGACGGTTCATATCTTAACCTAACCTAACATTCGCACTTGTATCTAAAAACGCTCTATTACACTGTTTCGTTCAGAATTACGATATTTGCATAACCTCACAGTTTAACACCAACTTATTGCAGTACAGAACGCTGTATCTCGCTAAATGACATCGTTCTTTAAGGTTTCACGATGCTTGCATGCGCTTTAACGAGAATATCACAATATAGCAGTTTCGCACTTGTAACGGTACAACACGCAGTATCTGGCTTGTTCATGCCGTTTTGTGTGCTTTCACAACATTTCACTATTGCAGTTTCGTACATGTAATAAAACATTATCTCGTTAGATGACGTCCTTTTTGGTGGTTTCACGACGCTACCTAGCCTAAACTAACATAACTCAACCTAACAAAACCTTCGCACTTCTATCGTTAGAAAACGTTTTACTCGCTACTTTACAATGCTCTCTACAACATTACGACGGTTTCATGCGCTTTCACAGTAGATATCGCAGTTCCCTAATTGTAATGGTGAAAAACACTGCATCTAACTAGGTGACATTGTTTATTGTGGTTTTTCGACAGTTCATATCTTAACCTAACCTAACCTAACCTAACCTAACCTTACCTAACCTAACCTAACCTAACTTAACCTAACCTAACCTAACCTAACCTAACCTAACCCAACCCAACCCAGCCCAACCAAACCTAACCTAACCTAACCTAACCCAACCCAACCCAGCCCAACCCAACCCAACCCAACCCAACCTAACCTAACCCAACCCAACCCAACCTAACTTAGCCTAAACTAACCTAACCTAACCTAACCTAACCTAACTCAACCCAACCCAACCTAACCTAACCTAACCTAACCGAACCCAACTTAACCCAACCCAACCTAACCTAACCTAACCTAACCCAACCCAACCCAACCCAACCAAACCTAATCTAACCTAACCTAACCTAACCTAACCAAACCTAACCTAACCTAACCTTGCGTAACCTAACCTATCCTAACCTAACCTAACATAACCTAACCTAACCTAACCCAACCTAACCCAACCTAACCCAACCTAACCCAACTTAACCCAACCCAACCTAACCTAATCCAACCCAACCCAACCTAACCTAACCTAACGACGGTTGCAAGCGCTTTCACATTAGATATCGCAGTTCCCGACTTGTAATGGTGAAACACACTGCGTCTCACTAAGTGACATTGTTTAATGCGGTTTTACGACGGTTCATATCTTAACCTAACCTAACATTCGCACTTGTATCTAAAAACGCTCTATTACACTGTTTCGTTCACAATTACGATATTTGCATAACTTCATAGTTTTTCAGCAACTTATTGCAGTACAGAACGCTGTATCTCGCTAAATGACATCGTTCTTTAAGGTTTCACGATGCTTGCATCGTGAAACCTTAACGAGAATATCACAATATAGCAGTTTCGCACTTGTAACGGTACAACACGCAGTATTTGTCTGGTTCATGCCGTTTTGCGTGCTTTCACAACATTTCACCTATCGCAGTTTCGTACTCGCAATAAAACAACACTATCTCGTTAGATGACGTCGTTTTTGGTGGTTTCACGACGCTACCTAGCTTAAACTAACATAACTACACCTAACATAACCTTCGCACTTCTATCGTTAGAAAACGTTTTACTCGCTACTTTACATTGCTTTCTACACCATTACGACGGTTTCAAGTGCTTTCACATTAGATATCGCAGTTCCCGACTTGTAATGGTGAAAAACACTGCATCTCACTAAGTGACATTGTTTATTGCGGTTTTACAATGGTTCATATCTTAACCTAACCTAACCTAACCTTACCTAACCTAACTTAAACTAACCTAACCTAACCTAACCTAACCTATCCTGATCTAATCTAACCTAACCTAACCTAACCCAACCCAACCCAACCCAACCCTACCTAACCTAACCTAACCTAACCCAACCCAACCCAACCCAACCCATCCCAACGTAACCTAACCTATCCTAACCTAACCTAACCCAACTCAACCCAACCAAACCTAGCCTAAACTAACTTAATCTAACCTAACCTAACCTAACCTAACCTATCCCAACACAACCCAACCTAACCTAACCTAACCTAACCTAACCCAACCCAACCAAACCTAACCTAACCTAACCAAACCTAACCTAACCTAACCTAACCTTACCTAACCTAACCTATCCGAACCCAACGTAACGTAACCTAACCTAACCTAACATAACCTAATGGAACCTAACCTAACCTAACCTAACGTAACCTAACCTAACCTAGCTAACCTAACCTAACCTAACCCAACCTAACCCAACCCAACCCAACCTAACCTAACCCAACCCAACCCAACCCAACCTAACCTAACCTGACCTAACCTAACGACGGTTGCAAGCGCTTTCACATTAGATATCGCAGTTCCCGACTTGTAATGGTGAAAAACACTGCATCTCACTAAGTGACATTGTTTAATGCGGTTTTACGACGCTTCATATCAAAACCTAGCCTAACAATCGCACTTGTATCTGAAAACGCTCTATTACACTGTTTCGTTCACAATTACGATATTTGCATAACCTCACAGTTTTTCACCAACTTATTGCAGTACAGAACGCTGTATCTCGCTAAATGACATCGTTCTTCAAGGTTTCACGATGCTTGCATGCGCTTTAACGAGAATATCACAATATAGCAGTTTCGCACTTGTAACGGTACAAAACGCAGTATCTGGCTTGTTTATGCCGTTTTGTGTGCTTTCACGACATTTCACCTATTGCAGTTTCGTACATGCAATAAAACAACACTATCTCGTTAGTTGACCTCCTTTTTGGTGGTTTCACGACGCTACCTAGCCTAAACAAACATGACTCAACCTAACATAACCTTCGCACTTCTATCGTTAGAAAACGTTTTACTCGCTACATTACAATGCTCTCTACAACATTACGACGGTTTCATGCGCTTTCACAATAGATATCGCTGTTCCCGACTTGTAATGGTGAAAAACACTGCATCTCACTAGGTGACATTGTTTAATGCGGTTTTATGACGGTTCATATCTTGACCTAACCTAACATTCGCACTTGTATCTCAAAACGCTCTATTACACTGTTTCGTTCACAATTACGATATTTGCATGACCTCACAGTTTTTCACCAACTTATTACAGCACAGAACGCTGTATCTCACTAAATGACATCATTCTTTAAGGTTTCACGATGCTTGCATGCACTTTAACGAGAATATCACAACACAGCAGTTTCGCACTTGTAACGGTACAACACGCAGTATTTGGCTTGTTCATGCCGTTTTGTGCGCTTTCACAACATTTCACCTATCGCAGTTTCGTACTCGCAATAAAACAACACTATCTCGTTAGATGACGTCGTTTTTGGTGGTTTCACGACGCTACCTAGCTTAAACTAACATAACTCAACCTAACATAACCTTCGCACTTCTATCGTTAGAAAACGTTTTACTCGCTACTTTACATTGCTTTCTACAACATTACGACGGTTTCAAGCGCTTTCATATTAGATATCGCAGTTCCCGACTTGTAATGGTGAAAAACACCGCATCTCACTAAGTGACATTGTTTAATGCGGTTTTACGACGGTTCATATCTTAACCTAACCTAACATTCGCACTTGTATCTAAAAACGCTCTATTACACTGTTTGGTTCACATTTACAATATTTGCATGACAGTTTTTCACCAACTTATTACAGTACAGAACGCTGTTTCTCGCTAAGTGGCATCATTCTTTAAGGTTTCACGATGGTTGCATGCGCTTTAACAAGCTACCTAGCTTAAAGTAACATAACTCAACCTAACATAACCTTTGCACTTCTATCCCTAGAAATCGTTTTACTCGCTACTTTACATTGCTTTCTACAACATTACGACGGTTTCAAGCGCTTTCATATTAGATATCGCAGTTCCCGACTTGTAATGTTGAAAAACACTGCATCTCCCTAAGTGACATTGTTTAATGCGGTTTTACGGCGGTTCATATCTTAACGTAACCTAACATTCGCACTTGTATCTAAAAACGCTCTATTACACTGTTTCGTTCACATTTACAATATTTGCATGACCTAACAGTTTTTCACCAACTTATTACAGTACAAAACGCTGTATCTCGCTAAATGACATCATTCTTTCGGTTTCACGATGGTTGCATGCGCTTTAACAAGAATATCACAACATAGCAGTTTCGCACTTGTAACGGTACAACACGCAGTATTTGGCTTGTTCATGCCGTTTTGTGTGCTTTCACATTTCACCTATCGCAGTTTCGTACTCGCAATAAAACAACACTATCTCGTTAGATGACGTCGTTTTTGGTGGTTTCACGACGCTACCTAGCTTAAACTAACATAACTCAACCTAACATAACCTTCGCACTTCTATCGTTAGAAAACGTTTTACTCGCTACTTTACATTGCTTTCTACAACATTACGACGGTTTCAAGCGCTTTCACATTAGATATCGCAGTTCCCGACTTGTAATGGTGAAAAACACTGCATCTCACTAAGTGACATTGTTTAATGCTGTTTTACGACAGTTCATATCTTAACCTAACCTAACCTAACCTAGTCTTAACTAACCTAACCTAACCTAACTTGACCTAACCTAACCTATTCTAACCTAACCCAACAAACCAAACCTAACCTAACCTTACCTAACCTAACCTAACCTAACTTAACCTAACCTAACCCAACCCAACCCAACCCAACCCAACCCAACCTAACCTAACCTAACGACAGTTGCAAGCGCTTTCACATTAGATATCGCAGTTCCCGACTTGTAAAGGTGAAAAACACCGCATCTCACTAAGTGACATTGTTTAATGCGGTTTTACGACGGTTCATATCTTAACCTAACCTAACATTCGCACTTGTATCTAAAAACGCTCTATTACACTGTTTCGTTCAGAATTACGATATTTGCATAACCTCACAGTTTAACACCAACTTATTGCAGTACAGAACGCTGTATCCCGCTAAATGACATCGTTCTTTAAGGTTTCACGATGCTTGCATGCGCTTTAACGAGAATATCACAATATAGCAGTTTCGCACTTGTAACGGTACAACACGCAGTATCTGGCTTGTTCATGCCGTTTTGTGTGCTTTCACAACATTTCACTATTGCAGTTTCGTACATGTAATAAAACATTATCTCGTTAGATGACGTCCTTTTTGGTGGTTTGACGACGCTACCTAGCCTAAACTAACATAACTCAACCTAACAAAACCTTCGCACTTCTATCGTTAGAAAACGTTTTACTCGCTACTTTACAATGCTCTCTACAACATTACGACGGTTTCATGCGCTTTCACAATAGATATCGCAGTTCCCTAATTGTAATGGTGAAAAACACTGCATCTAACTAGGTGACATTGTTTATTGTGGTTTTTCGACAGTTCATATCTTAACCTAACCTAACCTAACCTTACCTAACCTAACTTAAACTAACCTAACCTAACCTAACCTAACCTATCCTGATCTAATCTAACCTAACCTAACCTAACCCAACCTAACCCAACCCAGCCCAACCTAACTTAACCTAACCTAACCCAACCCAACCCAACCCAACCTAACCTAACCTAACCTAACCTAACCCAACCCAACCCAACCTAACCTAACCTAACCTAACCCAACCTAACCTAACCCAACCCAACCCTACCTAACCTAACCTAACCTAACCTAACCCAACCCAACCCAACCTAACCTAACCTAACCCAACCTAACCTAACCCAACCCAACCCAACCCAACCCAACCAAACCTAATCTAACCTAACCTAACCTAACCTAACCAAACCTAACCTAACCTAACCTTGCGTAACCTAACCTATCCTAACCTAACCTAACATAACCTAACCTAACCTAACCCAACCTAACCCAACCTAACCCAACCTAACCCAACTTAACCCAACCCAACCTAACCTAATCCAACCCAACCCAACCTAACCTAACCTAACCTAACGACGGTTGCAAGCGCTTTCACATTAGATATCGCAGTTCCCGACTTGTAATGGTGAAACACACTGCGTCTCACTAAGTGACATTGTTTAATGCGGTTTTACGACGGTTCATATCTTAACCTAACCTAACATTCGCACGTGTATCTAAAAACGCTCTATTACACTGTTTCGTTCACAATTACGATATTTGCATAACTTCATAGTTTTTCAGCAACTTATTGCAGTACAGAACGCTGTATCTCGCTAAATGACATCGTTCTTTAAGGTTTCACGATGCTTGCATCGTGAAACCTTAACGAGAATATCACAATATAGCAGTTTCGCACTTGTAACGGTACAACACGCAGTATTTGTCTGGTTCATGCCGTTTTGCGTGCTTTCACAACATTTCACCTATCGCAGTTTCGTACTCGCAATAAAACAACACTATCTCGTTAGATGACGTCGTTTTTGGTGGTTTCACGACGCTACCTAGCTTAAACTAACATAACTACACCTAACATAACCTTCGCACTTCTATCGTTAGAAAACGTTTTACTCGCTACTTCACATTGCTTTCTACAACATTACGACGGTTTCAAGCGCTTTCACAATAGATATCGCAGTTCCCGACTTGTAATGGTGAAAAACACTGCATCTCACTAAGTGACATTGTTTAATTCGGTTTTACGACGGTTCATATCTTAACGTAACCTAACATTCGCACTTGTATCTAAAAACGCTCTATTACAATGTTTCGTTCACATTTACGATATTTGCATGACCTAACAGTTTTTCACCAACTTATTACAATACAAAACGGTGTATCTCGCTAAACGACATCATTCTTTAGGTTTCACGATGGTTGCATGCGCTTTAACAAGAATATCACAACATAGCAGTTTCGCACTTGTAACGGTAAAACATGCAGTATTTGGCTTGTTTATGCCGTTTTGTGTGCTTTCACAACATTTCACCTATTGCAGTTTCGTACATGCAATAAAACAACACTATCTCGTTAGTTTACCTCCTTTTTGGTGGTTTCACGACGCTACCTAGCCTAAACAAACATAACTCAACCTAACATAACCTTAGCACTTCTATCATTAGAAAACGTTTTACTCGCTACTTTACATTGCTTTCTACAACATTACGACGGTTTCAAGCGCTTTCATATTAGATATCGCAGTTCCCGACTTGTAATGTTGAAAAACACTGCATCTCCCTAAGTGACATTGTTTAATGCGGTTTTACGGCGGTTCATATCTTAACGTAACCTAACATTCGCACTTGTATCTAAAAACGCTCTATTACACTGTTTCGTTCACATTTACAATATTTGCATGACCTAACAGTTTTTCACCAACTTATACAGTACAAAACGCTGTATCTCGCTAAATGACATCATTCTTTAGGTTTCACGATGGTTGCATGCGCTTTAACAAGAATATCACAACATAGCAGTTTCGCACTTGTAACGGTACAACACGCAGTATTTGGCTTGTTCATGCCGTTTTGTGTGCTTTCACATTTCACCTATCGCAGTTTCGTACTCGCAATAAAACAACACTATCTCGTTAGATGACGTCGTTTTTGGTGGTTTCACGACGCTACCTAGCTTAAACTAACATAACTCAACCTAACATAACCTTCGCACTTCTATCGTTAGAAAACGTTTTACTCGCTACTTTACATTGCTTTCTACAACATTACGACGGTTTCAAGTGCTTTCACATTAGATATCGCAGTTCCCGACTTGTAATGGTGAAAAACACTGCATCTCACTAAGTGACATTGTTTAATGCGGTTTTACAATGGTTCATATCTTAACCTAACCTAACCTAACCTTACCTAACCTAACTTAAACTAACCTAACCTAACCTAACCTAACCTATCCTGATCTAATCTAACCTAACCTAACCTAACCCAACCCAACCCAACCCAACCCTACCTAACCTAACCTAACCTAACCCAACCCAACCCAACCCAACCCATCCCAACGTAACCTAACCTATCCTAACCTAACCTAACCCAACTCAACCCAACCAAACCTAGCCTAAACTAACTTAATCTAACCTAACCTAACCTAACCTAACCTATCCCTACACAACCCAACCTAACCTAACCTAACCTAACCTAACCCAACCCAACCCAACCCAACCTAACCTAACCAAATCTAACCTAACCCAACCTAACCTAACCTAACCTAACCCAACCCAACCAAACCTAACCTAACCTAACCAAACCTAACCTAACCTAACCTAACCTTACCTAACCTAACCTATCCGAACCCAACGTAACGTAACCTAACCTAACCTAACATAACCTAATGGAACCTAACCTAACCTAACCTAACGTAACCTAACCTAACCTACCTAACCTAACCTAACCTAACCCAACCTAACCCAACCCAACCCAACCCAACCTAACCTAACCCAACCCAACCCAACCCAACCTAACCTAACCTGACCTAACCTAACGACGGTTGCAAGCGCTTTCACATTAGATATCGCAGTTCCCGACTTGTAATGGTGAAAAACACTGCATCTCACTAAGTGACATTGTTTAATGCGGTTTTACGACGGTTCATATCAAAACCTAGCCTAACAATCGCACTTGTATCTGAAAACGCTCTATTACACTGTTTCGTTCACAATTACGATATTTGCATAACCTCACAGTTTTTCACCAACTTATTGCAGTACAGAACGCTGTATCTCGCTAAATGACATCGTTCTTCAAGGTTTCACGATGCTTGCATGCGCTTTAACGAGAATATCACAATATAGCAGTTTCGCACTTGTAACGGTACAAAACGCAGTATCTGGCTTGTTTATGCCGTTTTGTGTGCTTTCACGACATTTCACCTATTGCAGTTTCGTACATGCAATAAAACAACACTATCTCGTTAGTTGACCTCCTTTTTGGTGGTTTCACGACGCTACCTAGCCTAAACAAACATGACTCAACCTAACATAACCTTCGCACTTCTATCGTTAGAAAACGTTTTACTCGCTACATTACAATGCTCTCTACAACATTACGACGGTTTCATGCGCTTTCACAATAGATATCGCTGTTCCCGACTTGTAAAGGTGAAAAACACTGCATCTCACTAGGTGACATTGTTTAATGCGGTTTTATGACGGTTCATATCTTGACCTAACCTAACATTCGCACTTGTATCTCAAAACGCTCTATTACACTGTTTCGTTCACAATTACGATATTTGCATGACCTCACAGTTTTTCACCAACTTATTACAGCACAGAACGCTGTATCTCACTAAATGACATCATTCTTTAAGGTTTCACGATGCTTGCATGCACTTTAACGAGAATATCACAACACAGCAGTTTCGCACTTGTAACGGTACAACACGCAGTATTTGGCTTGTTCATGCCGTTTTGTGCGCTTTCACAACATTTCACCTATCGCAGTTTCGTACTCGCAATAAAACAACACTATCTCGTTAGATGACGTCGTTTTTGGTGGTTTCACGACGCTACCTAGCTTAAAACTAACATAACTCAACCTAACATAACCTTCGCACTTCTATCGTTAGAAAACGTTTTACTCGCTACTTTACATTGCTTTCTACAACATTACGACGGTTTCAAGCGCTTTCATATTAGATATCGCAGTTCCCGACTTGTAATGGTGAAAAACACCGCATCTCACTAAGTGACATTGTTTAATGCGGTTTTACGACGGTTCATATCTTAACCTAACCTAACATTCGCACTTGTATCTAAAAACGCTCTATTACACTGTTTGGTTCACATTTACAATATTTGCATGACAGTTTTTCACCAACTTATTACAGTACAGAACGCTGTTTCTCGCTAAGTGGCATCATTCTTTAAGGTTTCACGATGGTTGCATGCGCTTTAACAAGCTACCTAGCTTAAAGTAACATAACTCAACCTAACATAACCTTTGCACTTCTATCCCTAGAAATCGTTTTACTCGCTACTTTACATTGCTTTCTACAACATTACGACGGTTTCAAGCGCTTTCATATTAGATATCGCAGTTCCCGACTTGTAATGTTGAAAAACACTGCATCTCCCTAAGTGACATTGTTTAATGCGGTTTTACGGCGGTTCATATCTTAACGTAACCTAACATTCGCACTTGTATCTAAAAACGCTCTATTACACTGTTTCGTTCACATTTACAATATTTGCATGACCTAACAGTTTTTCACCAACTTATTACAGTACAAAACGCTGTATCTCGCTAAATGACATCATTCTTTCGGTTTCACGATGGTTGCATGCGCTTTAACAAGAATATCACAACATAGCAGTTTCGCACTTGTAACGGTACAACACGCAGTATTTGGCTTGTTCATGCCGTTTTGTGTGCTTTCACATTTCACCTATCGCAGTTTCGTACTCGCAATAAAACAACACTATCTCGTTAGATGACGTCGTTTTTGGTGGTTTCACGACGCTACCTAGCTTAAACTAACATAACTCAACCTAACATAACCTTCGCACTTCTATCGTTAGAAAACGTTTTACTCGCTACTTTACATTGCTTTCTACAACATTACGACGGTTTCAAGCGCTTTCACATTAGATATCGCAGTTCCCGACTTGTAATGGTGAAAAACACTGCATCTCACTAAGTGACATTGTTTAATGCTGTTTTACGACAGTTCATATCTTAACCTAACCTAACCTAACCTAGTCTTAACTAACCTAACCTAACCTAACTTGACCTAACCTCACCTAACCTAACCTAACCCAACCCAACCCAACCCAACCCAACCTAACCTAACCTAACCTAACCTAACCTATTCTAACCTAACCCAACAAACCAAACCTAACCTAACCTTACCTAACCTAACCTAACCTAACCTAACCCAACCTAACCCAACCTAACCCAACCCAACCTAACCTAATCCAACCCAACCCAACCTAACCTAACCTAACCTAACGACGGTTGCAAGCGCTTTCACATTAGATATCGCAGTTCCCGACTTGTAATGGTGAAAAACACTGCATCTCACTAAGTGACATTGTTTAATGCGGTTTTACGACGGTTCATATCTTAACCTAACCTAACATTCGCACTTGTATCTAAAAACGCTCTATTACACTGTTTCGTTCAAACTTACGATATTTGCATAACCTCACAGTTTAACACCAACTTATTGCAGTACAGAACGCTGTATCTCGCTAAATGACATCGTTCTTCAAGGTTTCACGATGCTTGCATGCGCTTTAACGAGAATACCACAGTATAGCAGTTTCGTACTTGTAACGGTACAACACGCAGTATTTGGCTTGTTCATGCCGTTTTGTGTGCTTTCACAACATTTCACCTATCGCAGTTTAGTACTCGCAATCAAGCAACACTATCTCGTTAGATGACGTCGTTTTTGGTGGTTTCACGACGCTACCTAGCTTAAACTAACGTAACTGCACCTAACATAACCTTCGCACTTCTATCGTCAGAAAACGTTTTACTCGCTACTTTACATTGCTTTCTACAACATCACGACAGTTTCAAGCGCTTTCACATTAGATATCGCAGTTCCCGAATTGTAATGGTGAAAAACACTGCATCTCACTAAGTGACTTTGTTTAATGCGGTTTTACGACGGTTCATATCTTAACCTAACCTAACCTGACCTAACCTAACCTAACCTAACCGTACCTAACCTAACCTAACTTAACCTAACCTAACCTAACCTAACCTAACCTAACCTAACCCAACCTAACCCAACCCAGCCCAACCTAACTTAACCTAACCTAACCCAACCCAACCCAACCCAACCTAACCTAACCTAACCTAACCTAACCCAACCCAACCCAACCTAACCTAACCTAACCTAACCCAACCTAACCTAACCCAACCCAACCCTACCTAACCTAACCTAACCTAACCTAACCCAACCCAACCCAACCTAACCTAACCTAACCCAACCTAACCTAACCTAACCTAACCCAACCCAACCCAACCCAACCTAACCTAACCTAACCTAACCAAACCTAACCTAACCTAACCTAACCTAACCTTACCTAACCTAACCTAACCTAACCTAACGTAACGTAACCTAACCTAACCTAACGTAACGTAACCTAACCTACCCTAACCTAACCTAACCCAACCTAACCCAACCCAACCCAACCCAACCTAACCTAATCCAACCCAAACCAACCTAACCTAACCTAACCTAACGACGGTTGCAAGCGCTTTCACATTAGATATCGCAGTTCCCGACTTGTAATGGTGAAACACACTGCGTCTCACTAAGTGACATTGTTTAATGCGGTTTTACGACGGTTCATATCTTAACCTAACCTAACATTCGCACTTGTATCTAAAAACGCTTTATTACACTGTTTCGTTCACAATTACGATATTTGCATAACCTCACAGTTTAACACCAACTTATTACAGCACAGAACGCTGTATCTCACTAAATGACATCATTCTTTAAGGTTTCACGATGCTTGCATGCACTTTAACGAGAATATCACAACACAGCAGTTTCGCACTTGTAACGGTACAACACGCAGTATTTGGCTTGTTCATGCCGTTTTGTGCGCTTTCACAACATTTCACCTATCGCAGTTTCGTACTCGCAATAAAACAACACTATCTCGTTAGATGACGTCGTTTTTGGTGGTTTCACGACGCTACCTAGCTTAAAACTAACATAACTCAACCTAACATAACCTTCGCACTTCTATCGTTAGAAAACGTTTTACTCGCTACTTTACATTGCTTTCTACAACATTACGACGGTTTCAAGCGCTTTCATATTAGATATCGCAGTTCCCGACTTGTAATGGTGAAAAACACCGCATCTCACTAAGTGACATTGTTTAATGCGGTTTTACGACGGTTCATATCTTAACCTAACCTAACATTCGCACTTGTATCTAAAAACGCTCTATTACACTGTTTGGTTCACATTTACAATATTTGCATGACAGTTTTTCACCAACTTATTACAGTACAGAACGCTGTTTCTCGCTAAGTGGCATCATTCTTTAAGGTTTCACGATGGTTGCATGCGCTTTAACAAGCTACCTAGCTTAAAGTAACATAACTCAACCTAACATAACCTTTGCACTTCTATCCCTAGAAATCGTTTTACTCGCTACTTTACATTGCTTTCTACAACATTACGACGGTTTCAAGCGCTTTCATATTAGATATCGCAGTTCCCGACTTGTAATGTTGAAAAACACTGCATCTCCCTAAGTGACATTGTTTAATGCGGTTTTACGGCGGTTCATATCTTAACGTAACCTAACATTCGCACTTGTATCTAAAAACGCTCTATTACACTGTTTCGTTCACATTTACAATTTTTGCATGACCTAACAGTTTTTCACCAACTTATTACAGTACAAAACGCTGTATCTCGCTAAATGACATCATTCTTTCGGTTTCACGATGGTTGCATGCGCTTTAACAAGAATATCACAACATAGCAGTTTCGCACTTGTAACGGTACAACACGCAGTATTTGGCTTGTTCATGCCGTTTTGTGTGCTTTCACATTTCACCTATCGCAGTTTCGTACTCGCAATAAAACAACACTATCTCGTTAGATGACGTCGTTTTTGGTGGTTTCACGACGCTACCTAGCTTAAACTAACATAACTCAACCTAACATAACCTTCGCACTTCTATCGTTAGAAAACGTTTTACTCGCTACTTTACATTGCTTTCTACAACATTACGACGGTTTCAAGCGCTTTCACATTAGATATCGCAGTTCCCGACTTGTAATGGTGAAAAACACTGCATCTCACTAAGTGACATTGTTTAATGCTGTTTTACGACAGTTCATATCTTAACCTAACCTAACCTAACCTAGTCTTAACTAACCTAACCTAACCTAACTTGACCTAACCTCACCTAACCTAACCTAACCCAACCCAACCCAACCCAACCCAACCTAACCTAACCTAACCTAACCTAACCTATTCTAACCTAACCCAACAAACCAAACCTAACCTAACCTTACCTAACCTAACCTAACCTAACTTAACCTAACCTAACCCAACCCAACCCAACCCAACCCAACCTAACCTAACCCAACCCAACCCAACCTAACCTAACCTAACGACAGTTGCAAGCGCTTTCACATTAGATATCGCAGTTCCCGACTTGTAAAGGTGAAAAACACCGCATCTCACTAAGTGACATTGTTTAATGCGGTTTTACGACGGTTCATATCTTAACCTAACCTAACATTCGCACTTGTATCTAAAAACGCTCTATTACACTGTTTCGTTCAGAATTACGATATTTGCATAACCTCACAGTTTAACACCAACTTATTGCAGTACAGAACGCTGTATCTCGCTAAATGACATCGTTCTTTAAGGTTTCACGATGCTTGCATGCGCTTTAACGAGAATATCACAATATAGCAGTTTCGCACTTGTAACGGTACAACACGCAGTATCTGGCTTGTTCATGCCGTTTTGTGTGCTTTCACAACATTTCACTATTGCAGTTTCGTACATGTAATAAAACATTATCTCGTTAGATGACGTCCTTTTTGGTGGTTTGACGACGCTACCTAGCCTAAACTAACATAACTCAACCTAACAAAACCTTCGCACTTCTATCGTTAGAAAACGTTTTACTCGCTACTTTACAATGCTCTCTACAACATTACAACGGTTTCATGCGCTTTCACAATAGATATCGCAGTTCCCTAATTGTAATGGTGAAAAACACTGCATCTAACTAGGTGACATTGTTTATTGTGGTTTTTCGACAGTTCATATCTTAATCTAACCTAACCTAACCTAACCTAACCTTACCTAACCTAACCTAACCTAACCTAACTTAACCTAACCTAACCTAACCTAACCTAACCCAACCCAACCCAGCCCAACCAAACCTAACCTAACCTAACCTAACCCAACCCAACCCAGCCCAACCCAACCCAACCCAACCCAACCTAACCTAACCTAACCCAACCCAACCCAACCTAACTTAGCCTAAACTAACCTAACCTAACCTAACCTAACTCAACCCAACCTAACCTAACCTAACCTAACCGAACCCAACTTAACCCAACCCAACCTAACCTAACCTAACCTAACCCAACCCAACCCAACCCAACCCAACCAAACCTAATCTAACCTAACCTAACCTAACCTAACCAAACCTAACCTAACCTAACCTTGCGTAACCTAACCTATCCTAACCTAACCTAACATAACCTAACCTAACCTAACCCAACCTAACCCAACCTAACCCAACCTAACCCAACTTAACCCAACCCAACCTAACCTAATCCAACCCAACCCAACCTAACCTAACCTAACCTAACGACGGTTGCAAGCGCTTTCACATTAGATATCGCAGTTCCCGACTTGTAATGGTGAAAAACACTGCATCTCACTAAGTGACATTGTTTAATGCGGTTTTACGACGGTTCATATCTTAACCTAACCTAACATTCGCACTTGTATCTAAAAACGCTCTATTACACTGTTTCGTTCAAACTTACGATATTTGCATAACCTCACAGTTTAACACCAACTTATTGCAGTACAGAACGCTGTATCTCGCTAAATGACATCGTTCTTCAAGGTTTCACGATGCTTGCATGCGCTTTAACGAGAATACCACAGTATAGCAGTTTCGTACTTGTAACGGTACAACACGCAGTATTTGGCTTGTTCATGCCGTTTTGTGTGCTTTCACAACATTTCACCTATCGCAGTTTAGTACTCGCAATCAAGCAACACTATCTCGTTAGATGACGTCGTTTTTGGTGGTTTCACGACGCTACCTAGCTTAAACTAACGTAACTGCACCTAACATAACCTTCGCACTTCTATCGTCAGAAAACGTTTTACTCGCTACTTTACATTGCTTTCTACAACATCACGACAGTTTCAAGCGCTTTCACATTAGATATCGCAGTTCCCGAATTGTAATGGTGAAAAACACTGCATCTCACTAAGTGACTTTGTTTAATGCGGTTTTACGACGGTTCATATCTTAACCTAACCTAACCTGACCTAACCTAACCTAACCTAACCGTACCTAACCTAACCTAACTTAACCTAACCTAACCTAACCTAACCTAACCCAACCTAACCCAACCCAGCCCAACCTAACTTAACCTAACCTAACCCAACCCAACCCAACCCAACCTAACCTAACCTAACCTAACCTAACCCAACCCAACCCAACCTAACCTAACCTAACCTAACCCAACCTAACCTAACCCAACCCAACCCTACCTAACCTAACCTAACCTAACCTAACCCAACCCAACCCAACCTAACCTAACCTAACCCAACCTAACCTAACCTAACCTAACCCAACCCAACCCAACCCAACCTAACCTAACCTAACCTAACCAAACCTAACCTAACCTAACCTAACCTAACCTTACCTAACCTAACCTAACCTAACCTAACGTAACGTAACCTAACCTAACCTAACGTAACGTAACCTAACCTACCCTAACCTAACCTAACCCAACCTAACCCAACCCAACCCAACCCAACCTAACCTAATCCAACCCAAACCAACCTAACCTAACCTAACCTAACGACGGTTGCAAGCGCTTTCACATTAGATATCGCAGTTCCCGACTTGTAATGGTGAAACACACTGCGTCTCACTAAGTGACATTGTTTAATGCGGTTTTACGACGGTTCATATCTTAACCTAACCTAACATTCGCACTTGTATCTAAAAACGCTCTATTACACTGTTTCGTTCACAATTACGATATTTGCATAACTTCATAGTTTTTCAGCAACTTATTGCAGTACAGAACGCTGTATCTCGCTAAATGACATCGTTCTTTAAGGTTTCACGATGCTTGCATCGTGAAACCTTAACGAGAATATCACAATATAGCAGTTTCGCACTTGTAACGGTACAACACGCAGTATTTGTCTGGTTCATGCCGTTTTGCGTGCTTTCACAACATTTCACCTATCGCAGTTTCGTACTCGCAATAAAACAACACTATCTCGTTAGATGACGTCGTTTTTGGTGGTTTCACGACGCTACCTAGCTTAAACTAACATAACTACACCTAACATAACCTTCGCACTTCTATCGTTAGAAAACGTTTTACTCGCTACTTCACATTGCTTTCTACAACATTACGACGGTTTCAAGCGCTTTCACAATAGATATCGCAGTTCCCGACTTGTAATGGTGAAAAACACTGCATCTCACTAAGTGACATTGTTTAATGCGGTTTTACGATGGTTCATATCTTCACCTAACCTAACCTAACCTAACCTTACCTAACCTAACCTAACCTAACCTAACCAAACTTAACCTAACCTAACCTAACCTAACCAAACACATTCCAACTCAAACCAACCCAACCTAACCTAACCTAACCTAACCTTACCTAACCTAACCTAACCTAACCTAACCCAACCAACCCCACCTAACCCAACCCAACCCAACCCAACCCAACCTAACCTAACCTAACCCAACCCAACCCAACCCAACCTAACCTAACCTAACCTAACCTAACCTAAACCAACCCAACCCAACCTAACCTAACCTAACCTAACCTAACCAAACCTAACCTAACCTAACCTAACCTAACCTTACCTAACCTAACCTAACCTAACATAACCTAACCTAACCTAACCTAACGTAACCTAACCCAACATAACCTAACCTAACCAACCTAACCCAACCCAACCCAACCTAACCAAACCCAACCCAACCCAACCTAACCCAACCTAACCTAACCTAACCTAACCCAACCTAACCCAACCCAACCCAACCTAACCTAACCTAACCCAACCCAACCCAACCTAACCTAACCTAACCTAACGACGGTTGCAAGCGCTTTCACATTAGATATCGCAGTTCCCGACTTGTAATGGTGAAAAACACTGCATCTCACTAAGTGACATTGTTTAATGTGGTTTTACGACGGTTCATATCTTAACCTGACCTAACATTCGCACTTGTATCTAAAAACGCTCTATTACACTGTTTCGTTCACAATTACGATATTTGCATAACCTCACAGTTTTTCACCAACTTATTGCAGTACAGAACGCTGTATCTCGCTAAATGACATCGTTCTTTAAGGTTTCACGATGCTTGCATGCGCTTTCACGAGAATATCACAATATAGCAGTTTCGCACTTGTAACGGTACAACACGCAGTATCTGGCTTGTTTATGCCGTTTTGTGTGCTTTCACAACATTTCACCTATCGCAGTTTCGTACATGCAATAAAACAACACTATCTCGTTAGATGACGTCCTTTTTGGTGGTTTCACGATGCTACCTAGCTTAAACTAACATAACTCAACCTAACATAACCTTCGCACTTCTATCGTTATAAAACGTTTTACTCGCTACTTCACATTGCTTTCTACAACATTACGACGGTTTCAAGCGCTTTCACAATAGATATCGCAGTTCCCGACTTGTAATGGTGAAAAACGCTGCATCTCACAAAGTGACATTTTTAATGCGGTTTTACGATGGTTCATATCTTAACCTAACCTAACCTAACCTAACCTATCTAACCTTACCTAACCTAAACTAACCTAGCCTAATCTAACCAAACTTAACCTAACCTAACCTAATCTAACCCAACACATTCCAACCCAACCGAACCCAACCTAACCTAACCTAACCTAACCTTACCTAACCTAACCTAACCTAACTTAACCCAACCCAACCCCACCTAACCCAACCCAACCCAACCCAACCCAACCTAACCTAACCTAACCCAACCCAACCCAACCCAACCTAACCTAACCTAACCTAACCTAACCTAAACCAACCCAACCCAACCCAACCCAACCTAACCTAACCTAACCTAACCTAACCAAACCTAACCTAACCTAATCTAACCTAACCTAACCTTACCTAACCTACCCTAACCTAACCTAACGTAACCTAACCTAACCTAACGTAACCTAACCTAACATAACCTAACCCAACCTAACCCGACCCAACCCAACCCAACCTAACCCAACCCAACCCAACCTAACCCAACCTAACCTAACCTAACCTAACCTAACCCAACCCAACCCAACCCAACCTAACCCAACCTAACCTAACCCAACCCAACCCAACCTAACCCAACCTAACCTAACCTAACCTAACGACGGTTGCAAGCGCTTTCACATTAGATATCGCAGTTCCCGACTTGTAATGGTGAAAAACACTGCATCTCACGAAGTGACATTGTTTAATGCTGTTTTACGACGGTTCATATCTTAGCATAACGAAACATTCGCACTTGTAACTAAAAACGCTCTATTACACTGTTTCGTTCACAAATACGATATTTGCATGACCTCACAGTTTTTCACCAACTTATTACAGTACAGAACGCTGTATCTCGCTAAATGACATCATTGTTTAAGGTTTCACAATGCTTGCATGCGCTTTAACGGGAATATCACAACATAGCAGTTTCACACTTGTAATGGTACAACACGCAGTATTTTGCTTGTTCATGCCGTTTTGTGTGCTTTCACAACATTTCACCTATCGCAGTTTCGTACTCGCAATAAAACAACACTATCACGGTAGATGACGTCGTTTTTGGTGGTTTCACGACGCTACCTAGCTTAAACTAACAAAATATCAACCTAACATAACCTAACTTAACCTAACCTAACCTACCCTAACCTAGCCCAACCCAACCCAACCCAACCTAACCTAAGCTAACATACCCCAACCCAACCCAACCTAACCTAACCTAACCCAACCCAACCCAACCTAACCTAACCTAAACTAACCTAACATAACCTAATCTAACCTAACCTAACCCAACCCAACCCAACCCAACCTAACCTAACCTAGCCTAACCCAACCCAACTCAACCCAACCTAACCTAACCTAACCTAACCTAGCCTAACCTAACCTAACCTAACCCAACCCAACCCAACCCAACCCAACCCAACCTAACCTAATATAACCTAACCAAACCTAACCCAACCCAACCTAACCTAAACTAACCTAAAATAACCTAATCTAACTTAACCTAACCCAACCTAACCTAACCTAACCTAACCCAACCCAACCCAACCCAACCTAACCTAACCTAACCTAACCTAGCCTAACCTAACCTAACCTAACCCAACCTAACACAACCCAACCCAACCCAACCTAACCTAACATAACCTAACCAAACCTAACCTAACCAAACCTAACCTAACCTAACCTTCCTTACCTAACCTAACCTCACCTAACCTAACCTAACGTAACCTAACCTAACCTAACCTAACGTAACGTAACCTAACCTAACCTAACCTAACCCAACCTAACCCAACCCAACCTAACCCAACCCAACCCAACCTAACCTAACCAACCCAAACCAACCTAACCTAACCTAACGACGGTTGCAAGCGCTTTCACATTAGATATCGCAGTTCCCGACTTGTAATGGTGAAAAACATGCATCTCACTAAGTGACATTGTTTAATGCGGTTTTACGACGGTTCATATCTTAACCTAACCTAACATTCGCACTTGTATCTAAAAACGCTCTATTACACTGTTTCGTTCACAATTACGATATTTGCATAACCTCATAGTTTTTCAGCAACTTATTGCAGTACAGAACGCTGTATCTCGCTAAATGACATCGTTCTTTAAGGTTTCACGATGCTTGCATGCGCTTTAACGAGAATATCATAATATAGCAGTTTCGCACTTGTAATGGTACAACACGCAGTATTTGGCTTGTTCATGCCGTTTTGTGTGCTTTCACATTTCACCTATCGCAGTTTCGTACTCGCAATAAAACAACACTATCTCGTTAGATGACGTCGTTTTTGGTGGTTTCACGACGCTACCTAGCTTAAACTAACATAACTCAACCTAACATAACCTTCGCACTTCTATCGTTAGAAAACGTTTTACTCGCTACTTTACATTGCTTTCTACAACATTACGACGGTTTCAAGCGCTTTCACATTAGATATCGCAGTTCCCGACTTGTAATGGTGAAAAACACTGCATCTCACTAAGTGACATTGTTTAATGCTGTTTTACGACAGTTCATATCTTAACCTAACCTAACCTAACCTAGTCTTAACTAACCTAACCTAACCTAACTTGACCTAACCTCACCTAACCTAACCTAACCCAACCCAACCCAACCCAACCCAACCTAACCTAACCTAACCTAACCTAACCTATTCTAACCTAACCCAACAAACCAAACCTAACCTAACCTTACCTAACCTAACCTAACCTAACTTAACCTAACCTAACCCAACCCAACCCAACCCAACCCAACCTAACCTAACCCAACCCAACCCAACCTAACCTAACCTAACGACAGTTGCAAGCGCTTTCACATTAGATATCGCAGTTCCCGACTTGTAAAGGTGAAAAACACCGCATCTCACTAAGTGACATTGTTTAATGCGGTTTTACGACGGTTCATATCTTAACCTAACCTAACATTCGCACTTGTATCTAAAAACGCTCTATTACACTGTTTCGTTCAGAATTACGATATTTGCATAACCTCACAGTTTAACACCAACTTATTGCAGTACAGAACGCTGTATCTCGCTAAATGACATCGTTCTTTAAGGTTTCACGATGCTTGCATGCGCTTTAACGAGAATATCACAATATAGCAGTTTCGCACTTGTAACGGTACAACACGCAGTATCTGGCTTGTTCATGCCGTTTTGTGTGCTTTCACAACATTTCACTATTGCAGTTTCGTACATGTAATAAAACATTATCTCGTTAGATGACGTCCTTTTTGGTGGTTTGACGACGCTACCTAGCCTAAACTAACATAACTCAACCTAACAAAACCTTCGCACTTCTATCGTTAGAAAACGTTTTACTCGCTACTTTACAATGCTCTCTACAACATTACGACGGTTTCATGCGCTTTCACAATAGATATCGCAGTTCCCTAATTGTAATGGTGAAAAACACTGCATCTAACTAGGTGACATTGTTTATTGTGGTTTTTCGACAGTTCATATCTTAATCTAACCTAACCTAACCTAACCTAACCTTACCTAACCTAACCTAACCTAACCTAACTTAACCTAACCTAACCTAACCTAACCCAACCCAACCCAGCCCAACCAAACCTAACCTAACCTAACCTAACCCAACCCAACCCAGTCCAACCCAACCCAACCCAACCCAACCTAACCTAACCTAACCCAACCCAACCCAACCTAACTTAGCCTAAACTAACCTAACCTAACCTAACCTAACTCAACCCAACCTAACCTAACCTAACCTAACCGAACCCAACTTAACCCAACCCAACCTAACCTAACCTAACCTAACCCAACCCAACCCAACCCAACCAAACCTAATCTAACCTAACCTAACCTAACCTAACCAAACCTAACCTAACCTAACCTTGCGTAACCTAACCTATCCTAACCTAACCTAACATAACCTAACCTAACCTAACCCAACCTAACCCAACCTAACCCAACCTAACCCAACTTAACCCAACCCAACCTAACCTAATCCAACCCAACCCAACCTAACCTAACCTAACCTAACGACGGTTGCAAGCGCTTTCACATTAGATATCGCAGTTCCCGACTTGTAATGGTGAAAAACACTGCATCTCACTAAGTGACATTGTTTAATGCGGTTTTACGACGGTTCATATCTTAACCTAACCTAACATTCGCACTTGTATCTAAAAACGCTCTATTACACTGTTTCGTTCAAACTTACGATATTTGCATAACCTCACAGTTTAACACCAACTTATTGCAGTACAGAACGCTGTATCTCGCTAAATGACATCGTTCTTCAAGGTTTCACGATGCTTGCATGCGCTTTAACGAGAATACCACAGTATAGCAGTTTCGTACTTGTAACGGTACAACACGCAGTATTTGGCTTGTTCATGCCGTTTTGTGTGCTTTCACAACATTTCACCTATCGCAGTTTAGTACTCGCAATCAAGCAACACTATCTCGTTAGATGACGTCGTTTTTGGTGGTTTCACGACGCTACCTAGCTTAAACTAACGTAACTGCACCTAACATAACCTTCGCACTTCTATCGTCAGAAAACGTTTTACTCGCTACTTTACATTGCTTTCTACAACATCACGACAGTTTCAAGCGCTTTCACATTAGATATCGCAGTTCCCGAATTGTAATGGTGAAAAACACTGCATCTCACTAAGTGACTTTGTTTAATGCGGTTTTACGACGGTTCATATCTTAACCTAACCTAACCTGACCTAACCTAACCTAACCTAACCGTACCTAACCTAACCTAACTTAACCTAACCTAACCTAACCTAACCTAACCCAACCTAACCCAACCCAGCCCAACCTAACTTAACCTAACCTAACCCAACCCAACCCAACCCAACCTAACCTAACCTAACCTAACCTAACCCAACCCAACCCAACCTAACCTAACCTAACCTAACCCAACCTAACCTAACCCAACCCAACCCTACCTAACCTAACCTAACCTAACCTAACCCAACCCAACCCAACCTAACCTAACCTAACCCAACCTAACCTAACCTAACCTAACCCAACCCAACCCAACCCAACCTAACCTAACCTAACCTAACCAAACCTAACCTAACCTAACCTAACCTAACCTTACCTAACCTAACCTAACCTAACCTAACGTAACGTAACCTAACCTAACCTAACGTAACGTAACCTAACCTACCCTAACCTAACCTAACCCAACCTAACCCAACCCAACCCAACCCAACCTAACCTAATCCAACCCAAACCAACCTAACCTAACCTAACCTAACGACGGTTGCAAGCGCTTTCACATTAGATATCGCAGTTCCCGACTTGTAATGGTGAAACACACTGCGTCTCACTAAGTGACATTGTTTAATGCGGTTTTACGACGGTTCATATCTTAACCTAACCTAACATTCGCACTTGTATCTAAAAACGCTCTATTACACTGTTTCGTTCACAATTACGATATTTGCATAACCTCACAGTTTAACACCAACTTATTACAGCACAGAACGCTGTATCTCACTAAATGACATCATTCTTTAAGGTTTCACGATGCTTGCATGCACTTTAACGAGAATATCACAACACAGCAGTTTCGCACTTGTAACGGTACAACACGCAGTATTTGGCTTGTTCATGCCGTTTTGTGCGCTTTCACAACATTTCACCTATCGCAGTTTCGTACTCGCAATAAAACAACACTATCTCGTTAGATGACGTCGTTTTTGGTGGTTTCACGACGCTACCTAGCTTAAAACTAACATAACTCAACCTAACATAACCTTCGCACTTCTATCGTTAGAAAACGTTTTACTCGCTACTTTACATTGCTTTCTACAACATTACGACGGTTTCAAGCGCTTTCATATTAGATATCGCAGTTCCCGACTTGTAATGGTGAAAAACACCGCATCTCACTAAGTGACATTGTTTAATGCGGTTTTACGACGGTTCATATCTTAACCTAACCTAACATTCGCACTTGTATCTAAAAACGCTCTATTACACTGTTTGGTTCACATTTACAATATTTGCATGACAGTTTTTCACCAACTTATTACAGTACAGAACGCTGTTTCTCGCTAAGTGGCATCATTCTTTAAGGTTTCACGATGGTTGCATGCGCTTTAACAAGCTACCTAGCTTAAAGTAACATAACTCAACCTAACATAACCTTTGCACTTCTATCCCTAGAAATCGTTTTACTCGCTACTTTACATTGCTTTCTACAACATTACGACGGTTTCAAGCGCTTTCATATTAGATATCGCAGTTCCCGACTTGTAATGTTGAAAAACACTGCATCTCCCTAAGTGACATTGTTTAATGCGGTTTTACGGCGGTTCATATCTTAACGTAACCTAACATTCGCACTTGTATCTAAAAACGCTCTATTACACTGTTTCGTTCACATTTACAATATTTGCATGACCTAACAGTTTTTCACCAACTTATTACAGTACAAAACGCTGTATCTCGCTAAATGACATCATTCTTTCGGTTTCACGATGGTTGCATGCGCTTTAACAAGAATATCACAACATAGCAGTTTCGCACTTGTAACGGTACAACACGCAGTATTTGGCTTGTTCATGCCGTTTTGTGTGCTTTCACATTTCACCTATCTCAGTTTCGTACTCGCAATAAAACAACACTATCTCGTTAGATGACGTCGTTTTTGGTGGTTTCACGACGCTACCTAGCTTAAACTAACATAACTCAACCTAACATAACCTTCGCACTTCTATCGTTAGAAAACGTTTTACTCGCTACTTTACATTGCTTTCTACAACATTACGACGGTTTCAAGCGCTTTCACATTAGATATCGCAGTTCCCGACTTGTAATGGTGAAAAACACTGCATCTCACTAAGTGACATTGTTTAATGCTGTTTTACGACAGTTCATATCTTAACCTAACCTAACCTAACCTAGTCTTAACTAACCTAACCTAACCTAACTTGACCTAACCTCACCTAACCTAACCTAACCCAACCCAACCCAACCCAACCCAACCTAACCTAACCTAACCTAACCTAACCTATTCTAACCTAACCCAACAAACCAAACCTAACCTAACCTTACCTAACCTAACCTAACCTAACTTAACCTAACCTAACCCAACCCAACCCAACCCAACCCAACCTAACCTAACCCAACCCAACCCAACCTAACCTAACCTAACGACAGTTGCAAGCGCTTTCACATTAGATATCGCAGTTCCCGACTTGTAAAGGTGAAAAACACCGCATCTCACTAAGTGGCATTGTTTAATGCGGTTTTACGACGGTTCATATCTTAACCTAACCTAACATTCGCACTTGTATCTAAAAACGCTCTATTACACTGTTTCGTTCAGAATTACGATATTTGCATAACCTCACAGTTTAACACCAACTTATTGCAGTACAGAACGCTGTATCTCGCTAAATGACATCGTTCTTTAAGGTTTCACGATGCTTGCATGCGCTTTAACGAGAATATCACAATATAGCAGTTTCGCACTTGTAACGGTACAACACGCAGTATCTGGCTTGTTCATGCCGTTTTGTGTGCTTTCACAACATTTCACTATTGCAGTTTCGTACATGTAATAAAACATTATCTCGTTAGATGACGTCCTTTTTGGTGGTTTGACGACGCTACCTAGCCTAAACTAACATAACTCAACCTAACAAAACCTTCGCACTTCTATCGTTAGAAAACGTTTTACTCGCTACTTTACAATGCTCTCTACAACATTACGACGGTTTCATGCGCTTTCACAATAGATATCGCAGTTCCCTAATTGTAATGGTGAAAAACACTGCATCTAACTAGGTGACATTGTTTATTGTGGTTTTTCGACAGTTCATATCTTAATCTAACCTAACCTAACCTAACCTAACCTTACCTAACCTAACCTAACCTAACCTAACTTAACCTAACCTAACCTAACCTAACCTAACCCAACCCAACCCAGCCCAACCAAACCTAACCTAACCTAACCTAACCCAACCCAACCCAGCCCAACCCAACCCAACCCAACCCAACCTAACCTAACCTAACCCAACCCAACCCAACCTAACTTAGCCTAAACTAACCTAACCTAACCTAACCTAACTCAACCCAACCTAACCTAACCTAACCTAACCGAACCCAACTTAACCCAACCCAACCTAACCTAACCTAACCTAACCCAACCCAACCCAACCCAACCCAACCAAACCTAATCTAACCTAACCTAACCTAACCTAACCAAACCTAACCTAACCTAACCTTGCGTAACCTAACCTATCCTAACCTAACCTAACATAACCTAACCTAACCTAACCCAACCTAACCCAACCTAACCCAACCTAACCCAACTTAACCCAACCCAACCTAACCTAATCCAACCCAACCCAACCTAACCTAACCTAACCTAACGACGGTTGCAAGCGCTTTCACATTAGATATCGCAGTTCCCGACTTGTAATGGTGAAAAACACTGCATCTCACTAAGTGACATTGTTTAATGCGGTTTTACGACGGTTCATATCTTAACCTAACCTAACATTCGCACTTGTATCTAAAAACGCTCTATTACACTGTTTCGTTCAAACTTACGATATTTGCATAACCTCACAGTTTAACACCAACTTATTGCAGTACAGAACGCTGTATCTCGCTAAATGACATCGTTCTTCAAGGTTTCACGATGCTTGCATGCGCTTTAACGAGAATACCACAGTATAGCAGTTTCGTACTTGTAACGGTACAACACGCAGTATTTGGCTTGTTCATGCCGTTTTGTGTGCTTTCACAACATTTCACCTATCGCAGTTTAGTACTCGCAATCAAGCAACACTATCTCGTTAGATGACGTCGTTTTTGGTGGTTTCACGACGCTACCTAGCTTAAACTAACGTAACTGCACCTAACATAACCTTCGCACTTCTATCGTCAGAAAACGTTTTACTCGCTACTTTACATTGCTTTCTACAACATCACGACAGTTTCAAGCGCTTTCACATTAGATATCGCAGTTCCCGAATTGTAATGGTGAAAAACACTGCATCTCACTAAGTGACTTTGTTTAATGCGGTTTTACGACGGTTCATATCTTAACCTAACCTAACCTGACCTAACCTAACCTAACCTAACCGTACCTAACCTAACCTAACTTAACCTAACCTAACCTAACCTAACCTAACCCAACCTAACCCAACCCAGCCCAACCTAACTTAACCTAACCTAACCCAACCCAACCCAACCTAACCTAACCTAACCTAACCTAACCTAACCCAACCCAACCCAACCTAACCTAACCTAACCTAACCCAACCTAACCTAACCCAACCCAACCCTACCTAACCTAACCTAACCTAACCTAACCCAACCCAACCCAACCTAACCTAACCTAACCCAACCTAACCTAACCTAACCTAACCCAACCCAACCCAACCCAACCTAACCTAACCTAACCTAACCAAACCTAACCTAACCTAACCTAACCTAACCTTACCTAACCTAACCTAACCTAACCTAACGTAACGTAACCTAACCTAACCTAACGTAACGTAACCTAACCTACCCTAACCTAACCTAACCCAACCTAACCCAACCCAACCCAACCCAACCTAACCTAATCCAACCCAAACCAACCTAACCTAACCTAACCTAACGACGGTTGCAAGCGCTTTCACATTAGATATCGCAGTTCCCGACTTGTAATGGTGAAACACACTGCGTCTCACTAAGTGACATTGTTTAATGCGGTTTTACGACGGTTCATATCTTAACCTAACCTAACATTCGCACTTGTATCTAAAAACGCTCTATTACACTGTTTCGTTCACAATTACGATATTTGCATAACTTCATAGTTTTTCAGCAACTTATTGCAGTACAGAACGCTGTATCTCGCTAAATGACATCGTTCTTTAAGGTTTCACGATGCTTGCATCGTGAAACCTTAACGAGAATATCACAATATAGCAGTTTCGCACTTGTAACGGTACAACACGCAGTATTTGTCTGGTTCATGCCGTTTTGCGTGCTTTCACAACATTTCACCTATCGCAGTTTCGTACTCGCAATAAAACAACACTATCTCGTTAGATGACGTCGTTTTTGGTGGTTTCACGACGCTACCTAGCTTAAACTAACATAACTACACCTAACATAACCTTCGCACTTCTATCGTTAGAAAACGTTTTACTCGCTACTTCACATTGCTTTCTACAACATTACGACGGTTTCAAGCGCTTTCACAATAGATATCGCAGTTCCCGACTTGTAATGGTGAAAAACACTGCATCTCACTAAGTGACATTGTTTAATGCGGTTTTACGATGGTTCATATCTTCACCTAACCTAACCTAACCTAACCTTACCTAACCTAACCTAACCTAACCTAACCAAACTTAACCTAACCTAACCTAACCTAACCAAACACATTCCAACTCAAACCAACCCAACCTAACCTAACCTAACCTAACCTTACCTAACCTAACCTAACCTAACCTAACCCAACCAACCCCACCTAACCCAACCCAACCCAACCCAACCCAACCTAACCTAACCTAACCCAACCCAACCCAACCCAACCTAACCTAACCTAACCTAACCTAACCTAAACCAACCCAACCCAACCTAACCTAACCTAACCTAACCTAACCAAACCTAACCTAACCTAACCTAACCTAACCTTACCTAACCTAACCTAACCTAACATAACCTAACCTAACCTAACCTAACGTAACCTAACCCAACATAACCTAACCTAACCAACCTAACCCAACCCAACCCAACCTAACCAAACCCAACCCAACCCAACCTAACCCAACCTAACCTAACCTAACCTAACCCAACCTAACCCAACCCAACCCAACCTAACCTAACCTAACCCAACCCAACCCAACCTAACCTAACCTAACCTAACGACGGTTGCAAGCGCTTTCACATTAGATATCGCAGTTCCCGACTTGTAATGGTGAAAAACACTGCATCTCACTAAGTGACATTGTTTAATGTGGTTTTACGACGGTTCATATCTTAACCTGACCTAACATTCGCACTTGTATCTAAAAACGCTCTATTACACTGTTTCGTTCACAATTACGATATTTGCATAACCTCACAGTTTTTCACCAACTTATTGCAGTACAGAACGCTGTATCTCGCTAAATGACATCGTTCTTTAAGGTTTCACGATGCTTGCATGCGCTTTCACGAGAATATCACAATATAGCAGTTTCGCACTTGTAACGGTACAACACGCAGTATCTGGCTTGTTTATGCCGTTTTGTGTGCTTTCACAACATTTCACCTATCGCAGTTTCGTACATGCAATAAAACAACACTATCTCGTTAGATGACGTCCTTTTTGGTGGTTTCACGATGCTACCTAGCTTAAACTAACATAACTCAACCTAACATAACCTTCGCACTTCTATCGTTATAAAACGTTTTACTCGCTACTTCACATTGCTTTCTACAACATTACGACGGTTTCAAGCGCTTTCACAATAGATATCGCAGTTCCCGACTTGTAATGGTGAAAAACGCTGCATCTCACAAAGTGACATTTTTAATGCGGTTTTACGATGGTTCATATCTTAACCTAACCTAACCTAACCTAACCTATCTAACCTTACCTAACCTAAACTAACCTAGCCTAATCTAACCAAACTTAACCTAACCTAACCTAATCTAACCCAACACATTCCAACCCAACCGAACCCAACCTAACCTAACCTAACCTAACCTTACCTAACCTAACCTAACCTAACTTAACCCAACCCAACCCCCCCTAACCCAACCCAACCCAACCCAACCCAACCTAACCTAACCTAACCCAACCCAACCCAACCCAACCCAACCTAACCTAACCTAACCTAACCTAACCTAAACCAACCCAACCCAACCCAACCCAACCTAACCTAACCTAACCTAACCTAACCTAACCAAACCTAACCTAACCTAATCTAACCTAACCTAACCTTACCTAACCTACCCTAACCTAACCTAACGTAACCTAACCTAACCTAACGTAACCTAACCTAACATAACCTAACCCAACCTAACCCGACCCAACCCAACCCAACCTAACCCAACCCAACCCAACCTAACCCAACCTAACCTAACCTAACCTAACCCAACCCAACCCAACCCAACCTAACCCAACCTAACCTAACCCAACCCAACCCAACCTAACCCAACCTAACCTAACCTAACCTAACGACGGTTGCAAGCGCTTTCACATTAGATATCGCAGTTCCCGACTTGTAATGGTGAAAAACACTGCATCTCACGAAGTGACATTGTTTAATGCTGTTTTACGACGGTTCATATCTTAGCATAACGAAACATTCGCACTTGTAACTAAAAACGCTCTATTACACTGTTTCGTTCACAAATACGATATTTGCATGACCTCACAGTTTTTCACCAACTTATTACAGTACAGAACGCTGTATCTCGCTAAATGACATCATTGTTTAAGGTTTCACAATGCTTGCATGCGCTTTAACGGGAATATCACAACATAGCAGTTTCACACTTGTAATGGTACAACACGCAGTATTTTGCTTGTTCATGCCGTTTTGTGTGCTTTCACAACATTTCACCTATCGCAGTTTCGTACTCGCAATAAAACAACACTATCACGGTAGATGACGTCGTTTTTGGTGGTTTCACGACGCTACCTAGCTTAAACTAACAAAATATCAACCTAACATAACCTAACTTAACCTAACCTAACCTACCCTAACCTAGCCCAACCCAACCCAACCCAACCTAACCTAAGCTAACATACCCCAACCCAACCCAACCTAACCTAACCTAACCTAACCCAACCCAACCCAACCTAACCTAACCTAAACTAACCTAACATAACCTAATCTAACCTAACCTAACCCAACCCAACCCAACCCAACCTAACCTAACCTAGCCTAACCCAACCCAACTCAACCCAACCTAACCTAACCTAACCTAACCTAGCCTAACCTAACCTAACCTAACCCAACCCAACCCAACCCAACCCAACCTAACCTAATATAACCTAACCAAACCTAACCCAACCCAACCTAACCTAAACTAACCTAAAATAACCTAATCTAACTTAACCTAACCCAACCTAACCTAACCTAACCTAACCCAACCCAACCCAACCCAACCTAACCTAACCTAACCTAACCTAGCCTAACCTAACCTAACCTAACCCAACCTAACACAACCCAACCCATCCCAACCTAACCTAACATAACCTAACCAAACCTAACCTAACCAAACCTAACCTAACCTAACCTAACCTTACCTAACCTAACCTCACCTAACCTAACCTAACGTAACCTAACCTAACCTAACCTAACGTAACGTAACCTAACCTAACCTAACCTAACCCAACCTAACCCAACCCAACCTAACCCAACCCAACCCAACCTAACCTAACCAACCCAAACCAACCTAACCTAACCTAACGACGGTTGCAAGCGCTTTCACATTAGATATCGCAGTTCCCGACTTGTAATGGTGAAAAACATGCATCTCACTAAGTGACATTGTTTAATGCGGTTTTACGACGGTTCATATCTTAACCTAACCTAACATTCGCACTTGTATCTAAAAACGCTCTATTACACTGTTTCGTTCACAATTACGATATTTGCATAACCTCATAGTTTTTCAGCAACTTATTGCAGTACAGAACGCTGTATCTCGCTAAATGACATCGTTCTTTAAGGTTTCACGATGCTTGCATGCGCTTTAACGAGAATATCATAATATAGCAGTTTTGCACTTGTAACGGTACAACACGCAGTATTTGGCTCGTTCATGCCGTTTTGTTTGCTTTCACAACATTTCACCTATTGCAGTTTCGTACATGCAATAAAACAACACTATCTCGTTAGATGACGTCGTTTTTGGTGGTTTCACGACGCTACCTAGCTTAAACCAACATAACTACACCTAACATAACCTTCGCACTTCTATCGTTAGAAAACGTTTTACTCGCTACTTCACATTTCTTTCTACAACATTACGATGGTTTCAAGCGCTTTTACAATAGATATCGCAGTTCCCGACTTGTATTGGTGAAATACACTGCATCTCACTAAGTGACATTGTTTAATGCCATTTTGCGATTGTTCACATCTTAACCTAACCTAACCTAACCAAACCTAACCTAACCTAAACTAACCCAACCCAACCCAACCCAACCCAACCTAACCTAACCTAACCTTACCTAACCTAACCTATCCCAACCCAGCCCCACCTAACCCAACCCAACCCAAACTAACCTAACCTAAACTAACCCAACCCAACCCAACCCAACCGAACCCAACCTAACCTAACCTAACCTAACCTAAACCAACCCAACCCAACCCAACCCAACCTAACCTAACCTAACCTAACCTTACCTAACCTTACCTAACCTAACCTAACCTAACCTTACCTAACCTAACCTAACCAAACCTAACCTAACGTAACCTAACCTAACCTAACGTAACCTAACCTAACCTAACCTAACCCAACCTAACCCAAGCCAACCCAACCCAACCTAACATAACCCAACCCAACCCAACCTAACCCAACCTAACCTAACCTAACCTACCCCAACCTAACCCAACCCAACCCAACCCAACCTAACCTAACCCAACCCAACCTAACCCAACCTAACCTAACCTAACCTAACGACGGTTGCAAGCGCTTTCACCTTAGATATCGCAGTTCCCGACTAGTAATGGTGAAAAACACTGCATCTCACTAAGTGACATTGTTTAATGCGGTTTTACGACGGTTCATATCTTAACATAACCTAACATTCGCACTTGTATCTAAAAACGCTCTATTACACTGTTTCGTTCACAAATACGATATTTGCATAACCTCACAGTTTTTCACCAACATATTACAGTACAAAACGCTGTATCTCGCTAAATGACATCATTCTTTAGGTTTCACGATGGTTGCATGCGCTTCAACGAGAATATCACAATATAGCAGTTTCGCACTTGTAACGGTACAACACGCAGTATTTTGCTTGTTCATGCCGTTTTGTGTGCTTTCAAAACATTTCACCTATCGCAGTTTCGTACTCGCAATAAAACAACACTATCTCGTTAGATGACGTCGTTTTTGGTGGTTTCACGACGCTACCTAGCTTAAACTAACAAAACTACACCTAACATAACCTTCGCACTTCTATCGTTAAAAAGCGTTTTACTCGCTACTTCACATTGCTTTCTACAACATTACGACGGTTTCAAGCGCTTTTTCAATAGATATCGCAGTTCCCGACTTGTAATGGTGAAAAACACTGCATCTCACTGAGTTACATTGTTTAATGCGGTTTTACGACAGTTCATATCTTAACCTAACCTAACCTAACCCAACCCAACCCAACCCAACCCAACCAAATCCAACCCAACCTAACCTAACCTAACCTAACCTAACCCAACCCAACCCAACCCAACCCAACCTAACTTAACCTAACCTAACCTAACCCAACCCCACCCAACCTAAACTAACCTAACCTAACCCAACCTAACCTAACCCAACCCAACCCTACCTAACCTAACCTAACCTAACCTAACCCAACCCAACCCAACCTAACCTAACCTAACCTAACCCAACCTAACCTAACCTAACCTAACCCAACCCAACCCAACCTAACCTAACCTAACCTAACCAAACCTAACCTAACCTAACCTAACCTTACCTAACCTAACCTAACCTAACGTAACACAACCTAACCTAACATAACGTAACGTAACCTAACCTACCCTAACCTAACCTATCCCAACCTAACCCAACCCAACCCAACCCAACCTAACCTAATCCAACCCAAACCAACCTAACCTAACCTAACCTAACCTAACGACGGTTGCAAGCGCTTTCACATTAGATATCGCAGTTCCCGACTTGTAATGGTGAAACACACTGCGTCTCACTAAGTGACATTGTTTAATGCGGTTTTACGACGGTTCATATCTTAACCTAACCTAACATTCGCACTTGTATCTAAAAACGCTCTATTACATTGTTTCGTTCACAATTACGATATTTGCATAACTTCATAGTTTTTCAGCAACTTATTGCAGTACAGAACGCTGTATCTCGCTAAATGACATCGTTCTTTAAGGTTTCACGATGCTTGCATCGTGAAACCTTAACGAGAATATCACAATATAGCAGTTTCGCACTTGTAACGGTACAACACGCAGTATTTGTCTGGTTCATGCCGTTTTGCGTGCTTTCACAACATTTCACCTATCGCAGTTTCGTACTCGCAATAAAACAACACTATCTCGTTAGATGACGTCGTTTTTGGTGGTTTCATGACGCTACCTAGCTTAAACTAACATAACTACACCTAACATAACCTTCGCACTTCTATCGTTAGAAAACGTTTTACTCGCTACTTCACATTGCTTTCTACAACATTACGACGGTTTCGAGCGCTTTCACAATAGATATCGCAGTTCCCGACTTGTAATGGTGAAAAACACTGCATCTCACTAAGTGACATAGTTTAATGCGGTTTTACGATAGTTCGTATCTTAACCTAACCTAACCTAACCTAACCTTACCTAACCTAACCTAACCTAACCTAACCAAACTTAACCTAACCTAACCTAACCTAACCTAACCAAACACATTCCAACCCAACCCAACCCAACCTAACCTAACCTAACCCAACCCAACCCCACCTAACCCAACCCAACCCAACCTAACCTCACCTAACCTAACCCAACCCAACCCAACCCAACCTAACCTAACCTAACCTAACCTAACCTAAACCAACCCAACCCAACCTAACCTAACCTAACCTAACCAAACCTAACCTAACCTAACCTAACCTAACCTTACCTAACCTAACCTAACCTAACATAACCTAACCTAACCTAACGTAACCTAACCCGACATAACCTAACCTAACCAACCTAACCCAACCCAACCCAACCTAACCAAACCCAACCCAACCCAACCTAACCCAACCTAACCTAACCTAACCTAACCCAACCTAACCCAACCCAACCCAACCTAACCTAACCTAACCCAACCCAACCCAACCTAACCTAACCTAACCTAACGACGGTTGCAAGCGCTTTCACATTAGATATCGCAGTTCCCGACTTGTAATGGTGAAAAACACTGCATCTCACTAAGTGACATTGTTTAATGTGGTTTTACGACGGTTCATATCTTAACCTAACCTAACATTCGCACTTGTATCTAAAAACGCTCTATTACACTGTTTCGTTCACAATTACGATATTTGCATAACCTCACAGTTTTTCACCAACTTATTGCAGTACAGAACGCTGTATTTCGCTAAATGACATCGTTCTTTAAGGTTTCACGATGCTTGCATGCGCTTTCACGAGAATATTACAATATAGCAGTTTCGCACTTGTAACGGTACAACACGCAGTATCTGGCTTGTTTATGCCGTTTTGTGTGCTTTCACATCATTTCACCTATTGCAGTTTCGTACATGCAATAAAACAACACTATCTCGTTAGATGATTTCCTTTTTGGTGGTTTCACGACGCTACCTAGCCTAAACTAACATAACTCAACCTAACATAACCTTCGCACTTCTATCGTTAGAAAACGTTTTACTCGCTACTTTACAAAGCTCTCTACAACATTACGACGGTTTCATGCGCTTTCACAATAGATATCGCAGTTGCCGACTTGTAAAGCTGAAAAACACTGCATCTCACTAGGTGACAGTGTTTATTGAGGTTTTGCGACGGATCATATCTTAACCTAACCTAACCTAACCTAACCTAACCTAACTTAACCTAACCTAACCTAACCTGACCTAACATAACCTAACCTAACCCAACCCAACCCAACCAAACCTAACCTAACCTAACCTAACCTAACCCAGCCCAACCCATCCCAACCCAACCCAACCTAACCTAACCTAACCCAACCCAACCTAACTTAGCCTAAAATAACCTAACCTAACCTAACCTAACTCAACCCAACCCAACCTAACCTAACCTAACCTAACCAAACCCAACTTAACCCAACCCAACCTAACCTAACCTAACCTAACCTAACCCAACCTAACGAACCTAACCTAACCTAACCTAAACTACCCAACCCAACCCAACCCAACCTAACCTAACCTAACCTAACCCAATCCAACCCAACCCAACCTAACCTAACCTAACCTAACCTAACACAACCCAACCCAACCTAACCTAAACTAACCTAACCTAACTTAACTTAACCTAACCCAACCCAACCCAACCCAACCTAACCTAACCTAACCTAACCCAACCTAACCTAACCTAACCTAACCCAACCCAACCCAACCCAACCCAACCTAACCTAACCTAACCTAACCAAACCTAACCTAACCTAACCTAACCTAACCTAAGGACGGTTGCAAGCGCTTTCACATTAGATATCGCAGTTCCCGACTTGTAATGGTGAAAAACACTGCATCTCACTAAGTGACATTGTTTAATGCGGTTTTATGACGGTTCATATCTTAACCTAACCTAACATTCGCACTTGTATCTAAAAACGCTCTATTACACTGTTTCGTTCAAAATTACGATATTTGCACACCTTCATAGTTTTTCAGCAACTTATTGCAGTACAGAACGCTGTATCTCGCTAACTGACATCGTTCTTGAAGGTTTCACGATGCTTGCATGCGCTTTAACGAGAATATCACAATATAGCAGTTTCGCACTTGTAACGGTACTACACGCAGAATTTGGCTTGTTCATGCCGTTTTGTATGCTTTCACAACATTTCACCTATTGCAGTTTCGTACATGCAATAAAACAACACTATCTCGTTAGATGACGTCCTTTTTGGTGGTTTCACGATGCTACCTAGCTTAAACTAACATAACTCAACCTAACATAACCTTCTCACTTCTATCGTTAGAAAACGCTTTACTCGCTACTTTACAATGCTCTCTACAACATTACGACAGTTTCATGCGCTTTCACAATAGATATCGCAGTTCCCGATTTGTAATGGTGAAAAACACTGCATCTCACTAAGTGACATTGTTTAATGCGGCTTTACGACGGTTCATATCTTAACGTAACCTAACATTCGCACTTGTATCTAAAAACGCTCTATTACACTGTTTCGTTCACATTTAAGACATTTGCATGACCTCACAGTTTTTCACCAACTTATTACAGTACAGAACGCTGATATACAGCGTTCGGTACTGTAATGACATCGTTCTTTAAGGTTTCACGATGCTTGCATGCGCTTTAACCTGAATATCACAACATAGCAGTTTCGCACTTGTAACGGTAACACACGCAGTATTTGGCTTGTTCATGCCGTTTTGTGTGCTTTCACAACATTTCACCCATCGCAGTTTCGTACTCGCAATAAAACAACACTATCTCGTTAGATGACGTCGTTTTTGGTGGTTTCACGACGCTACCTAGCTTAAACTAACATAACTACACCTAACATAACCTTCGCACTTCTATCGTTATAAAACGTTTTACTCGCTACTTCACATTGCTTTCTACAACATTACGACGGTTTCAAGCGCTTTCACAATAGATATCGCAGTTCCCGACTTGTAATGGTGAAAAACGCTGCATCTCACAAAGTGACATTGTTTAATGCGGTTTTACGATGGTTCATATCTTAACCTAACCTAACCTAACCTAACCTAATTTAACCTTACCTAACCTAAACTAACCTAGCCTAATCTAACCAAACTTAACCTAACCTAACCTAATCTAACCCAACACATTCCAACCCAACCCAACCCAACCTAACCTAACCTAACCTAACCTTACCTAACCTAACCTAACCTAAATAACCCAACCCAACCCAACCTAACCCAACCCAACCCAACCCAACCCAACCTAACCTAACCTAACCCAACCCAACCCAACCCAACCCAACCTAACCTAACCTAACCTAACCTAACCTAACCTAAACCAACCCAACCCGACCCAACCCAACCTAACCTAACCTAACCTAACCAAACCTAACCTAACCTAATCTAACCTAACCTAACCTTACCTAACCTAACCTAACCTAACCTAACGTAACCTCACCTAACCTAACGTAACCTAACCTAACATAACCTAACCTAACCCAACCTAACCCGACCCAACCCAACCCAACCTAACCTAACCCAACCCAACCCAACCTAACCCAAGCTAACCTAACCTATCCTAACCTAACCTAACCCAACCCAACCTAACCCAACCTAACCTAACCCAACCCAACCCAACCTAACCCAACCTAACCTAACCAAACCTAACGACGGTTGCAAGCACTTTCACATTAGATATCGCAGTTCCCGACTTGTATTGGTGAAAAACACTGCATCTCACGAAGTGACATTGTTTAATGCTGTTTTACGACGGTTCATATCTTAGCATAACGTAACATTCGCACTTGTATCTAAAAACGCTCTATTACACTGTTTCGTTCACAAATACGATATTTGCATAACCTCACAGTTTTTCACCAACTTATTGCAGTACAGAACGCTGTATCTCGCTAAATGACATCGTTCTTTAAGGTTTCACGATGCTTACATGCGCTTTAACGAGAATATCACAATATAGCAGTTTCGCACTTGTAACAGTACAACACGCAGTACCTGGCTAGTGCATGCCGTTTTGTGTCCTTTCACAATATTTGACCTATCGCACTTTCGTAGTCGCAATAAAACAACACTATCTCATTAGATGACGTCGTTTTTGGTGGTTTCACGACGCTACCTAGCTTAAACTAACATAACTCAACCTAACATAACCTTCGCACTTCTATCTTTAGAAAACGTTTTACTCGCTACTTTACATTGCTTTCTACAACATTACGACGGTTTCAAGCGCTTTCACATTAGATATCGCAGTTCCCGAATGGTAATGGTGAAAAACACTGCATCTCCCTAAGTGACATTGTTTAATGCGGTTTTACGACGGTTCATATCTTAACCTAACCTAACCTTACCGAACCTAACCTTACCTAACCTAACCTTACCTAACCTTACTTAACCTAACCTAACATAACCTAACTTAACCTAACCTAACCTACCCTAACCTAGCCCAACCCAACCCAACCCAACCTAACCTAAGCTAACCCACCCCAACCCAACCCAACCCAACCTAACCTAACCTAACCTAACCCAACTCAACCCAACCTAACCTAAACTAACCTAACATAACCTAATCTAACCTAACCTAACCCAACCCAACCCAACCTAACCTAACCTAACCTAACCCAACCCAACCCAACCCAACCTAACCTAACCTAACCTAACCTAGCCTAACCTAACCTAACCTAACCTAACCCAACCCAACCCAACCCAACCTAACCTAACATAACCTAACCAAACCTAACCGAACCCAACCCAACCTAACCTAAACTAACCTAACATAACCTAATCTAACTTAACCTAACCCAACCTAACCTAACCTAACCTAACCCAACCCAACCCAACCCAACCTAACCTAACCTAACCTAACCTAGCCTAACCTAACCTAACCTAACCCAACCTAACACAACCCAACCCAACCTAACCTAACATAACCTAACCAAACCTAACCTAACCAAACCTAACCTAACCTAACCTAACCTAACCTTACCTAACCTAACCTAACCTAACCTAACGTAACCTAACCTAACCTAACCTAACGTAACGTAACGTAACCTAACCTAACCTAACCCAACCCAACCTAACCCAACCCAACCCAACCTAACCTAATCCAACCCAAACCAACCTAACCTAACCTAACCTAACGACGGTTGCAAGCGCTTTCCCATTAGATATCGCAGTTCCCGACTTGTAATGGTGAAAAACATGCATCTCACTAAGTGACATTGTTTAATGCGGTTTTACGACGGTTCATATCTTAACCTAACCTAACATTCGCACTTGTACCTAAAAACGCTCTATTACACTGTTTCGTTCACAATTACGATATTTGCATAACCTCAGAGTTTTTCAGCAACCTATTGCAGTACAGAACGCTGTATCTCGCTAAATGACATCAATCTTTAAGGTTTCACGATGCTTGCATGTGCTTTAACGAGAATATCATAATATAGCAGTTTCGCTCTTGTAACGGTACAACACGCAGTATTTGGCTCGTTCATGCCGTTTTGTTTGCTTTCACAACATTTCACCTATTGCAGTTTCGTACATGCAATAAAACAACACTATCTCGTTAGGTGACGTCGTTTTTTGTGGTTTCACGACGCTACCTAGCTTAAACCAACATAACTACACCTAACATAACCTTCGCACTTCTATCGTTAGAAAACGTTTTACTCGCTACTTCACATTGCTTTCTACAACATTACGATGGTTTCAAGCGCTTTTACAATAGATATCGCAGTTCCCGACTTGTATTGGTGAAATACACTGCATCTCACTAAGTGACATTGTTTAATGCCATTTTGCGATATTTCACATCTTAACCTAACCTAACCTAACCTAACCTAACCTAACCCAACCCAGCCCCACCTAACCCAAACAAACCCAACCTAACCTAACCTAACCCAACCCAACCCAACACAACCGAACCTAACCTAACCTAACCTAACCTAACCTAACCTAAACCAACCCAACCCAACCCAACCCAACCCAACCCAACCTAACCTAACCTAACCTAACCTTACCTAACCCAACCTAACCTAACCTAACCTAACCTAACCTAACGTAACCTAACCTAACATAACGTAACATCACCTAACCTAACCTAACCCAACCCAACCCCACCTAACCCAACCCAACCCAACCCAACCTAACCTAACCTAACCTAATTCAACCCAACCCAACCCAACGCAACGCAACCTAACCTAACCTACCCTAACCAAACCTAACGTAACCTAACCTAACCTTACCTAACCTTACCTAACCTAACCTAACCTAACCTTACCTAACCTAACCTAACCTAACCTAACGTAACCTAACCTAACCTAACGTAACCTAACCTAACCTAACCCAACCTAACCCAAGCCAACCCAACCCAACCCAACCTAACCCAACCTAACCTAACCTAACCTAACCTACCCCAACCTAACCCAACCCAACCCAACCCAACCTAACCTAACCCAACCCAACCTAACCCAACCTAACCTAACCTAACCTAACCTAACCTAACGACGGTTGCAAGCGCTTTCACCTTAGATATCGCAGTTCCCGACTAGTAATGGTGAAAAACACTGCATCTCACTAAGTGACATTGTTTAATGCGGTTTTACGACGGTTCATATCTTAACATAACCTAACATTCGCACTTGTATCTAAAAACGCTCTATTACACTGTTTCGTTCACGAATACGATATTTGCATAACCTCACAGTTATTCACCAACTTATAACAGTACAAAACGCTGTATCTCGCTAAATGACATCATTCTTTAGGTTTCACGATGGTTGCATGCGCTTCAACGAGAATATCACAATATAGCAGTTTCGCACTTGTAACGGTACAACACGCAGTATTTTGCTTGTTCATGCCGTTTTGTGTGCTTTCACAACATTTCACCTATCGCAGTTTCGTACTCGCAATAAAACAACACTATCTCGTTAGATGACGTCGTTTTTGGTGGTTTCACGACGCTACCTAGCTTAAACTAACAAAACTACACCTAACATAACCTTCGCACTTCTATTGGTAAAAAGCGTTTTACTCGCTACTTCACATTGCTTTCTACAACATTACGACGGTTTCAAGCGCTTTTTCAATAGATATCGCAGTTCCCGACTTGTAATGGTGAAAAACACTGCATCTCACTGAGTTACATTGTTTAATGCGGTTTTACGACAGTTCATATCTTAACCTAACCTAACCTAACCCAACCCAACCAAACCCAACCCAACCTAACCTAACCTAACCAAACCTAACCGAACCCAACCCAACCCAACCTAATTTAGCCCAAACTAACCTAACCTAACCTAACTCAACCTAACCTAACCTAACCCAACCCAACCCAACCTAACCTAACCTAACCTAACCCAACCCAACCCAACCCAACCCAACCTAACCTAACCTAACCTAACTTAACCTAACCCAACCCAACCCAACCCAACCTAACCTAACCTAACCTAACCTAACTTACCCCAACCCAACCCAACCCAACCTAACCTAACCTAACCTAACCCAATCTAACCTAACCTAACCTAACCCAACCCAGCCCAACCCAACCTAACCAAACCTAACCTAACCAAACCTAACCTAACCTAACCTAACCTTACCTAACCTAACCTAACCTAACCTAACGTAACCTAACCTAACCTAACGTAACCTAACCTAACCTAACGTAATGTAACCTAACCTAACCTAACCTAACCTAACGACGGTTGCAAGCGCTTTCACATTAGATATCGCAGTTCCCGACTTGTAATGGTGAAAAACACTGCATCTCACTAAGTGACATTGTTTAATGCGGTTTTACGACGGTTCATATCTTTACCTAACCTAACATTCGAACTTGTAGCTAACAACGCTCTATTACACTGTTTCGTTCACAATTACGATATTTGCATAACCTCACAGTTTTTCAGCAACTTATTGCAGTACAGAACGCTGTATCTCGCTAAATGACATCGTTCTTTAAGGTTTCACGATGCTTGCATGCGCTTTAACAAGAATATCACAATATAGCAGTTTCGCACTTGTAACGGTACAACACGCAGTATTTTGCTTGTTCATGGCGTTTTGTGTGCTTTCACAACATTTCACGTATCGCAGTTTCGTACTCGCAATAAAACAACACTATCTCGTTAGATGACGTCGTTTTTGGTGGTTTCACGATGCTAACTAGCTTAAACTAACGTAACTACACCTAACATAACCTTCGCACTTCTATCGTTGGAAAACGTTTTACTCGCTACTTCACATTGCTTTCTACAACATTACGACGGTTTCGAGCGCTTTTACAATAGATATCGCAGTTCCCGACTTGTAATGGTGAAACACACTGCATCTCACTAAGTTACATTGTTTATAGCGGTTTTACGATGGTTCATATCTTAACCTAACCTAACCTAACCCAACCCAACCCAACCCAACCAAACCCAACCTAACCTAACCTAACCTAACCGAACCCAACCCAACCCAACCCAACCTAACTTAGCCCAAACTAACCTAACCTAACCTAACCTAACTCAACCTAACCTAACCTAACCCAACCCAACCCAACCCAACCTAACCTAACCTAACCCAACCCAACCATACCCAACCTAACCTAACCTAACCTAACCCAACCCAACCCAACCCAACCTAACCTAACCTAACCTAACCTAACCTAACCCAACCCAACCCAACCCAACCCAACCTAACCTAACCTAACCCAACCTAACCTTACCTAACCTAACCTAACCCAACCCAACCCAACCCAACCTAACCTAACCTAACCTAACCTAACCTTACCTAACCTAACCTATCCTAACCTAACCTAACGTACCCTAACCTAACCTAACCTAAGCTAACGTAACCTAACCTAACCTAACCTAACCTAACCTAACCCAACCTAACCTAACCCAACCCAACCCAACCTAGCCTAACCCAACCCAACCTAACCATGGTTGCAAGCGCTTTCACATTAGATATCGCAGTTCCCGACTTGTAATGGTAAAAACACTGCATCTCACTATGTGACATTGTTTGCGGTTTTACGACGGTTCATACCTTAACCTAACCTAACATTCGCACTTGTATCTAAAAACGCTCTATTACACTGTTTCGTTCACAATTACAATATTTGCATAACCTCACAGTTTTTCACCAACTTATTGAAGAACAGAACGCTCACTAACTCGCTAAATGACATCGTTCTTTAAGGTTTCAGGATGCTTGCATGCGCTTTAACGAGAATATCACAATATAGCAGTTTCGCACTTGTAACGGTACAACACGCAGTATTTGGCTCGTTCATGCCGTTTTGTATGCTTTCACATTTCACCTATTGCAGTTTCGTACATGCAATAAAACAACACTATCTCGTTAGGTGACGTTTTTTTTGGTGGTTTCACGACGCTACCAAGCTTAAACTAACATAACTCAACCTAACATAACCTTCGCACTTCTATCGTTAAAAAATGCTACACTCGCTAGTTTAGAATGCTCTCTACAACATTATGACAGTTTCATGCGCTTTCACAATAGATATCACAGTTCCCAATTTGTAATGGTGAAAAACACTGCATCTCACTAAGTGACATTGTTTAATGCGGCTTTACGACGGTTCATATCTTAACCTAACCTAACATTCGCACTTGTATCTAAAAACGCTCTATTACACTGTTTCGTTCACATTTAAGACATTTGCATGACCTCACAGTTTTTCACCAACTTATTACAGTACAGAACGCTGATATACAGCGTTCGGTACTGTAATGACATCGTTCTTTAAGGTTTCACGATGCTTGCATGCGCTTTAACCTGAATATCACAACATAGCAGTTTCGCACTTGTAACGGTAACACACGCAGTATTTGGCTTGTTCATGCCGTTTTGTGTGCTTTCACAACATTTCACCCATCGCAGTTTCGTACTCGCAATAAAACAACACTATCTCGTTAGATGACGTCGTTTTTGGTGGTTTCACGACGCTACCTAGCTTAAACTAACATAACTACACTTAACATAACCTTCGCACTTCTATCGTTATAAAACGTTTTACTCGCTACTTCACATTGCTTTCTACAACATTACGACGGTTTCAAGCGCTTTCACAATAGATATCGCAGTTCCCGACTTGTAATGGTGAAAAACGCAGCATCTCACAAAGTGACATTGTTTAATGCGGTTTTACGATGGTTCATATCTTAACCTAACCTAACCTAACCTAACCTAATCTAACCTTACCTAACCTAAACTAACCTAGCCTAATCTAACCAAACTTAACCTAACCTAACCTAATCTAACCCAACACATTCCAACCCAACCCAACCCAACCTAACCTAACCTAACCTAACCTTACCTAACCTAACCTAACCTAAATAACCCAACCCAACCCAACCTAACCCAACCCAACCCAACCCAACCTAACCTAACCTAACCTAACCCAACCCAACCCATCCCAACCCAACCTAACCTAACCTAACCTAACCTAACCCAAACCAACCCAACCCAACCCAACCTAACCCAACCTAACCTAACCTAACCTAACCCAACCTAACCTAATCTAACCTAACCTAACCTTACCTAACCTAACCTAACCTAACCTAACGTAACCTAACCTAACCTAACGTAACCTAACCTAACATAACCTAACCAAACCTAACCTAACCTAATCTAACCTAACCTAACCTTACCTAACCTAACCTAACCTAACCTAACGTAACCTAACCTAACCTAACGTAACCTAACCTAACATAACCTAACCTAACCCAACCTAACCCGACCCAACCCAACCCAACCTAACCTAACCCAACCCAACCCAACCTAACCCAACCTAACCTAACCTATCCTAACCTAACCTAACCCAACCCAACCTAACCCAACCTAACCTAACCCAACCCAACCCAACCTAACCAAACCTAACCTAACCTAACCTAACGACGGTTGCAAGCGCTTTCACATTAGATATCGCAGTTCCCGACTTGTAATGGTGAAAAACACTGCATCTCACGAAGTGACATTGTTTAATGCTGTTTTACGACGGTTCATATCTTAGCATAACGTAACATTCGCACTTGTATCTAAAAACGCTCTATTACACTGTTTCGTTCACAAATACGATATTTGCATAACCTCACAGTTTTTCAACAACTTATTGCAGTACAGAACGCTGTATCTCGCTAAATGACATCGTTCTTTAAGGTTTCACGATGCTTACATGCGCTTTAACGAGAATATCACAATATAGCAGTTTCGCACTTGTAACGGTACAACACGCAGTACCTGGCTAGTGCATGCCGTTTTGTGTCCTTTCACAATATTTGACCTATCGCAGTTTCGTAGTCGCAATAAAACAACACTATCTCATTAGATGACGTCGTTTTTTGTGGTTTCACGACGCTACCTAGCTTAAACTAACTCAACCTAACATAACCTTCGCACTTCTATCGTTAGAAAACGTTTTACTCGCTACTTTAAAATGGTTTCTACAACATTACGACGGTTTCATGCGATTTAACATAAGATATCGCAGTTCCCGACTTGTAATGGTGAAAAACACTGCATCTCATTAAGTGACATTGTTTAATGCGGTTTTACGACGGTTCATATCTTAACCTAACCTAACATTCGCACTTGTATCTCAAAACGCTCTGTTACACTGTTTCGTTCACAAATACGATATTTGCATGACCTCACAGTTTTTCACCAACTTACTACAGTACAGAACACTGTATCTCGCTAAATGACATCATTCTTTAAGGTTTCACAATGCTTGCATGCGCTTTAACGAGAATATCACAACATAGCAGTTTCGCACTTGTAATGGTACAACACGCAGTATTTTGCTTGTTCATGCCGTTTTGTGTGCTTTCACAACATTTCACCTATCGCAGTTTCGTACTCGCAATAAAACAACACTATCACGGTATATGACGTCGTTTTTGGTGGTTTCACGACGCTACCTAGCTTAAACTAACATAACTCAACCTAACATAACCTTCGCACTTCTATCGTTAGAAAACGCTTTACTCGCTACTTTACATTGCTTTCTACAACATTACGACGGTTTCAAGCGCTTTCACATTAGATAGTGCAGTTCCCGAATGGTAATGGTGAAAAACACTGCATCTCCCTAAGTGACATTGTTTAATGCGGTTTTACGACGGTTCATATCTTAACCTAACCTAACCTTACCGAACCTAACCTTACCTAACCTAACCTTACCTAACCTTACTTAACCTAACCTAACATAACCTAACTTAACCTAACCTAACCTACCCTAACCTAGCCCAACCCAACCCAACCCAACCTAACCTAAGCTAACGCACCCCAACCCAACCCAACCCAACCTAACCTAACCTAACCTAACCCAACTCAACCCAACCTAACCTAAACTAACCTAACATAACCTAATCTAACCTAACCTAACCCAACCCAACCCAACCTAACCTAACCTAACCTAACCCAACCCAACTCAACCTAACCTAACCTAACCTAACTTAGCCTAACCTAACCTAACCTAACCCAACCCAACCCAACCCAACCTAACCTAACATAACCTAACCAAACCTAACCGAACCCAACCCAACCTAACCTAAACTAACCTAACATAACCTAATCTAACTTAACCTAACCCAACCTAACCTAACCTAACCTAACCCAACCCAACCCAACCCAACCTAACCTAACCTAACCTAACCTAGCCTAACCTAACCTAACCTAACCCAACCTAACACAACCCAACTCAACCCAACCTAACCTAACATAACCTAACCAAACCTAACCTAACCAAACCTAACCTAACCAAACCTAACCTAACCTTACCTAACCTAACCTAACCTAACCTAACGTAACCTAACCTAACCTAACCTAACGTAACGTAACCTAACCTAACCTAACCTAACCCAACCTAACCCAACCCAACCTAACCCAACCCAACCCAACCTAACCTAATCCAACCCAAACCAACCTAACCTAACCTAACCTAACCTAACGACGGTTGCAAGCGCTTTCACATTAGATATCGCAGTTCCCGACTTGTAATGGTGAAAAACATGCATCTCACTAAGTGACATTGTTTAATGCGGTTTTACGACGGTTCATATCTTAACCTAACCTAACATTCGCACTTGTATCTAAAAACGCTCTATTACACTGTTTCGTTCACAATTACGATATTTGCATAACCTCAGAGTTTTTCAGCAACCTATTGCAGTACAGAACGCTGTATCTCGCTAAATGACGTCGTTCTTTAAGGTTTCACGATGCTTGCATGCGCTTTAACGAGAATATCATAATATAGCAGTTTCGCTCTTGTAACGGTACAACACGCAGTATTTGGCTCGTTCATGCCGTTTTGTTTGCTTTCACAACATTTCACCTATTGCAGTTTCGTACATGCAATAAAACAACACTATCTCGCTAGATGACGTCGTTTTTGGTGGTTTCACGACGCTACCTAGCTTAAACCAACATAACTACACCTAACATAACCTTCGCACTTCTATCGTTAGAAAACGTTTTACTCGCTACTTCACATTGCTTTCTACAACATTACGATGGTTTCAAGCGCTTTTACAATAGATATCGCAGTTCCCGACTTGTATTGGTGAAATACACTGCATCTCACTAAGTGACATTGTTTAATGCCATTTTGCGATTGTTCACATCTTAACCTAACCTAACCTAACCCAACCCAACCCAACCCAACCCAACCCAACCTAACCTAACCTAACCTTACCTAACCTAACCTAACCCAACCCAGCCCCACCTAACCCAACCAAACCCAACCTAACCTAACCCAACCCAACCCAACCGAACCCAACCTAACCTAACCTAACCTAACCTAAACCAACCCAACCCAACCCAACCCAACCTAACCTAACCTAACCTAACCTTACCTAACCCAACCTAACCTAACCTAACCTAACGTAACCTAACCTAACATAACGTAACATCACCTAACCTAACCTAACCTAACCTAACCCAACCCAACCCCACCTAACCCAACCCAACCCAACCCAACCTAACCTAACCTAACCTAACCTAACCCAACCCAACCCAACCCAACCTAAGCTAACCTAACCTAACCTAATTCAACCCAACCCAACCCAACGCAACCCAACCTAACCTAACCTACCCTAACCAAACCTAACCTAACCTAACCTAACCTTACCTAACCTTACCTAACCTAACCTAACCTAACCTTACCTAACCTAACCTAACCTAACCTAACGTAACCTAACCTAACCTAACCTAACCTAACCTAACCTAACCCAACCTAACCCAAGCCAACCCAACCCAACCCAACCTAACCCAACCTAACCTAACCTAACCTAACCTACCCCAACCTAACCCAACCCAACCCAACCTAACCTAACCCAACCCAACCTAACCCAACCTAACCTAACCTAACCTAACCTAACGACGGTTGCAAGCGCTTTCACCTTAGATATCGCAGTTCCCGACTAGTAATGGTGAAAAACACTGCATCTCACTAAGTGACATTGTTTAATGCGGTTTTACGACGGTTCATATCTTAACATAACCTAACATTCGCACTTGTATCTAAAAACGCTCTATTACACTGTTTCGTTCACAAATACGATATTTGCATAACCTCACAGTTTTTCACCAACTTATAACAGTACAAAACGCTGTATCTCGCTAAATGACATCATTCTTTAGGTTTCACGATGGTTGCATGCGCTTCAACGAGAATATCACAATATAGCAGTTTCGCACTTGTAACGGTACAACACGCAGTATTTTGCTTGTTCATGCCGTTTTGTGTGCTTTCACAACATTTCACCTATCGCAGTTTCGTACTCGCAATAAAACAACACTATCTCGTTAGATGACGTCGTTTTTGGTGGTTTCACGACGCTACCTAGCTTAAACTAACAAAACTACACCTAACATAACCTTCGCACTTCTATTGTTAAAGAGCGTTTTACTCGCTACTTCATATTGCTTTCTACAACATTACGACGGTTTCAAGCGCTTTTTCAATAGATATCGCAGTTCCCGACTTGTAATGGTGAAAAACACTGCATCTCACTGAGTTACATTGTTTAATGCGGTTTTACGACAGTTCATATCTTAACCTAACCTAACCTAACCTAACCCAACCCAACCCAACCCAACCCAACCCAACCAAACCCAACCCAACCTAACCTAACCTAACCAAACCTAACCGAACCCAACCCAACCCAACCTAATTTAGCCCAAACTAACCTAACCTAACCTAACTCAACCTAACCTAACCTAACCCAACCCAACCCAACCTAACCTAACCTAACCTAACCCAACCCAACCCAACCCAACCTAACCTAACCTAACCTAACTTAACCTAACCCAACCCAACCCAACCCAACCTAACCTAACCTAACCTAACCTAACCTAACTTACCCCAACCCAACCCAACCCAACCCAACCTAACCTAACCTAACCTAACCTAACCCAATCTAACCTAACCCAATCTAACCTAACCTAACCTAACCCAACCCAGCCCAACCCAACCTTACCAAACCTAACCTAACCAAACCTAACCTAACCTAACCTAACCTTACCTAACCTAACCTAACCTAACCTAACGTAACCTAACCTAACCTAACGTAACCTAACCTAACCTAACGTAACGTAACCTAACCTAACCTAACCTAACCTAACGACGGTTGCAAGCGCTTTCACATTAGATATCGCAGTTCCCGACTTGTAATGGTGAAAAACACTGCATCTCACTAAGTGACATTGTTTAATGCGGTTTTACGACGGTTCATATCTTAACCTAACCTAACATTCGAACTTGTAGCTAAAAACGCTCTATTACACTGTTTCGTTCACAATTACGATATTTGCATAACCTCACAGTTTTTCAGCAACTTATTGCAGTACAGAACGCTGTATCTCGCTAAATGACATCGTTCTTTAAGGTTTCACGATGCTTGCATGCGCTTTAACAAGAATATCACAATATAGCAGTTTCGCACTTGTAACGGTACAACACGCAGTATTTTGCTTGTTCATGCCGTTTTGTGTGCTTTCACAACATTTCACGTATCGCAGTTTCGTACTCGCAATAAAACAACACTATCTCGTTAGATGACGTCGTTTTTGGAGGTTTCACGATGCTAACTAGCTTAAACTAACGTAACTACACCTAACATAACCTTCGCACTTCTATCGTTGGAAAACGTTTTACTCGCTACTTCACATTGCTTTCTACAACATTACGACGGTTTCAAGCGCTTTTACAATAGATATCGCAGTTCCCGACTTGTAATGGTGAAAAACACTGCATCTCACTAAGTTACATTGTTTAATGCGGTTTTACGACGGTTCATATCTTAACCTAACCTAACATTCGAACTTGTAGCTAAAAACGCTCTATTACACTGTTTCGTTCACAATTACGATATTTGCATAACCTCACAGTTTTTCAGCAACTTATTGCAGTACAGAACGCTGTATCTCGCTAAATGACATCGTTCTTTAAGGTTTCACGATGCTTGCATGCGCTTTAACAAGAATATCACAATATAGCAGTTTCGCACTTGTAACGGTACAACACGCAGTATTTTGCTTGTTCATGGCGTTTTGTGTGCTTTCACAACATTTCACGTATCGCAGTTTCGTACTCGCAATAAAACAACACTATCTCGTTAGATGACGTCGTTTTTGGTGGTTTCACGATGGTAACTAGCTTAAACTAACGTAACTACACCTAACATAACCTTCGCACTTCTATCGTTGGAAAACGTTTTACTCGCTACTTCACATTGCTTTCTACAACATTACGACGGTTTCAAGCGCTTTTACAATAGATATCGCAGTTCCCGACTTTTAATGGTGAAAAACACTGCATCTCACTAAGTGACATTGTTTAATGCGGTTTTACGATCGTTCATATCTTAACCTAACCTAACCTAACCAAACTTAACCTAACCTAACTTAACCTAACCCAACCCAACCCAACCCAACCTAACCTAACCTAACCTAACCTAACCTAACCCAACCCAACCCCACCTAACCAAACCCAACCCAACCAACCCAACCTAACCTAACCTAACCTAACCTAACCTAACCTAAACCAACCCAACCCAACCCAACCCAACCGAACCCAACCTAACCTAACCTAACCTAACCTAACCAAACCTAACCTAACCTAACCTAACCTTACCTAACCCAACCTAACCTAACCTAACCTAACGTAACCTAACCTAACCTAACCTAACCTAACCCAACCCAACCCCACCTAACCCAACCCAACCCAACCCAACCTAACCTAACCTAACCTAACCTAACCCAACCAAACCCAACCCAACCCAACCCAACCCAACCTAACCTAACCTAACCTAACCTAACCCAACCCAACCCAACCCAACCTAACCTAACCTAACCAAATCTAACCTAACCTAACCTTACCTAACCTAACCTAACGTTACCTAACCTAACCTAACCTAACCTAACCTAACGTAACCTAACCTAACCTAACCCAACCTAACCCAACGTAACGTAACCTAACCTACCCCAACCTAACCCAACCCAACCCCACCCAACCTAACCTACCCAAACCCAACCCAACCCAACCTTACCCAACCTAACCTAACCTAACCTAACGACGGTTGCAAGCGCTTTCACATTAGATATCGCAGTTCCCGACTAGTAATGGTGAAAAACACTGCATCTCACTAAGTGACATTGTTTAATGCGGTTTTACGACGGTTCATATCTTAACATAACCTAACATTCGCACTTGTATCTAAAAACGCTCTATTACACTGTTTCGTTCACAAATACGATATTTGCATAACCTCACAGTTTTTCACCAACTTATTGCAGTACATAACGCTGTATCTCGCTATATGACATCGTTCTTTAAGGTTTCACGATGCTTGCATGCGCTTTAACGAGTATATCACAATATAGCAGTTTCGCACTTGTAACGGTACAACACGCAGTACCTGGCTAGTGCATGCCGTTTTGTGTCCTTTCACAATATTTGACCTATCGCAGTTTCGTAGTCGCAATAAAACAACACTATCACGTTAGAGGACGTCGTTTTTGGTGGTTTCACGATGCTACTTAGCTTAAACTAACATAACTCAACCTAACATAACCTTCGCACTTCTATCGTTAGAAATTGTTTTACTCGCTACTTTACATTGCTTTCTACAACATTACGACGGTTTCAAACGCTTTCACATTAGATATCGCAGTTCCCGAATTGTAATGGTGAAAAACACTGCATCTCACTAAGTGACATTGTTTAATGCGGTTTTACGACGGTTCATATCTTAACCTAACCTAACATTCGAACTTGTAGCTAAAAACGCTCTATTACACTGTTTCGTTCACAATTACAATATTTGCATAACCTCACAGTTTTTCACCAACTTATTGCAGTACATAACGCTGTATCTCGCTAAATGACATCGTTCTTTAAGGTTTCACGATGCATGCATGCGCTTTAACGAGAATATCACAATATAGCAGTTTCGCACTTGTAACGGTACAACACGCAGTACCTGGCTAGTGCATGCCGTTTTGTGTCCTTTCACAATATTTGACCTATCGCAGTTTCGTAGTCGCAATAAAACAACACTATCACGTTAGAGGACGTCGTTTTTGGTGGTTTCACGATGCTACTTAGCTTACACTAACATAACTCAACCTAACATAACCTTCGCACTTCTATCGTTAGAAATTGTTTTACTCGCTACTTTACATTGCTTTCTACAACATTACGACAGTTTCAAAGGCTTTCACATTAGATATCGCAGTTCCCGAATTGTAATGGTGAAAAACACTGCATCTCACTAAGTGACATTGTTTAATGCGGTTTTACGACGGTTCATATCTTAACCTAACCTAACATTTGAACTTGTAGCTAAAAACGCTCTATTACACTGTTTCGTTCACAATTACGATATTTGCATAACCTCACAGTTTTTCAGCAACTTATTGCAGTACAGAACGCTGTATCTCGCTAAATGACATCGTTCTATAAGGTTTCACGATGCTTGCATGCGCTTTAACAAGAATATCACAATATAGCAGTTTCGCACTTGTAACGGTACAACACGCAGTATTTTGCTTGTTCATGCCGTTTTGTGTGCTTTCACAACATTTCACGTATCGCAGTTTCGTACTCGCAATAAAACAACACTATCTCGTTAGATAACGTCGTTTTTGGAGGTTTCACGATGCTAACTAGCTTAAACTAACGTAACTACACCTAACATAACCTTCGCACTTCTATCGTTAGAAAACGTTTTACTCGCTACTTCACACTGTTTCTACAACACTACGACGGTTTCAAGCGCTTTTACAATAGATATCGCAGTTCCCGACTTGTAATGGTGAAAAACACTGCATCTCACTAAGTGACATTGTTTAATGCGGTTTTACGATCGTTCATATCTTAACCTAACCTAACCTAACCAAACTTAACCTAACCTAACCTAACCTAACCCAACCCAACCCAACCTAACCTAACCTAACCTTACCTAACCTAACCTAACCTAACCTAACCTAACCCAACCCAACCCCACCTAACCCAACCCAACCAACCCAACCTAACCTAACCTAACCTAACCTAACCTAACCTAACCCAACCCAACCTAACCTAACCTAACCCAACCCAACCCAACCCAACCCAACCGAACACAACCGAACCCAACCTAACCTAACCTAACCTAACCTTACCTAACCCAACCTAACCTAACCTAACCTAACCTAACGTAACCTAACCTAACCTAACCTAACCCAACCCAACCCAACCCCACCTAACCCAACCCAACCCAACCCAACCTAACCTAACCTAACCTAACCCAACCAAACCCAACCCAACCCAACCTAACCTAACCTAACCTAACCCAACCCAACCCAACCCAACCTAACCTAACCTAACCAAACCTAACCTAACCTAACGTTACCTAACCTAATCTAACCTAACGTAACCTAACCTAACCTAACGTAACCTAACCTAACCTAACCTAACCCAACCTAACCCAACGTAACCTAACCTAACCTACCCCAACCTAACCCAAACCAACCCCACCCAACCTAACCTACCCAAACCCAACCCAACCCAACCTTACCCAACCTAACCTAACCTAACCTAACGACGGTTGCAAGCGCTTTCACATTAGATATCGCAGTTCCCGACTAGTAATGGTGAAAAACACTGCATCTCACTAAGTGACATTGTTTAATGCGGTTTTACGACGGTTAATATCTTAACATAACCTAACATTCGCACTTGTATCTAAAAACGCTCTATTACACTGTTTCGTTCACAATTACAATATTTGCATAACCTCACAGTTTTTCACCAACTTATTGCAGTACATAACGCTGTATCTCGCTAAATGACATCGTTCTTTAAGGTTTCACGATGCATGCATGCGCTTTAACGAGAATATCACAATATAGCAGTTTCGCACTTGTAACGGTACAACACGCAGTACCTGGCTAGTGCATGCCGTTTTGTGTCCTTTCACAATATTTGACCTATCGCAGTTTCGTAGTCGCAATAAAACAACACTATCACGTTAGAGGACGTCGTTTTTGGTGGTTTCACGATGCTACTTAGCTTACACTAACATAACTCAACCTAACATAACCTTCGCACTTCTATCGTTAGAAATTGTTTTACTCGCTACTTTACATTGCTTTCTACAACATTACGACAGTTTCAAAGGCTTTCACATTAGATATCGCAGTTCCCGAATTGTAATGGTGAAAAACACTGCATCTCACTAAGTGACATTGTTTAATGCGGTTTTACGACGGTTCATATCTTAACCTAACCTAACCTAACCCAACCCAACCCAACCCAACCCAACCTAACCTAACCTACCCTAACCTAACCCAACCCAACCCAACCACACCCAACCTAACCTAACCTAACCTAACCAAACCTAACCTAACCTAACCTAACCTAACCTTACCTAACCTAACCTAACCTTACCTAACCTAACCTAACCTAACCTAACCTAGCCTAACCTAACGTAACCTAACCTAACCTAACCTAACCCAACCTAACGCAACCCAACCCAACACAACCTAACCTAACCCAACCCAACCTAACCCAACCTAACCTAACCTACCCCAACCTAACCCAACCCAACCCAACCTAACCTAACCTACCCTAACCCAACCCAACCCAACCTAACCCAACCTAACCTAACCTAACCTAACGACGGTTGCAAGCGCTTTCACATTAGATATCGCAGTTCCCGACTTGTAATGGTGAAAAACATTGCATCTCACTAAGTGACATTGTTTAATGCGGTATTACGACGGTTCATATCTTAACCTAACCTAACATTCGCACTTGTATCTAAAAACGCTCTATTACACTGTTTCGTTCACATTTAAGATATTTGCATGACCTCACAGTTTTTCACCAACTTATTATGGTACAGAACGCTGTATATCGCTAAATGACATCGTTCTTTAAGGTTTCACGATGCTTGCATGCGCTTTAACCTGAATATCACAACATAGCAGTTTCGCACTTGTAACGGTACAACACGCAGTATTTGGCTTGTTCATGCCGTTTTGTGTGATTTCACAACATTTCACCTATCGCAGTTTCGTACTCGCAGTGAAACTACACCATCTCGTTAGATGACGTCGTTTTTGGTGGTTTCACGACGCTACCTAGCTTAAACTAACATAACTACACCTAACATAACCTTCGCACTTCTATCGTTAGAAAACGTTTTACTCGCTACTTCACATTGCTTTCTACAACATTACGACGGTTTCAAGCACATTTACAATAGATATCGCAGTTCCCGACTTGTAATGGTGAAAAACACTGCATCTCACTAAGTTACATTGTTTTTTGCGGTTTTACGACGGTTCATATCTTAACCTAACCTAACCTAACCTATCCCAACCCAACCCAACCCAACCAAACCCAACCTAACCTAACCTAACCTAACCGAACCCAACCCAACCTAACCCAACCTAACATAGCCCAAACTAACCTAACCTAACTCAACCTAACCTAACCTAACCCAACCCAACCCAACCTAACCTAACCTAACCCAACCCAACCCAACCCAACCCAACCTAACCTAACCTAACCTAACCCAACCCAACCCAACCAAACCTAACCTAACCTAACCTAACCCAACCTAACCTTACCTAACCTAACCTAACCTAACCCAATGCAACCCAACCCAACCTAACCTAACCTAACCTAACCTAACCAAACCTAATCTAACCTAACCTAACCTAACCTTACCTAACCTAACCTATCCTAACCTAACGTAACGTACCCTAACCTAACCTAACCTAACGTAACCTAACCTTACCTAACCTAACCCAACCTAACCCAACCTAACCTAACCCAACCCAACCCAACCCAACCTAACCTAACCCAACCCAACCTAACCTAACCTTACCTAACCTAACCTAACCCAACCCAACCCAACCCAACCTAACCTAACCTAACCTAACCCAAGCCAACCCAACCACACCCAACCTAACCTAACCTAACCAACCCAACCCAACCCAACATAACCTAAACTAACCTAACTTAACCTAACCTAACCTAACCCAACCCAACCCAACCTAGCCTAACCTAACCTAACCTAACCCAACCCAACCCAACCCAACCTAACCTAACCTAACCTAACCTAACCCAACCTAACCTAACCTAACCTAACCCAACCCAACCCAACCTAACCTAACCTAACCTAACCAAACCTAACCTAACCAAACCGAACCTAACCTAACCTAACCTTACCTAACCTAACCTAACCTAACCTAACGTAACCTAACCTAACCTAACGTAACCTAACCTAACCTAACGTAACGTAATCTAACCTAACCTAACCCAACCTAACCCAAACCAACCCAACCTAACTTAATCCAACCCAAACCAACCTAACCTAACCTAACCTAACGACGGTTGCAAGCGCTTTCACATTTCATCGCAGTTCCCGACTTGTAAAGGTGAAAAACACTGCATCTCACTAAGTGACATTGTTTAATGCGGTTTTACGACGGTTCATATCTTAACCTAACCTAACAATCGCACTTGTATCTAAAAACGCTCTATTACACTGTTTCATTCACAATTACAATATTTGCATAACCTCACAGTTTTCAGCAACTTATTGCAGTACAGAACGCTGTCTCTCGCTAAATAACATCGTTCCTTAAGGTTTCACGATGCTTGCATGCGCTTTAACGAGAATATCACAATATAGCAGTTTCGCACTTGTAACGGTACAACACGCACTATTTTGCTTGTTCATGCCGTTTTGTGTGCTTTCACAAAATTTCACCTATCGCAGTTTCGTACTCGCAATAATACAACACTATCTCGTTAGATGACGTCGTTTTTGGTGGTTTCACGACGCTACCTAGCTTAAAGTAACATAACGACACCTAACATAACCTTCGCACTTCTATCGTTAGAAAACGTTTTACTCGCTACTTCACATTGCTTTCTACAACATTACGACGCTTTCAAGCGCTTTTACAATAGATATCGCAGTTCCCGACTTGTAATGGTGAAAAACACTGCATCTCACTAAGTGACATTGTTTATTGCGGTTTTACAATGGTTCATATCTTAACCTAACCTAACCTAATCTAACCTAATCCAACCCAACCCAGCCTAACCTAACCTAACCTAACCTAACCTGACCTAACCTAACCTAACCTAACCTAACCCAACCCAACCCCACCTAACCCAACCCAACCCAACCAACCTAACCTAACCTAACCTAACCCAACCCAAACCAACCCAACCTAACCTAACCTAACCCAAACCAACCCAACCCAACCAAACCTAACCTAACCGAACCTAACCTAACCACACCTAACCCAACCAAACCCAACCAAACCCAACCCAACCTAACCCAACCCAACCCAACCTAACCCAACATAACCTAACCTAACCTAAGCTACCCCAACCTAACCCAACCCAACCCAACCCAACCTAACCTAACCTAACCCAACCCAACGCAACCTAACCTACCTTAACCTAACCTAACCTAACTTAACCTAACCTAACCTAACCTAACCTAACCCAACCCAACCCAACCCAACCCAACCTAACCTAACCTAACCTAACCTAACCCAAGCCAACCCAACCCAACCTAACCTAACCTAACCCAACCCAACCCAACATAACCTAAACTAACCTAACCTAACCCAACCCAAGCCAACCCAACCCAACCTAACCTAACCTAACCTAACCAAACCTAACCTAACCAAACCTAACCTAACCTAACCTTACCTAACCTAACCTAACCTAACGTAACCTAACCTAACGTAACCTGACCTAAGCTAACCTAACGTAACATAACCTAACCTAACCTAACCCAACCTAACCCAACCCAACCCAACCTAACTTAATCCAACCCAAGCCAACCTATTCTAACCTAACCTAACGACGGTTGCAAGCGCTTTCACATTTCATCGCAGTTCCCGACTTGTAATGGTGAAAAACACTGCATCTCACTAAGTGACATTGTTTAATGCGGTTTTACGACGGTTCATATCTTAACCTAACCTAACATTCGCACTTGTATCTAAAAACGCTCTATTACACTGTTTCGTTCACAATTCCGATATTTGCATAACCTCACAGTTTTTCAGCAACTTATTGCAGTACAGAACGCTGTATCTCGCTAAATGACATCGTTCTTTAATGTTTCACCATGCTTGCATGCGCTTTAACGAGAATATCACAATATAGCAGTTTCGCACTTGTAACGGTACAACACGCAGTATTTTGCTTGTTCATGCCGTTTTGTGTGCTTTCACAACATTTCACCTATCGCAGTTTTGTACTCGCAATAAAACAACACTATCACGTTAGATAACGTCGTTTTTGGTGGTTTCACTACGCTACCTAGCTTAAACTAACATAACTCAACCTAACAAAGCCTTCGCACTTCTGTCGTTAGAAAACGTTTTACTCGCTACTTTACATTCCTTTTACAACATTACGACGCTTTCAAGCGCTTTCACATTAGATATCGCAGTTCCCGACTTGTAATGGTGAAAAACACTGCATCTCACTAAGTGACATTGTTTATTGCGGTTTTACGACAGTTCATATCTTAACCTAACCTAACCTAACCTAACCTTACCTAACCTAACCTAACTTAACCTAACCTAACTTAACCTAACCTAACCTAACCTGACCTGACCTAACCTAATCTAACCTAACCTAACCCAACCCAACCCGGCCCAACCCAACCCAACCCAACCAAACCTAACCTAACCTAACCCAACCCAACCCAACCCAACCAAACCCAGCCTAACCTAACCTAACCCAACCCAACCCAACCTAACTTAGCCCAAACTAACTTAACCTAACCTAACCTAACTCAACCTAACCTAACCTAACCCAACGCAACCCAACACAACCCAACCTAACCTAACCCAACCCAACCCAACCCAACCCAACCTAACCTAACCTAACCTAACCCAACCCAACACTACCTAAACTAACCTAACCTAACCTAAACTAATCTAACCTAACCTAACCCAACCCAACCCAACCCAACCTACTCTAACCTAACCTAACCTAACCCAATCTAACCTAAACTAACCTAACCCAACCCAACCCAACCTAACCTAACATAACCTAACCAAACCTAACCTAGTCAAACCTAACCTAATCTAACCTAACCTAACCTTACCTAACATAACCTAACCTAACCTAACATAACCTAAACTAACCTAACCTAACGTAACCTAACCTATTCTAACCTAACGTAACGTATCCTAACCTAACCTAACCTAACCCAATCTAACCCAACCTAACCAAACCCAACCCAACCCAACCCAACCTAACCTAATCCAACCGAAACCAACCTAACCTAACCTAACCTAACCTAACGACGGTTGCAAGCGCTTTCACATTAGATATCGCAGTTCCCGACTTGTAATAGTGAAAAACGCTGCATCTCACTAAGTGACATTGTTTAATGCGGTTTTACGACGGTTCATAGCTTAACCTAACCTAACATTCGCACCTGTATCTAAAAACGCTCTATTACACTGTTTCCTTCACAATTACGATATTTGCATAACCCCACAGTTTTTCAGCAACTTATTACAGTACAGAACGCTGTATTTCGCTAAATGACATCGTTCTTTAAGGTTTCACGATGCTTGCATGCGCTTTAACGAGAATATCACAATATAGCAGTTTCGCACTTGTAACGGTACAACACGCAGTATTTGGCTCGTTCATGCCGTTTTGTATGCTTTCACAACATTTCACCTATTGCAGTTTCGTACATGCAATAAAACAACACTATCTCGTTAGATGACGTCCTTTTTGGTGGTTTCACGACGCTACCTAGCTTAAACTAACATAACTCAACCCAACATAACCTTCGCACTTCTATCGTTAGAAAACGCTTTACTCGCTGCTTTACAATGCTCTATACAACATTACGACAGTTTCATGCGCTTTCACATTAGATATCGCAGTTCCCGAATTGTAATGGTGAAAAACACTGCATCTCACTAAGTGACATTGTTTTTTGCGGCTTTACGACAGTTCATATCTTAACCTAACCTAACCTAACCTAACCTTACCTAACCTAACCTAACCTAACTTAACCTAACCTAACCTAACCTAACCTGACCTAACCTAACCTAACCTAACCTAACCTAACCCAGCCCAACCCAACCCAATCCAACCTAACCTAACCTAACCTAACCCAACCAAACCCAACCTAACCTAACCTAACCTAACTAAACCTAACCTAACCAAACCTAACCTAACCTAACCTAACCTTACCTAACCTAACCTAACCTAACCTAACCTTGCGTAACCTAACCTAACCTAACGTAACCTAACCTAATCTAACCTAACGTAACGTAACCTAACTTAACCTAACCCAACCTAACCCAACCCAACCCAACCTAACTTAATCCAACCCAAACCAACCTATTCTAACCTAACCTAACGACAGTTGCAAGCGCTTTCACATTTCATCGCAGTTCCCGACTAATATGGTAAAAAACACTGCATCTCACTAAGTGACATTGTTTATTGCGGTTTTACGACGGTTCATATCTTAACCTAACCTAACATTCGCACTTGTATCTAAAAACGCTCTATTACACCGTTTCGTTCACAATTATAATATTTGCATAACCTCACAATTTTTCAGCAACTTAATGCAGTACAGAACGCTGTATCTCGCTAAATGACATCGTTCTTCAAGGTTTCACGATTCTTGCATGCGCTTTAACGAGAATATCAGAATATAGCAGTTTCGCACTTGAAACGGTACAACACGCTGTATTTTGCTTGTTCATGCCGTTTTGTGTGCTTTCACAACATTTCACCTATCGCAGTTTCGTACTCGCAATAAAACAACACTATCACGTTAGATGACGTCGTTTTTGGTGGTTTCACGACGCTACCTAGCTTAAACTAACATAACTCAACCTAACATAACCTTCGCACTTCTGTCGTTAGAAAACGTTTTACTCGCTACTTTACATTGCTTTTTACAACTTTACGACGGTTTCAAGCGCTTTCACATTAGATATCGCAGTTCCCGACTTGTAATGGTGAAAAACACTGCATCTCACTAAGTGACATTGTTTTTTGCGGCTTTACGACAGTTCATATCTTAACCTAACCTAACCTAACCTAACCTTACCTAACCTAACCTAACCTAACCTAACTTAACCTAACCTAACCTAACCTAACCTGACCTAACCTAACCTAACCTAACCTAACCTAACCTAACCCAACCCAACCCAACCTAACTTAACTTAACCTAACCTAACCCAACACAACCCAACCCAACCCAACCTAACCTAACCTAACCTAACTTAACCTAACCTAACCCAACCCAACCCAACATAACCTAAACCTAACCTAACCTAACGTAACCTAACCCAACCCAACCCAACCTAACCTAACCTAACCTAACCCAACCCAACCCAACCCAATCCAACCTAACCTAACCATACCTAACCTAAACTTACCTAACCTAACTTAACCTAACCTAACCTAACCTAACTAAACCTTACCTAACCTAACCTAACCCAACCCAACCCAACCCAACCTAACCTAACCTAACCTAACCCAAGCCAACCCAACCACACCCAACCTAACCTAACCTAACCAACCCAACCCAACCCAACATAACCTAAACTAACCTAACTTAACCTAACCTAACCTAACCCAACCCAACCCAACCTAGCCTAACTTAACCTAACCTAACCCAACCCAACCCAACCCAACCTAACCTAACCTAACCGAACCTAACCTAACCTAACCCAACCTAACCTAACCTAACCTAACCCAACCCAACCCAACCTAACCTAACCTAACCTAACCAAACCTAACCTAACCAAACCGAACCTAACCTAACCTAACCTTACCTAACCTAACCTAACCTAACCTAACGTCACCTAACCTAACCTAACGTAACCTAACCTAACCTAACGTAACGTAATCTAACCTAACCTAACCCAACCTAACCCAAACCAACCCAACCTAACTTAATCCAACCCAAACCAACCTAACCTAACCTAACCTAACGACGGTTGCAAGCGCTTTCACATTTCATCGCAGTTCCCGACTTGTAAAGGTGAAAAACACTGCATCTCACTAAGTGACATTGTTTAATGCGGTTTTACGACGGTTCATATCTTAACCTAACCTAACAATCGCACTTGTATCTAAAAACGCTCTATTACACTGTTTCATTCACAATTACAATATTTGCATAACCTCACAGTTTTCAGCAACTTATTGCAGTACAGAACGCTGTCTCTCGCTAAATAACATCGTTCCTTAAGGTTTCACGATGCTTGCATGCGCTTTAACGAGAATATCACAATATAGCAGTTTCGCACTTGTAACGGTACAACACGCACTATTTTGCTTGTTCATGCCGTTTTGTGTGCTTTCACAAAATTTCACCTATCGCAGTTTCGTACTCGCAATAATACAACACTATCTCGTTAGATGACGTCGTTTTTGGTGGTTTCACGACGCTACCTAGCTTAAAGTAACATAACGACACCTAACATAACCTTCGCACTTCTATCGTTAGAAAACGTTTTACTCGCTGCTTCACATTGCTTTCTACAACATTACGACGCTTTCAAGCGCTTTTACAATAGATATCGCAGTTCCCGACTTGTAATGGTGAAAAACACTGCATCTCACTAAGTGACATTGTTTATTGCGGTTTTACAATGGTTCATATCTTAACCTAACCTAACCTAATCTAACCTAATCCAACCCAACCCAGCCTAACCTAACCTAACCTAACCTAACCTAACCTGACCTTACCTAACCTAACCTAACCCAACCCAACCCCACCTAACCCAACCCAACCCAACCAACCTAACCTAACCTAACCAAACCCAACCCAAACCAACCCAACCTAACCTAACCTAACCCAAACCAACCCAACCCAACCAAACCCAACCGAACCCAACCTAACCTAACCTAACCTAACCTAACCAAACCTAACCTAACCTAACCTAACTCAACCTAACCTAACCTTACCTAACCCAACCTAACCTAAACTAACCTAACCTTACCTAACCTAACCTAACCTAACCTAACCCAACCCAACCCCATCTAACCCAACCCAACCCAACCCAACCCAACCTAACCTAACCTAACCTAACCTAACCCAACCCAACCCAACCCAACCCAACCTAACCTAACCTAACCTAACCCAACCCAACCCAACCCAACCCAACCTAACCTAACCTAACCTAACCAAACCTAACCTAACCTAACCTTACCTAACCTAACCTAACCTAACCTTACCTAACCTAACCTAACCGAACCTAACCTAACCACACCTAACCCAACCAAACCCAACCCAACCCAACCTAACCCAACCCAACCCAACCTAACCCAACCTAACCTAACCTAACCTAAGCTACCCCAACCTAACCCAACCCAACCCAACCCAACCTAACCTAACCTAACCCAACCCAACGCAACCTAACCCAACCTAACCTAACCTAACCTAACGACGGTTGCAAGCGCTTTCACATTAGATATCGCAGTTCCCGACTAGTAATGGTGAAAACTACTGCATCTCACTAAGTGACATTGTTTAATGCGGTTTTACGACGGTTCATATCCTAACCTAGCCTAACATTCGCACTTTATCTAAAAACGCTCTATTACACTGTTTCGTTTACAAATACGATATTTGCATAACCTCACAGTTTTTCACCAACTTATTGCAGTACAGAACGCTGTATCTCGCTAAATGACATCGTTCTTTAAGGTTTCACGATGCTTGCATGCGCTTTAACGAGAATATCCCAATATAGCAGTTTCGCACTTGTAACGATACAACACGCAGTACCTGGCTAGTGCATGCCGTTTTGTGTCCTTTCACAATATTTGACCTATCGCAGTTTCGTAGTCGCAATAAAACAACACTATCTCATTAATTGACGTAGTTTTTGGTGGTTTCGCGACGCTACCTAGCCTAAACTAACTCAACCTAACATAACCTTCGCACTTCTATCGTTAGAAAACGTTTTACTCGCTACTTTACAATGCTTTCTACAACATTACGATGGTTTCATGTGATTTAACATAAGATATCGCAGTTCCCGACTTGTAATGGTGAAAAACACTGCATCTCACTAAGTGACATTGTTTAATGCGGTTTTACGACGGTTCATATCTTAACCTAACCTAACATTCGCACTTGTATCTCAAAACGCTCTATTACACTGTTTCGTTCACAAGTACAATATTTGCATTACCTCACAGTTTTTCAGCAACTTATTGCAGTACAGAACGCTGTATCTCGCTAAATGACATCGTTCTTTAAGGTTTCACGATGCTTGCATGCGCTTTAACGAGAATATCACAATATAGCAGTTTCGCACTTGTAACGATACAACACGCAGTATTTTGCTTGTTCATGCCGTTTTGTGTGCTTTCACAACATTTCACCTATCGCAGTTTCGTACTCGCAATAAAGCAACACTATCACGTTAGATGACGTCGTTTTTGGTGGTTTCACGACGCTACCTAGCCTAAACTAACATAACTCAACCTAACATAACCTTCGCACTTCTATCGTTAGAAAACGTTTTACTCGCTACTTTATATTGCTTTCTACAACATTACGACGGTTTCAAGCGCTTTCACATTAGATATCGCAGTTCCCGAATTGTAATGGTGAAAACACTGCATCTCACTAAGTGACATTGTTTAATGCGGTTTTATGACGGTTCATATCTTAACCTAACCTAACCTGACCTAACCTAACCTAACCTTACCTAACCTAACCTTACCTAACCTACCTTAACCTAACCTAACCTAACTTAACCTAACCTAACCTAACCTAACCTAACCCAACCCAACCCAACCCAACCCAACCTAACCTAACCTAACCTAACCTAACCCAAGCCAACCCAACCCAACCTAACCTAACCTAACCCAACCCAACCCAACATAACCTAAACTAACCTAACCTAACCTAACCTAACCCAACCCAACCCAACCTAACCTAACCTAACCTAACCCAACCCAACTCAACCCAACCCAACCCAACCTAACCTAACCTAACCTAATCTAACCCAACCTAACCTAACCTAACCTAACCCAACCCAAGCCAACCCAACCCAACCTAACCTAACCTAACCTAACCAAACCTAACCTAACCAAACCTAACCTAACCTAACCTAACCTTACCTAACCTAACCTAACCTAACGTAACCTAACCTAACGTAACCTGACCTAAGCTAACCTAACGTAACATAACCTAACCTAACCTAACCCAACCTAACCCAACCCAACCCAACCTAACTTAATCCAACCCAAGCCAACCTATTCTAACCTAACCTAACGACGGTTGCAAGCGCTTTCACATTTCATCGCAGTTCCCGACTTGTAATGGTGAAAAACACTGCATCTCACTAAGTGACATTGTTTAATGCGGTTTTACGACGGTTCATATCTTAACCTAACCTAACATTCGCACTTGTATCTAAAAACGCTCTATTACACTGTTTCGTTCACAATTCCGATATTTGCATAACCTCACAGTTTTTCAGCAACTTATTGCAGTACTATTCAGGTATAAAATTGCGCTGAAATAGAAAGGACACCACAAAGAAGGAACACTTAAACAGATCGAGCGCAAACTACCAACTGTTTTTTATTGACTGTAGAACGTCGGTAAAATAGGGAACCCGTACATAGCTGCGCCGACGCGTCGAGGATCAACACGTGCTACTTAACGCACCTTATCAATCAAAAAGGACACTTCTGCACCGTAGAGCGATACCGAGGCCTCACTTACACAGCTATCACCTTTCATGTTGATGAAGAATGCTTCCAACACCTCACGAGCACACGTATCTCTGCTATGTCCCAGTATCTTAGTCTCCTGAAATAGTGGTTCACATCCACATGCTGCGCAGTGTGCAGGCAAATTTCCCATTTCACTATTTTTGATCGACAGCTGGTGTTCACGTATGCGATCGTTAACGCAGCGGCCTGTTTGGCCCACGTAAGATCTGCCGCAGGAAAACGGAGTCGCATATACCACTCCCACATCGCATTGCACCACCGGGCTGGCATGCTTCTTGTTACACAGGCTAGTGCGCTCATTGCCGCTCGAAATTCGCGCGCACAACCTCGAGAGCTTCTTAGGTGCAGAAAACACCATGTCAACTCCGTGCCGGTTAGCAACCTTCTTCAGGTTGTGCGTCACCCGGTGTAAATAGGGTACCACTAACGGCCTCTCACGCCCACTGGGCGCGTCTTTCAGGCACTGCTTCCGTGATCGCCCTTTTAGCTTCTTCAGGAGGGTTTCGGCCACCGCCGCCAGCACAGACTGCGGGAACGCGGCTGCCTTCAGTCGTTCAATCTGAGCACGGAAGCTGGCCTGCCTCTCATGCGAGCACGACCTCACCAGCGCAGACTCCAAACACATTGAAGCGATCGCCCTCTTAACTACCTTAGAATGTGATGATGTATATGGTAAAGGCTTCTTTCTAGCACGCGGACAGTACGCATAACAAGTATGTTGATGCTTGAATATGAGCTTAAGATCTAAAAACTGAAGCGTTCCTTCCTGCGGTAGCTCGTAAGTAAAACATAGACCCCTCCCATACTTGTTAAACTTCTTTACAACGTTGTGCACATTACTGTTAGTACTCGTTTTTTTGTCCAAAACTACCAGGAAATCGTCTACGTACCTAAAAATCTTTAACACTCCGTCACTTCTAAACACCTCAAGCAGATCGCGGTCAATGTAGGCCAGGAAAATGTTACACAAAACAGGGGCAACACAGGAACCAATACAAATGCCTTTTCTTTGGAGGTACAAACCCTTGTCAAAACCTATGAAAGTGTGTTTCAGATAGAATTCCAAAAGCGACATAAAATTATCAACACTCAGACCCGTGGAATTTTGAAAACCAATAGCTGAATTCTCTAAAATGCAATCCATAACACACTCAAAAAGTTCAACATGGGAAACAGAATAAAACAGATCTTGCACATCCACTGAGAAAGTCAGCCCATGTGAAACTTTGCCTTCGAAAAACCGCGCTACTTCCATAGAATTCTTCGTCACGAACGGATCATTCAAACACAACCTGTTCAGGCATTTTTGTAAAAACATGCTAGCCTGGTGCTGCCATGAGCCTTTTTCACTCACAATAGTGCGAAAGGGAATTTCCACTTTGTGCGTTTTTGCACTAAAAAACACTTGCAAGGTGCTGGATTTACTTCCTTGAATTGCATTCGCAAGTTTCGTTAGCTTCATGTCCCTACACAATGCCACTGCTTTTGTTTTAACACGTGCCTCACTAGGCTTTACCTTGACAAAGTTCTTTTCGATGGCCTGGCGTGCTTTCTCCTGGTAGATAGCTGACGGCATAATCACGAAGCCACCTTCTTTGTCAGCCGTAGTCAAGCTGAGACCTTTATCTTTGAAGTATCTCACAATATCTCCCAGGTTGTCTCTTGTCGTCCTCTTTGCCGGTCGACTTGTGCTCCTTTGAAGGCTTTCCACCCCCTCCAGCAGGCATCTTTCCTGATTCTCTTGACCTGCTTTTTCCGCCATCCTTCGGTTATAAGCCAAAAGCTCGAAAGCAGGTACCGCAGGCTCGTGAGAGAACTTTGGACCTTTCTGCAAAACCTTTGAAATGTTATCGGGAAGCTGTACATCACCAATGACTATCAAGTCAGAGTCGATCGATTCTTTTTTACTAACACGTGGTCTTAAAGCTGACAGGGCTTGCCTCAAGTAGAAACACCACCACTGCTCTGTCATTTCTGCTGCCAATCTTCTTGCTGACCGTAACTTGCTTTCGGCCACCCCCTCAGGGAAGTTGCCATAGCACACCACACGTAACCAGTCTTGACAGACCCGCACCTGTCTCCATAACTCTGATTTCCAAATCTTGGCGACCCGTTTTACATGTCCATTAGATGGCTTGACGCCACCAAACAACATCCAAATATCTTGAGGAATCAGGCCTTTCTTACGGCAAAAAGCCAAGTGCCTTGCCTTGCAAGTTGACACGACGATATGGCTCACCAGTGCATTAATCCTGTCGTCCAGAGGCCAGAAGGAAGGAGAGTGTAAGAAGAAGCCCGATGTAGAAGAAATGTAATCGATCAGGACGTCTTGAGGGGCTAGTTGGTTCATTCTATTCAGGTAAAAAATTGCGCTGAAATAGAAAGGACACCACAAAGAAGGAACACTTAAACAGATCGAGCGCAAACTACCAACTGTTTTTTATTGACTGTAGAACGTCGGTAAAATAGGGAACCCGTACATAGCTGCGCCGACGCGTCGAGGATCAACACGTGCTACTTAACGCACCTTATCAATCAAAAAGGACACTTCTGCACCGTAGAGCGATACCGAGGCCTCACTTACACAGCTATCACCTTTCATGTTGATGAAGAATGCTTCCAACACCTCACGAGCACACGTATCTCTGCTATGTCCCAGTATCTTAGTCTCCTGAAATAGTGGTTCACATCCACATGCTGCGCAGTGTGCAGGCAAATTTCCCACTTCACTATTTTTGATCGACAGCTGGTGTTCACGTATGCGATCGTTAACGCAGCGGCCTGTTTGGCCCACGTAAGATCTGCCGCAGGAAAACGCCTGTGTAACAAGAAGCATGCCAGCCCGGTGGTGCAATGCGATGTGGGAGTGGTATATGCGACTCCGTTTTCCTGCGGCAGATCTTACGTGGGCCAAACAGGCCGCTGCGTTAACGATCGCATACGTGAACACCAGCTGTCGATCAAAAATAGTGAAATGGGAAATTTGCCTGCACACTGCGCAGCATGTGGATGTGAACCACTATTTCAGGAGACTAAGATACTGGGACATAGCAGAGATACGTGTGCTCGTGAGGTGTTGGAAGCATTCTTCATCAACATGAAAGGTGATAGCTGTGTAAGTGAGGCCTCGGTATCGCTCTACGGTGCAGAAGTGTCCTTTTTGATTGATAAGGTGCGTTAAGTAGCACGTGTTGATCCTCGACGCGTCGGCGCAGCTATGTACGGGTTCCCTATTTTACCGACGTTCTACAGTCAATAAAAAACAGTTGGTAGTTTGCGCTCGATCTGTTTAAGTGTTCCTTCTTTGTGGTGTCCTTTCTATTTCAGCGCAATTTTTTACCTGAATAGAATGAACCAACTAGCCCCTCAAGACGTCCTGATTTATTGCAGTACAGAACGCTGTATCTCGCTAAATGACATCGTTCTTTAATGTTTCACGATGCTTGCATGCGCTTTAACGAGAATATCACAATATAGCAGTTTCGCACTTGTAACGGTACAACACGCAGTATTTTGCTTGTTCATGCCGTTTTGTGTGCTTTCACAACATTTCACCTATCGCAGTTTTGTACTCGCAATAAAACAACACTATCACGTTAGATAACGTCGTTTTTGGTGGTTTCACTACGCTACCTAGCTTAAACTAACATAACTCAACCTAACAAAGCCTTCGCACTTCTGTCGTTAGAAAACGTTTTACTCGCTACTTTACATTCCTTTTACAACATTACGACGCTTTCAAGCGCTTTCACATTAGATATCGCAGTTCCCGACTTGTAATGGTGAAAAACACTGCATCTCACTAAGTGACATTGTTTATTGCGGTTTTACGACAGTTCATATCTTAACCTAACCTAACCTAACCTAACCTTACCTAACCTAACCTAACTTAACATAACCTAACTTAACCTAACCTAACCTAACCTGACCTGACCTAACCTAACCTAACCTAACCTAACCCAACCCAACCCGGCCCAACCCAACCCAACCCAACCAAACCTAACCTAACCTAACCCAACCCAACCCAACCCAACCAAACCCAGCCTAACCTAACCTAACCCAACCCAACCCAACCTAACTTAGCCCAAACTAACTTAACCTAACCTAACCTAACTCAACCTAACCTAACCTAACCCAACGCAACCCAACACAACCCAACCTAACCTAACCCAACCCAACCCAACCCAACCTAACCTAACCTAACCTAACCCAACCCAACACTACCTAAACTAACCTAACCTAACCTAAACTAATCTAACCTAACCTAACCCAACCCAACCCAACCCAACCTACTCTAACCTAACCTAACCTAACCCAATCTAACCTAAACTAACCTAACCCAACCCAACCCAACCTAACCTAACATAACCTAACCAAACCTAACCTAGTCAAACCTAACCTAATCTAACCTAACCTAACCTTACCTAACATAACCTAACCTAACCTAACATAACCTAAACTAACCTAACCTAACGTAACCTAACCTATTCTAACCTAACGTAACGTATCCTAACCTAACCTAACCTAACCCAACCTAACCCAACCTAACCAAACCCAACCCAACCCAACCCAACCTAACCTAATCCAACCGAAACCAACCTAACCTAACCTAACCTAACCTAACCTAACGACGGTTGCAAGCGCTTTCACATTAGATATCGCAGTTCCCGACTTGTAATAGTGAAAAACGCTGCATCTCACTAAGTGACATTGTTTAATGCGGTTTTACGACGGTTCATAGCTTAACCTAACCTAACATTCGCACCTGTATCTAAAAACGCTCTATTACACTGTTTCCTTCACAATTACGATATTTGCATAACCCCACAGTTTTTCAGCAACTTATTACAGTACAGAACGCTGTATTTCGCTAAATGACATCGTTCTTTAAGGTTTCACGATGCTTGCATGCGCTTTAACGAGAATATCACAATATAGCAGTTTCGCACTTGTAACGGTACAACACGCAGTATTTGGCTCGTTCATGCCGTTTTGTATGCTTTCACAACATTTCACCTATTGCAGTTTCGTACATGCAATAAAACAACACTATCTCGTTAGATGACGTCCTTTTTGGTGGTTTCACGACGCTACCTAGCTTAAACTAACATAACTCAACCCAACATAACCTTCGCACTTCTATCGTTAGAAAACGCTTTACTCGCTGCTTTACAATGCTCTATACAACATTACGACAGTTTCATGCGCTTTCACATTAGATATCGCAGTTCCCGAATTGTAATGGTGAAAAACACTGCATCTCACTAAGTGACATTGTTTTTTGCGGCTTTACGACAGTTCATATCTTAACCTAACCTAACCTAACCTAACCTTACCTAACCTAACCTAACCTAACTTAACCTAACCTAACCTAACCTAACCTGACCTAACCTAACCTAACCTAACCTAACCTAACCTAACCCAACCCAACCCAACCCAATCCAACCTAACCTAACCTAACCTAACCCAACCAAACCCAACCTAACCTAACCTAACCTAACTAAACCTAACCTAACCAAACCTAACCTAACCTAACCTAACCTTACCTAACCTAACCTAACCTAACCTAACCTTGCGTAACCTAACCTAACCTAACGTAACCTAACCTAATCTAACCTGACGTAACGTAACCTAACTTAACCTAACCCAACCTAACCCAACCCAACCCAACCTAACTTAATCCAACCCAAACCAACCTATTCTAACCTAACCTAACGACAGTTGCAAGCGCTTTCACATTTCATCGCAGTTCCCGACTAATATGGTAAAAAACACTGCATCTCACTAAGTGGCATTGTTTATTGCGGTTTTACGACGGTTCATATCTTAACCTAACCTAACATTCGCACTTGTATCTAAAAACGCTCTATTACACTGTTTCGTTCACAATTATAATATTTGCATAACCTCACAATTTTTCAGCAACTTAATGCAGTACAGAACGCTGTATCTCGCTAAATGACATCGTTCTTCAAGGTTTCACGATTCTTGCATGCGCTTTAACGAGAATATCAGAATATAGCAGTTTCGCACTTGAAACGGTACAACACGCTGTATTTTGCTTGTTCATGCCGTTTTGTGTGCTTTCACAACATTTCACCTATCGCAGTTTCGTACTCGCAATAAAACAACACTATCACGTTAGATGACGTCGTTTTTGGTGGTTTCACGACGCTACCTAGCTTAAACTAACATAACTCAACCTAACATAACCTTCGCACTTCTGTCGTTAGAAAACGTTTTACTCGCTACTTTACATTGCTTTTTACAACTTTACGACGGTTTCAAGCGCTTTCACATTAGATATCGCAGTTCCCGACTTGTAATGGTGAAAAACACTGCATCTCACTAAGTGACATTGTTTTTTGCGGCTTTACGACAGTTCATATCTTAACCTAACCTAACCTAACCTAACCTTACCTAACCTAACCTAACCTAACCTAACTTAACCTAACCTAACCTAACCTAACCTGACCTAACCTAACCTAACCTAACCTAACCTAACCCAACCCAACCCAACCTAACTTAACTTAACCTAACCTAACCCAACACAACCCAACCCAACCCAACCTAACCTAACCTAACCTAACTTAACCTAACCTAACTCAACCCAACCCAACATAACCTAAACCTAACCTAACCTAACGTAACCTAACCCAACCCAACCCAACCTAACCTAACCTAACCTAACCCAACCCAACCCAACCCAATCCAACCTAACCTAACCTAACCTAACCTAACCCAACCAAACCCAACCTAACCTAACCTAACCTAACTAAACCTAACCTAACCAAACCTAACCTAACCTAACCTAACCTTACCTAACATAACCTCACCTAACCTAACTTTGCGTAACCTAACCTAACCTAACGTAACCTAACCTAATCTAACCTAACGTAACGTAACCTAACGTAACCTAACCTAACCCAACCTAACCCAACCCAACCCAACCCAACCTAACTTAATCCAACCGAAACCAACCTATTCTAACCTAACCTAACGACAGTTGCAAGCGCTTTGACATTTCATCGCAGTTCCCGACTTGTAATGGTAAAAAACACTGCATCTCACTAAGTGACATTGTTTAATGCGGTTTTACGACGGTTCATATCTTAACCTAACATTCGCACTTGTATCTAAAAACGCTCTATTACACTGTTTCGTTCACAATTACGATATTTGCATAACCTCACAGTTTTTCAGCAACTTATTGCAGTACAGAACGCTGTATCTCGCTAAATGACATCGTTCTTCAAGGTTTCACGATGCTTGCATGCGCTTTAACGAGAATATCACAATATAGCAGTTTCGCACATGAAACGGTACAACACGCAGTATTTTGCTTGTTCATGCCGTTTTGTGTGCTTTCACAACATTTCACCTATCGCAGTTTCGTACTCGCAATAAAACAACACTATCACGTTAGATGACGTCGTTTTTGGTGGTTTCACGACGCTACCAAGCTTAAACTAACACAACTCAACCTAACATAACCTTCGCACTTCTGTCGTTAGCAAACGTTTTACTCGCTACTTTACATTGCTTTTTACAACATTACGACGGTTTCAAGCGCTTTCACATTAGATATCGCAGTTCCCGATTTGTAATGGTGAAAAACACTGCATCTCACTAAGTGACATTGTTTTTTGCGGTTTTACGACAGTTCATATCTTAACCGTACCTAACCTAACCTAACCTTACCTAACCTAACCTAACCTAACCTAACCCAACCCAACCCAACCTAACCTAACTTAACCTAACCTAACCCAACACAACCCAACCCAACCCAACCTAACCTAACCTAACCTAACTTAACCTAACCTAACCCAACCCAACCCAACATAACCTAAACCTAACCTAACCTAACGTAACCTAACCCAACCCAACCCAACCTAACCTAACCTAACCTAACCTAACCCAACCCAACCCAACCCAATCCAACCTAACCTAACCTAACCTAACCCAACCCAACCCAACCCAGCCCAACCTAACCCAACCCAACTAAACCTAACCTAACCTAACCTAACCCAACCCAACCTAACCCAACCCAACCTAACCTAACCTAACCTAACCCAAGCCAACCCAACCCAACCCAACCTAACCCAACCTAACCTAACCCAACCCAACCCAACATAACCTAAACTAACCTAACCTAACCTAACCTAACCCAACCCAACCTAACCTAACCTAACCTAACCTAACCTAACCCAACCCAACCCAACCCAACCTAACCTAACCTAACCTAATCTAACCCAACCTAACCTAACCTAACCTAACCCAACCCAAACCAACCCAAACCAACCTAACCTAACCTAACCTAACCAAACCTAACCTAACCAAACCTAACCTAACCAAACCTAACCTTACCTAACCTAACCTAACCTAACCTAACGTAACCTAACCTAACGTAACCTGACCTAAGCTAACCTAACGTAACGTAACCTAACCTAACCTAACCTAACCCAACCTAACCCAACCCAACCCAGCCTAACTTAATCCAACCCAAACCAACCTATTCTAACCTAACCTAACGATGGTTGCAAGCGCTTTCACATTTCACCGCAGTTCCCGACTTGTAATGGTTAAAAACACTGCATCTCACTAAGTGACATTGTTTAATGCGGTTTTACGACGGTTCATATCTTAACCTAACCTAACATTCGCACTTGTATCTAAAAACGCTCTATTACACTGTTTCGTTCACAATTACGTTATTTGCATAACCTCACAGTTTTTCAGCAACTTATTGCAGTACAAAACGCTGTATCTCGCTAAATGACATCGTTCTTTAAGGTTTCACGATGCTTGCATGCGCTTTAACGAGAATATCACAATATAGCAGTTTCGCACTTGAAACGGTACAACACGCAGTATTTTGCTTGTTCATGCCGTTTTGTGTGCTTTCACAACATTTCACCTATCGCAGTTTCGTACTCGCAATAAAACAACACTATCACGTTAGATGACGTCGTTTTTGGTGGTTTCACGACGCTACCTAGCTTAAACTAACACAACTCAACCTAACATAACCTTCGCACTTCTGTCGTTAGCAAACGTTTTACTCGCGACTTTACATTGCTTTTTACAACATTACGACGGTTTCAAGCGCTTTCACATTAGATATCGCAGTTCCCGAATTGTAATGGTGAAAAACACTGCATCTCACTAGTGACATTGTTTATTGCGGTTTTACGACAGTTCATATCTTAACCTAACCTAACCTAACCTAACCTTACCTAACCTAACCTAACCTAACCTAACTCAACCTAACCTAACCTAACCCAACGCAACCCAACACAACCCAACCTAACCTAACCCAACCCAACCCAACCCAACCCAACCTAACCTAACCTAACCTAACCCAACCCAACCCTACCTAAACTAACCTAACCTAACCTAAACTAATCTAACCTAACCTAACCCAACCCAACCCAACCCAACCTAACCTAACCCAACCCAACCCAACCCAACCCAACCTAACCTAACCTAACCTAACCTAACCCAATCTAACCTAACCTAACCTAACCCAACCCAACCCAACCCAACCTAACCTAACATAACCTAACCAAACCTAACCTAGCCAAACCTAACCTAATATAACCTAACCTAACCTTACCTAACATAACCTAACCTAACCTAACGTAACCTAAACTAACCTAACCTAACCTAACCTAACCTAACCTAACGTAACGTAATCTAACCTAACCTAACCTAACCCAACCTAACCCAACCTAACCAAACCCAACCCAACCCAACCCAACATAACCTAATTCAACCGAAACCAACCTAACCTAACCTAACCTAACCTAACGACGGTTTCAAGCGCTTTCACATTAGATATCGCAGTTCCCGAATTGTAATGGTGAAAAACACTGCATCTCACTAAGTGACATTGTTTAATGCGGTTTTACGATGGTTCATATCTTAACCTGACCTAACCTAACCTAACCTAACCTTACCTAACTTACTTAACCTAACCTAACCTAACCTAACTTAACCTAACCTAACCTAACCTAACCCAACCCAACCCAACCTAACCTAACTTAACCTAACCTAACCCAACACAACCCAACCCAACCCTTCCTAACGTAACCTAACCTAACTTAACCTAACCTAACCCAACCCAACCCAACATAACCTAAACCTAACCTAACCTAACGTAACCTAACCCAACCCAACCCAACCTAACCTAACCTAACCTAACCCAACCCAACCCAACCCAATCCAACCTAACCTAACCTAACCCAACCAAACCCAACCTAACCTAACCTAACCTAACTAAACCTAACCTAACCAAACCTAACCTAACCTAACCTAACCTTACCTAACCTAACCTCACCTAACCTAACTTTGCGTAACCTAACCTAACCTAACGTAACCTAACCTAATCTAACCTAACGTAACGTAACCTAACGTAACCTAACCTAACCCAACCTAACCCAACCCAACCCAACCCAACCTAACTTAATCCAACCCAAACCAACTTATTCTAACCTAACCTAACGACAGTTGCAAGCGCTTTCACATTTCATCGCAGTTCCCGACTTGTAATGGTAAAAAACACTGCATCTCACTAAGTGACATTGTTTATTGCGGTTTTACGACGGTTCATATCTTAACCTAACCTAACATTCGCACTTGTATCTAAAAACGCTCTATTACACTGTTTCGTTCACAATTACGATATTTGCATAACCTCACAGTTTTTCAGCAACTTATTGCAGTACATAACGCTGTATCTCGCTAAATGACATCGTTCTTCAAGGTTTCACGATGCTTGCATGCGCTTTAACGAGAATATCACAATATAGCAGTTTCGCACTTGAAACGGTACAACACGCAGTATTTTGCTTGTTCATGCCGTTTTGTGTGCTTTCACAACATTTCACCTATCGCAGTTTCGTACTCGCAATAAAACAACACTATCACGTTAGATGACGTCGTTTTTGGTGGTTTCACGACGCTTGCGCTCGATCTGTTTAAGTGTTCCTTCTTTGTGGTGTCCTTTCTATTTCAGCGCAGTTTTTTACCTGAATCACGACGCTACCTAGCTTAAACTAACATAACTCAACCTAACATAACCTTCGCACTTCTGTCGTTAGAAAACGTTTTACTCGCTACTTTACATTGATTTTTACAACATTACGACGGTTTCAAGCGCTTTCACATTAGATATCGCAGATCCCGACTTGTAATGGTGAAAAACACTGCATCTCACTAAGTGACATTGTTTTTTTGCGGTTTTACGACAGTTCATATCTTAACCGTACCTAACCTAACCTTACCTTACCTAACCTAACCTAACCTAACTTAACCTAACCTAACCTAACCTGACCTAACCTAACCTAACCTAACCCAACCCAACCTAACTTAGCCCAAACTAACTTAACCTAACCTAACCTAACTCAACCTAACCAAACCTAACCCAACCCAACCCAACACAACCCAACGTAACCTATCCTAACTCAACGCAACCCAGCCCAACCCAACCTAACCTAACCTAACCTAACCTAACCCAACCCAAGCCAACCTAACCTAAACTAACCTAACCTAACCTAAACTAATCTAACCTAACCTAACCCAACCCAACCCAACCCAACCTAACCTAACCTAACCTGACCTAACCCAACCCAACCCAACCCAGCCCAACCTAACCCAACCCAACTAAACCTAACCTAACCTAACCTAACCCAACCCAACCCAACCTAACCTAACCTAACCTAACCTAACCCAAGCCAACCCAACCCAACCCAACCTAACCTAACCTAACCCAACCCAACCCAACATAACCTAAACTAACCTAACCTAACCTAACCTAACCCCACCCAACCCAACCCAACCTAACCCAACCCAACCCAACCTAACCTAACCTAACCTAATCTAACCCAACCTAACCTAACCTAACCTAACCCAACCCAAGCCAACCCAACCCAACCTAACCTAACCTAACCTAACCAAACCTAACCTAACCAAACCAAACCTAACCAAACCTAACCTTACGTAACCTAACCTAACCTAACCTAACGTAACCTAACCTAACGTAACCTGACCTAAGCTAACCTAACGTAACGTAACCTAACCTAACCTAAGCTAACCCAACCTAACCCAACCCAACCCAACCTAACTTAATCCAACCCAAACCAACCTATTCTAACCTAACCTAACGATGGTTGCAAGCGCTTTCACATTTCACCGCAGTTCCCGACTTGTAATGGTTAAAAACACTGCATCTCACTAAGTGACATTGTTTAATGCGGTTTTACGACGGTTCATATCTTAACCTAACCTAACATTCGCACTTGTATCTAAAAACGCTCTATTACACTGTTTCGTTCACAATTACGATATTTGCATAACCTCACAGTTTTTCAGCAACTTATTGCAGTACAGAACGCTGTATCTCGCTAAATGACATCGTTCTTCAAGGTTTCACGATGCTTGCATGCGCTTCAACGAGAATATCACAATATAGCAGTTTCGCACTTGAAACGGTACAACACGCAGTATTTTGCTTGTTCATGCCGTTTTGTGTGCTTTCACAACATTTCACCTATCGCAGTTTCATACTCGCAATAAAACAACACTATCACGTTAGATAACGTCGTTATTGGTGGTTTCAATACGCTACCTAGCTTAAACTAACATAACTCAACCTAACACAACCTTCGCACTTCTGTCGTTAGAAAACGTTTTACTCGCTACTTCACATTGCTTTTTACAACATTACGACGCTTTCAAGCGCTTTCACATTAGATATCGCAGTTCCCGACTTGTAATGGTGAAAAACATTGCATCTCACTAAGTGACATTGTTTATTGCGGTTTTACGACAGTTCATATCTTAACCTAACCTAACCTAACCTAACCTAACCTTACCTAACCTAACCTAACCTAACTTAACCTAACCTAACCTAACCTAACCGGACCTGACCAAACCTAACCTAACCCAACCCAACCCGGCCCAACCCAACCCAACCAAACCTAACCTAACCTAACCCAACCCAACCCAACCTAACTTAGCTTAAACTAACTTAACCTAACCTACCCTAACTCAACCTAACCTAACCTAACCCAACGCAACCCAACACAACCCAACCTAACCTAACCCAACCCAACCCAACCCAACCCAACCCAACCTAACCTAACCTAACCTAACCTAACCTAACCTAACCTAACCTAACTAAACCTAACCTAACCAAACCTAACCTAACCTAACCTAACCTTACCTAACCTAACCTCACCTAACCTAACTTTGCGTAACCTAACCTAACCTAACGTAACCTAACCTAATCTAACCTAACGTAACGTAACCTAACGTAACCTAACCTAACCCAACCTAACCCAACCCAACCCAACCTAACTTAATCCAACCCAAACCAACCTATTCTAACCTAACCTAACGACAGTTGCAAGCGCTTTCACATTTCATCGCAGTTCCCGACTTGTAATGGTAAAAAACACTGCATCTCACTAAGTGACATTGTTTATTGCGGTTTTACGACGGTTCATATCTTAACCTAACCTAACATTCGCACTTGTATCTAAAAACGCTCTATTACACTGTATCGTTCCCAATTACGATATTTGCATAACCTCACAGTTTTTCAGCAACTCATTGCAGTACAGAACGCTGTATCTCGCTAAATGACATCGTTCTTTAAGGTTTCACGATGCTTGCATGCGCTTTAACCTGAATATCACAACATAGCAGTTTCGCACTTGTAACGTTACAACACGCAGTATTTGGCTTGTTCATGCCGTTTTGTGTGCTTTCACAACATTTCACCTATCGCAGTTTCGTACTCGCAATAAAACAACACTATCTCGTTAGATGACGTCGTTATTGGTGGTTTCACTACGCTACCTAGCTTAAACTAACATAACTCAACCTAACATAACCTTCGCACTTCTATCGTTAGAAAACGTTTTACTCGCTACTTTACATTGCTTTCTACAACATTACGATGGTTTCAAGCGCTTTCACATTAGATATCGCCGTTCCCGACTTTTAATGGTGAAAAACACTGCATCTCACTAAGTGACATTGTTTAATGCGATTTTACGATGGTTCATATCTTAACCTAACCTAACCTAACCTAACCCAACCCAACCCAACCCAACCTAACCTAACCCAACCCAACCCAACCCAACCTAACCTAACCTAACCTAACCTAACCTAACCTAACCTAACCTAACCTAACCAAACATAACCTAACCTAACCTAACCTAACCTAACCTAACCTAACCTTACCTAACCTAACACAACCCAACCCAACCCAACCTAACCTAACCTAACCTAACTTAACCTAACCTAACCCAACCCAACCCAACACAACCTAAACTAACCTAACCTAACCTAACCTAACCCAACCCAACCCAACCTAACCTAACCTAACCTAACCCAACCCAACCCAACCCAACCCAACCTATCCTAACCTAACCTAATCTAACCCAACCTAACCTAACCTAACCCAACCCAAGCCAACCCAACCCAACCTAACCTAACCTAACCTAACCAAACCTAACCTAACCAAACCTAACCTTACCTAACCTAACCTAACCTAACCTAACGTAACCTAACCTAACGTAACCTGACCTAAGCTAACCTAACGTAACGTAACCTAACCTAACCTAACCTAACCCAACCTAACCCAACCCAACCCAACCTAACTTAATCCAACCCAAACCAACCTATTCTAACCTAACCTAACGACGGTTGCAAGCACTTTCACATTTCATCGCAGTTCCCGACTTGTAATGGTTAAAAACACTGCATCTCACTAAGTGACATTGTTTAATGCGGTTTTACGACGGTTCATATCTTAACCTAACCTAACATTAGCACTTGTATCTAAAAACGCTCTATTACACTGTTTCGTTCACAACTACGATATTTGCATAACCTCACAGTTTTTCAGCAACTTATTGCAGTACAGAACGCTGTATCTCGCTAAATGACATCGTTCTTCAAGGTTTCACGATGCTTGCATGCGCTTTAACGAGAATATCACAATATAGCAGTTTCGCACTTGAAACGGTACAACAAGCAGTATTTTGCTTGTTCATGCCGTTTTGTGTGCTTTCACAACATTTCACCTATCGCAGTTTCGTACTCGCAATAAAACAACACTATCTCGTTAGATGACGTCGTTATTGGTGGTTTCACTACGCTACCTAGCTTAAACTAACATAACTCAACCTAACATAACCTTCGCACTTCTATCGTTAGAAAACGTTTTACTCGCTACTTTACATTGCTTTCTACAACATTACGATGGTTTCAAGCGCTTTCACATTAGATATCGCCGTTCCCGACTTTTAATGGTGAAAAACACTGCATCTCACTAAGTGACATTGTTTAATGCGATTTTACGATGGTTCATATCTTAACCTAACCTAACCTAACCTAACCCAACCCAACCCAACCCAACCTAACCTAACCCAACCCAACCCAACCCAACCTAACCTAACCCAACCCAACCCAACCCAACCTAACCTAACCTAACCTAACCTAACCTAACCTAACCTAACCTAACCTAACCTAACCTAACCTAACCTAACCTAACCTAACCTAACCTAACCTTACCTAACCTAACACAACCCAACCCAACCCAACCTAACCTAACCTAACCTAACTTAACCTAACCTAACCCAACCCAACCCAACATAACCTAAACTAACCTAACCTAACCTAACCTAACCCAACCCAACCCAACCTAACCTAACCTAACCTAACCCAACCCAACCCAACCCAACCCAACCTATCCTAACCTAACCTAATCTAACCCAACCTAACCTAACCTAACCCAACCCAAGCCAACCCAACCCAACCCAACCTAACCTAACCTAACCTAACCAAACCTAACCTAACCAAACCTAACCTTACCTAACCTAACCTAACCTAACCTAACGTAACCTAACCTAACGTAACCTGACCTAAGCTAACCTAACGTAACGTAACCTAACCTAACCTAACCTAACCCAACCTAACCCAACCCAACCCAACCTAACTTAATCCAACCCAAACCAACCTATTCTAACCTAACCTAACGACGGTTGCAAGCACTTTCACATTTCATCGCAGTTCCCGACTTGTAATGGTTAAAAACACTGCATCTCACTAAGTGACATTGTTTAATGCGGTTTTACGACGGTTCATATCTTAACCTAACCTAACATTAGCACTTGTATCTAAAAACGCTCTATTACACTGTTTCGTTCACAACTACGATATTTGCATAACCTCACAGTTTTTCAGCAACTTATTGCAGTACAGAACGCTGTATCTCGCTAAATGACATCGTTCTTCAAGGTTTCACGATGCTTGCATGCGCTTTAACGAGAATATCACAATATAGCAGTTTCGCACTTGAAACGGTACAACAAGCAGTATTTTGCTTGTTCATGCCGTTTTGTGTGCTTTCACAACATTTCACCTATCGCAGTTTCGTACTCGCAATAAAACAACACTATCACGTTAGATGACGTCGTTTTTGGTGGTTTCACAACACTACCTAGCTTAAAATAACATAACTCAACCTAACATAACCTTCGCACTTCTGTCGTTAGAAAACGTTTTACTCGCTACTTTACATTGCTTTTTACAACATTACGACGGTTTCAAGCGCTTTCACATTAGATATCGCAGTTCCCGACTTGTAATGGTGAAAAACACTGCATCTCACTAAGTGACATTGTTTTTTGCGGTTTTACGACAGTTCATATCTTAACCGTACCTAACCTAACCTAACCTTACCTAACCTAACCTAACTTAACCTAACCTAACCTAACCTAACCTGACCTAACCTAACCTAACCTAACCCAACCCAACCTAACTTAGCCCAAACTAACTTAACCTAACCTAACCTAACTCAACCTAACCAAACCTAACCCAACCCAACCCAACACAACCCAACCTAACCTAACCTAACCCAACCCAACCCAACCCAACCCAACCCAACCTAACCTAACCTAACCTAACCCAACCCAACCCAACCAGACCTAAACTAACCTAACCTAACCTAAACTAATCTAACCTAACCTAACCCAACCCAACCCAACCCAACCCAACCTAACCTAACCTAAACTAACCTAACCCAACCCAACCCAACCCAGCCCAACCCAACCCAACCCAACTAAACCTAACCTAACCTAACCTAACCCAACCCAACCCAACCCAACCCAACCTAACCTAACCTAACCTAACCTAACCCAAGCCAACCCAACCCAACCCAACCTAACCTAAACTAACCTAACCCAACCCAACCCAACATAACCTAAACTAGCCTAACCTAACCTAACCCAACCCAACCCAACCTAACCTAACCTAACCTAACCTAACCCAACCCAACCCAACCCAACCTAACCTAACCTAACCTAATCTAACCCAACCTAACCTAACCTAACCCAACCCAAGCCAACCCAACCCAACCTAACCTAACCTAACCTAACCAAACCTAACCTAACCAAACCTAACCAAACCAAACCTAACCTTACCTAACCTAACCTAACCTAACGTAACCTAACCTAACGTAACCTGACCTAAGCTAACCTAACGTAACGTAACCTAACCTAACCTAACCTAACCCAACCTAACCCAACCCAACCCAACCTAACTTAATCCAACCCAAACCAACCTATTCTAACCTAACCTAACGATGGTTGCAAGCGCTTTCACATTTCACCGCAGTTCCCGACTTGTAATGGTTAAAAACACTGCATCTCACTAAGTGACATTGTTTAATGTGGTTTTACGACGGTTCATATCTTAACCTAACCTAACATTCGCACTTGTATCTAAAAACGCTCTATTACACTGTTTCGTTCACAATTACGATATTTGCATAACCTCACAGTTTTTCAGCAACTTATTGCAGTACAGAACGCTGTATCTCGCTAAATGACATCGCTCTTTAAGGTTTCACGATGCTTGCATGCGCTTTAACGAGAATAACACAATATAGCAGTTTCGCACTTGTAACGGTACAACACGCAGTATTTTGCTTGTTCATGCCGTTTTGTGTGCTTTCACAACATTTCACCTATCGCAGTTTCGTACTCGCAATAAAACAACACTATCACGTTAGATAACGTCGTTTTTGGTGGTTTCACTGCGCTACCTAGCTTAAACTAACATAACTCAACCTAACAAAACCTTCGCACTTCTGTCGTTAGAAAACGTTACAACATTTCACCTATCGCAGTTTCGTACTCGCAATAAAACAACACTATCACGTTAGATAACGTCGTTTTTGGTGGTTTCACTACGCTACCTAGCTTAAACTAACATAACTCAACCTAACAAAACCTTCGCACTTCTGTCGTTAGAAAACGTTTTACTCGCTACTTTTCATTGCTTTTTACAACATTACGACGCTTTCAAGCGCTTTCACATTAGATATCGCAGTTCCCGACTTGTAATGGTGAAAAACACTGCATCTCACTAAGTGACATTGTTTATTGCGGTTTGACGACAGTTCATATCTTAACCTAACCTAACCTAACCTAACCTTACCTAACCTAACCTAACCTAACTTAACCTAACCTAACCTAACCTAACCTGACGTGACCTAACCTAACCTAACCTAACCTAACCCAACCCAACCCGGCCCAACCCAACCCAACCCAACCAAACCTAACCTAACCTAACCCAACCCAACCCAACCCAACCCAACCAAACCCAACCTAACCTAACCTAACCTAACCCAACCCAACCCAACCTAACTTAGCCCAAACTAACTTAACCTAACCTAACCTAACTCAACCTAACCTAACCTAACCCAACGCAACCCAACACAACCCAACCCAACCCAACCCAACCTAACCTAACCTAACCTATCCCAACCAAACCCTACCTAAACTAACCTAACCTAACCTAAACTAATCTAACCTAACCTAACCCAACCCAACCCAACCCAACCCAACCCAACCTAACCTAACCTAACCTAACCTAACCCAATCTAACCTAACCTAACCTAACCCAACCCAACCCAACCTAACCTAACATAGGCTAACCAAACCTAACCTAGCCAAACCTAACCTAATCTAACCTAACCTAACCTTACCTAACATAACCTAACCTAACCTAACGTAATCTAAACTAACCTAACCTAACCTAACGTAACCTAACCTAACCTAACCTTACGTAACGTAACCTAACCTAACCTAACCTAACCCAACCTAACCCAACCTAACCAAACCCAACCCAACCCAACCCAACCTAACCTAATCCAACCGAAACCAACCTAACCTAACCTAACCTAACCTAACGACGGTTGCAAGCGCTTTCACATTAGATATCGCAGTTCCCGACTTGTAATAGTGAAAAACGCTGCATCTCACTAAGTGACATTGTTTAATGCGGTTTTACGACGGTTCATATCTCAACCTAACCTAACATTCGCACTTGTATCTAAAAACGCTCTATTACACTGTTTCCTTCACAATTACGATATTTGCATAACCCCACAGTTTTTCAGCAACTTATTACAGTACAGAACGCTGTATTTCGCTAAATGACATCGTTCTTTAAGGTTTCACGATGCTTGCATGCGCTTTAACGAGAATATCACAATATAGCAGTTTCGCACTTGTAACGGTACAACACGCAGTATTTGGCTCGTTCATGCCGTTTTGTATGCTTTCACAACATTTCACCTATTGCAGTTTCGTACATGCAATAAAACAACACTATCTCGTTAGATGACGTCCTTTTTGGTGGTTTCACGACGCTACCTAGCTTAAACTAGCTTAACTCAACCTAACATAACCTTCGCACTTCTATCGTTAGAAAACGCTTTACTCGCTACTTTACAATGCTCTATACAACATTACGACAGTTTCATGCGCTTTCACGATATCGCAGTTCCCGATTTGTAATGGTAAAAAACACTGCATCTCACTAAGTGACATTGTTTATTGCGGCTTTACGATGGTTCATATCTTAACCTAACCTAACATTCGCACTTGTATCTAAAAACGCTCTATTACACTGTTTCGTTCACATATAAAATATTTGCATGACCTCACAGATTTTCACCAACTTATTACAGTACGGAACGCTGTATATCGCTAAATGACATCGTTCTTTAAGGTTTCACGATGCTTGCATGCGCTTTAACCTGAATATCACAACATAGCAGTTTCGCACTTGTAACGTTACAACACGCAGTATTTGGCTTGTTCATGCCGTTTTGTGTGCTTTCACATTTCACCTATCGCAGTTTTGTACTCGCAATAAAACAACACTATCTCGTTAGATGACGTCGTTTTTGGTGGTTTCACGACGCTACCTAGCTTAAACTAACATAACTACACCTGACATAACCTTCGCACTCCTATCGTTAGAAAACGTTTTACTCGCTACTTTACATTGCTTTCTACAACATTACGACGGTTTCAAGCGCTTTCATAATAGATATCGCAGTTCCCTACTTGTAATGGTGAAAAACACTGCATCTCACTAAGTGACATTGTTTAATGCGGTTTACGATGGTTCATATCTTAACCTAACCTAACCTGACCTAACCTAACCTAACCTAACCTTACCTAACCTAACTTAACCTAACCTAACCTAACCTAACCTAACTTAACCTAACCTAACCTAACCTAACCCAACCCAACCCAACCTAACCTAACTTAACCTAACCTAACCCAACACAACCCAACACAACCCAACCTAACCTAACCTAACCTAACTTAACCTAACCTAACCCAACCCAACCCAACATAACCTAAACCTAACCTAACCTAACGTAACCTAACCCAACACAACCCAACCTAACCTAACCTAACCTAACCTAACCCAACCCAACCCAACCCAACCCAATCCAATCCAACCTAACCTAACCTAACCTAACCTAACCCAACCAAACCCAACCTAACCTAACCTAACCTAACTAAACCTAACCTAACCAAACCTAACCTAACCTAACCTAACCTTACCTAACCTAACCTAACCTAGCGTAACCTAACCTAACCTAACGTAACCTAACCTAATCTAACCTAACGTAACGTAACCTAACCTAACCTAACCTAACCCAACCTAACCCAACCCAACCCAACCCAACCTAGCTTAATCCATCCCAAACCAACCTATTCTAACCTAACCTAACGACAGTTGCAAGCGCTTTCACATTTCATCGCAGTTCCCGACTTGTAATGGTAAAAAACACTGCATCTCACTAAGTGACATTGTTTATTGCGGTTTTACGACGGTTCATATCTTAACCTAACCTAACATTCGCACTTGTATCTAAAAACGCTCTATTACACTGTTTCGTTCACAATTACGATATTTGCATAACCTCACAGTTTTTCAGCAACTTATTGCAATACAGAACGCTGTATCTCGCTAAATGACATCGTTCTTCAAGGTTTCACGATGCTTGCATGCGCTTTAACGAGAATATCACAATATAGCAGTTTCGCACTTGAAACGGTACAACACGCAGTATTTTGCTTGTTCATGCCGTTTTGTGTGCTTTCACAACATTTCACCTATCGCAGTTTCGTACTCGCAATAAAACAACACTATCACGATAGATGACGTCGTTTTTGGTGGTTTCACGACGCTACCTAGCTTAAACTAACATAACTCAACCTAACATAACCTTCGCACTTCTGTCGTTAGAAAACGTTTTACTCGCTACTTTACGTTGCTTTTTACAACATTACGACGGTTTCAAGCGCTTTCACATTAGATATCGCAGTTCCCGACTTGTAATGGTGAAAAACACTGCATCTCACTAAGTGACATTGTTTTTTGCGGTTTTACGACAGTTCATATCTTAACCTAACCTAACCTAACTCAACCTAACTAAACCTAACCCAACCCAACCCAACCTAACCTAACCTAACCTAACCCAACCCAACCCAACCTAACCTAAACTAACCTAACCTAACCTTAACTAATCTAACCTAACCTAACCCAATCCAACCCAACCCAACCCAACCTAACCTAACCTAACCTAACCTAACCCAACCCAACCCAACCCAACTAAACCTAACCTAACCTAACCCAACCCAACCCAACCCAACCCAACCTAACCTAACCTAACCTATCCTAACCCAAGCCAACCCAACCCAACCTAACCTAACCTAACCTAACCCAACCCAACCCAACCTAACCTAACCTAACCTAACCCAACCCAAGCCAACCCAACCCAACCTAACCTAACCTAACCTAACCAAACCTAACCAAACCTAACCTAACCAAACCTAACCTGACCTAACCTAACCTAACCTATCCTAACGTAACCTGACCTAAGCTAACCTAACGTAACGTAACCTAACCTAACCTAACCTAACCCAACCTAACCCAACCCAACCCAACCTAACTTAATCCAACCCAAACCAACCTATTCTAACCTAACCTAACGACGGTTGCAAGCGCTTTCACATTTCACCGCATATCCCGACTTGTAATGGTTAAAAACACTGCATCTCACTAAGTGACATTGTTCAATGCGGTTTTACGACGGTTCATATCTTAACCTAACCTAACATTCGCACTTATATCTAAAAACGCTCTATTACACTGTTTCGTTCACAATTACGATATTTGCATAACCTCACAGTTTTTCAGCAACTTATTCCAGTACAGAACGCTTTATCTCGCTAAATGACATCGTTCTTTAAGGTTTCACGATGCTTGTATGCGCCTTAACGAGAATATCACAATATAGCAGTTTCGCACTTGTAATGGTACAACACGCAGTATTTGGCTTGTTCATGCCGTTTTGTATGCTTTCACAACATTTCACCTATTGCAGTTTCGTACATGCAATAAAACAACACTATGTCGTTAGATGACGTCCTTTTTGGTGGTTTCACGACGCTACCTAGCTTAAACTAGCATAACTCAACCTAACATAACCTTCGCACTTCTATCGTTAGAAAACGCTTTACTCGCTACTTTACAATGCTCTATACAACATTACGACAGTTTCATGCGCTTTCACGATATCGCAGTTCCCGATTTGTAATGGTTAAAAACACGGCATCTCACTAAGTGACATTGTTTAATGCGGCTTTACGACGGTTCATATCTTAACCTAACCTAACATTCGCACTTGTATCTAAAAACGCTCTATTACACTGTTTCGTTCACATTTAAAATATTTGCATGACCTCACAGTTTTTCACCAACTTATTACAGTACGGAACGCTGTATATCGCTAAATGACATCGTTCTTTAAGGTTTCACGATGCTTGCATGCGCTTTAACCTGAATATCACAACATAGCAGTTTCGCACTTGTAACGTTACTACACGCCGTATTTGGCTTGTTCATGCCGTTTTGTGTGCTTTCACAACATTTCACCTATTGCAGTTTCGTACATGCAATAAAACAACACTATCTCGTTAGATGACGTCCTTTTTGGTGGTTTCACGACGCTACCTAGCTTAAACTAACATAACTCAACCTAACAAAACCTTTACACTTCTATCGTTAGAAAACGCTTTATTCACTACTTTACAATGCTCTCTACAACATTACGACAGTTTCATGCGCTTTCACAATAGATATCGCAGTTCCCGATTTGTGATGGTGAAAAACACTGCATCTCACTAAGTGACATTGTTTAATGCGGCTTTACGACAGTTCATATCTTAACCTAACCTAACATTCGCACTTGTATCTAAAAACGCTCTATTACACTGTTTCGTTCACATTTAAGATATTTGCATGACCTCACAGTTTTTCACCAACTTATTACAGTGCGGAACGCTGTATATCGCTAAATGACATCGTTCTTTGAGGTTTCACGATGCTTGCATGAGCTTTAACGTGAATATCACAACATAGCAGTTTCACACTTGTAACGGTACAACACGCAGTATTTGGCTTGTTCATGCCGTTTTGTGTGCTTTCACAACATTTCACCTATCGCAGTTTCGTACTCGCAATAAAACAACACTATCTCGTTAGATGACGTCGTTTTTGGTGGTTTCACGACGCTACCTAGCTTAAACTAACATAACTACACCTAACATAACCTTCGCACTTCTATCGTTAGAAAACGTTTTACTCGCTACTTCACATTGCTTTCTAGAACATTACGACGGTTTCAAGCGCTTTTACAATAGATATCGCAGTTCCCGACTTGTAATGGTGAAAAACACTGCATCTCACTAAGTGACATTGTTTATTGCGGTTTTACGATGGTTCATATCTTAACCTAACCTAACCTGACCTAACCTAACCTAACCTAACCTTACCTAACCTAACTTAACCTAACCTAACCTAACCTAACCTAACTTAACCTAACCTAACCCAACCCAACCTAACCTAACCTAACCTAACCTAACCCAAATCAACCCAACCCAACCCAACTTAACCTAACCTAACCTAACTTAACCTAACCTAACCCAACCTAACCCAACCTAACCTAAACTAACCTAACCTAACCTAACGTAACCTAACCCAACCCAACCCAACCTAACCTAACCCAACCCAACCCAACCCAAACTAACCTAACCTAACCCAACGCAACCTAACCCAACCTAACCTAACTCAACCAAACCCAACCCAACCTAACCTAACCTAACCTAACTAAACCTAACCTAACCAAACCTAACCTAACCTAACCTTACCTTACCTTACCTAACCTAACTTAACCTAACCTAGTGTAACCTAACCTAACCTAACGTAACCTAACCTAACCTTACCTAACGTAACGTAACCCAACCTAACCTAACCCAAACAAACCTAACCTAACCTAACCTAACCCAACCCAACCCAACCCAACCCAACCAAACCCAACCTAACCTAACCTAACCCAACCCAACCCAACCTAACTTAGCCCAAACTAACTTAACCTAACCTAACCTACCTCAACCTAAACTAACCTAACCCAACGCAACCCAACACAACCCAACCTAACCTAACCCAACCCAACCCAACCTAACCTAACCTAACCCAACCCAACCTAACCTAAACTAACCTAACCTAACCTAAACTAATCTAACCTAACCTAACCCAACCCAACCCAACCTAACCTAACCTAACCCAGCCCAACCGAAACCAACCCAACCCAACCTAACCTAACCTAACCTAACCTAACCCAATCTAACCTAACCTAACCTAACCCAAGCCAACCCAACCCAACCCAACCTAACCTAACATAACCTAACCAAACCTAACCTAATCTAACCTAACCTAACCTTACCTAACATAACCTAACGTAACCTGAACTAACCTAACCTAACCTAACGTAACCTAACCTAACCTAACCTAACGTAACGTAATCTAACCTAACCTAACCTAACCCAACCTAACCAAACCCAACCCAACCCAACCTAACCTAATCCAACCGAAACCAACCTAACCTAACCTAACCTAACGACCGTTGCAAGCGCTTTCACATTAGATATCGCAGTCCCCGACTTGTAATGGTGAAAAACGCTGCATCTCACTAAGTGACATTGTTTAATGCGGTGTTACGACGGTTCATATCTTAACCTAACCTAACATTCGCACTTGTATCTAAAAACGCTTTATTACACTGTTTCCTTCACAATTACGATATTTGCATAACCCCACAGTTTTCCAGCAACTTATTACAGTACAGAACGCTGTATTTCGCTAAATGACATCGTTCTTTAAGGTTTCACGATGCTTGCATGCTCTTTAACGAGAATATCACAATAAAGCAGTTTCGCACTTGTAACTGTACAACACGCAGTATTTGGCTCGTTCATGCCGTTTTGTATGCTTTCACAACATTTCACCTATTGCAGTTTCGTACATGCAATAAAACAACACTATCTCGTTAGATGACGTCTTTTTTAGTGGTTTCACGACGCTACCTAGCTTAAACTAACATAACTCAACCTAACATAACCTTCGCACTTCTATCGTTAGAAAACGCTATACTCGCTACTTTGCAATGCTCTATACAACATTACGACAGTTTCATGCGCTTTCACAATGGATATCGCAGTTCCGATTTGTAATGGTGAAAAGCACTGCATCTCACTAAGTGACATTGTTTAATGCGGCTTTACGACGGTTCATATCTTAACCTAACCTAACATTCGCACTTGTATCTAAAAACGCTCTATTACACAGTTTCGTTCACAATTACGATATTTGCATAACCTCACAGTTTTTCAGCAACTTATTGCAGTACAGAACGCTGTATCTCGCTAAATGACATCGCTCTTTAAGGTTTCACGATGCTTGCATGCGCTTTAACGAGAATAACACAATATAGCAGTTTCGCACTTGTAACGGTACAACACGCAGTATTTTGCTTGTTCATGCCGTTTTGTGTGCTTTCACAACATTTCACCTATCGCAGTTTCGTACTCGCAATAAAACAACACTATCACGTTAGATAACGTCGTTTTTGGTGGTTTCACTACGCTACCTAGCTTAAACTAAAATAACTCAACCTAACAAAACCTTCGCACTTCTGTCGTTAGAAAACGTTACAACATTTCACCTATCGCAGTTTCGTACTCGCAATAAAACAACACTATCACGTTAGATAACGTCGTTTTTGGTGGTTTCACTACGCTACCTAGCTTAAACTAACATAACTCAACCTAACAAAACCTTCGCACTTCTGTCTTTAGAAAACGTTTTACTCGCTACTTTTCATTGCTTTTTACAACATTACGACGCTTTCAAGCGCTTTCACATTAGATATCGCAGTTCCCGACTTGTAATGGTGAAAAACACTGCATCTCACTAAGTGACATTGTTTATTGCGGTTTGACGACAGTTCATATCTTAACCTAACCTAACCTAACCTAACCTTACCTAACCTAACCTAACCTAACTTAACCTAACCTAACCTAACCTAACCTGACCTGACCTAACCTAACCTAACCTAACCTAACCCAACCCAACCCGGCCCAACCCAACCCAACCCAACCAAACCTAACCTAACCTAACCCAACCCAACCCAACCCAACCAAACCCAACCTAACCTAACCTAACCTAACCCAACCCAACCCAACCTAACTTAGCCCAAACTAACTTAACCTAACCTAACCTAACTCAACCTAACCTAACCTAACCCAACGCAACCCAACACAACCCAACCCAACCCAACCCAACCTAACCTAACCTAACCTATCCCAACCAAACCCTACCTAAACTAACCTAACCTAACCTAAACTAATCTAACCTAACCTAACCCAACCCAACCCAACCCAACCCAACCTAACCTAACCTAACCTAACCTAACCCAATCTAACCTAACCTAACCTAACCCAACCCAACCTAACCTAACATAGGCTAACCAAACCTAACCTAGCCAAACCTAACCTAATCTAACCTAACCTAACCTTACCTAACATAACCTAACCTAACCTAACGTAATCTAAACTAACCTAACCTAACCTAACGTAACCTAACCTAACCTAACCTTACGTAACGTAACCTAACCTAACCTAACCTAACCCAACCTAACCCAACCTAACCAAACCCAACCAAACCCAACCCAACCTAACCTAATCCAACCGAAACCAACCTAACCTAACCTAACCTAACCTAACGACGGTTGCAAGCGCTTTCACATTAGATATCGCAGTTCCCGACTTGTAATAGTGAAAAACGCTGCATCTCACTAAGTGACATTGTTTAATGCGGTTTTACGACGGTTCATATCTCAACCTAACCTAACATTCGCACTTGTATCTAAAAACGCTCTATTACACTGTTTCCTTCACAATTACGATATTTGCATAACCCCACAGTTTTTCAGCAACTTATTACAGTACAGAACGCTGTATTTCGCTAAATGACATCGTTCTTTAAGGTTTCACGATGCTTGCATGCGCTTTAACGAGAATATCACAATATAGCAGTTTCGCACTTGTAACGGTACAACACGCAGTATTTGGCTCGTTCATGCCGTTTTGTATGCTTTCACAACATTTCACCTATTGCAGTTTCGTACATGCAATAAAACAACACTATCTCGTTAGATGACGTCCTTTTTGGTGGTTTCACGACGCTACCTAGCTTAAACTAGCTTAACTCAACCTAACATAACCTTCGCACTTCTATCGTTAGAAAACGCTTTACTCGCTACTTTACAATGCTCTATACAACATTAGGACAGTTTCATGCGCTTTCACGATATCGCTGTTCCCGATTTGTAATGGTAAAAAACACTGCATCTCACTAAGTGACATTGTTTATTGCGGCTTTACGATGGTTCATATCTTAACCTAACCTAACATTCGCACTTGTATCTAAAAACGCTCTATTACACTGTTTCGTTCACATATAAAATATTTGCATGACCTCACAGATTTTCACCAACTTATTACAGTACGGAACGCTGTATATCGCTAAATGACATCGTTCTTTAAGGTTTCACGATGCTTGCATGCGCTTTAACCTGAATATCACAACATAGCAGTTTCGCACTTGTAACGTTACAACACGCAGTATTTGGCTTGTTCATGCCGTTTTGTGTGCTTTCACATTTCACCTATCGCAGTTTTGTACTCGCAATAAAACAACACTATCTCGTTAGATGACGTCGTTTTTGGTGGTTTCACGACGCTACCTAGCTTAAACTAACATAACTACACCTGACATAACCTTCGCACTCCTATCGTTAGAAAACGTTTTACTCGCTACTTTACATTGCTTTCTACAACATTACGACGGTTTCAAGCGCTTTCATAATAGATATCGCAGTTCCCTACTTGTAATGGTGAAAAACACTGCATCTCACTAAGTGACATTGTTTAATGCGGTTTACGATGGTTCATATCATAACCTAACCTAACCTGACCTAACCTAACCTAACCTAACCTTACCTAACCTAACTTAACCTAACCTAACCTAACCTAACCTAACTTAACCTAACCTAACCTAACCTAACCCAACCCAACCCAACCTAACCTAACTTAACCTAACCTAACCCAACACAACCCAACACAACCCAACCTAACCTAACCTAACCTAACTTAACCTAACCTAACCCAACCCAACCCAACATAACCTAAACCTAACCTAACCTAACGTAACCTAACCCAACACAACCCAACCTAACCTAACCTAACCTAACCCAACCCAACCCAACCCAACCCAATCCAATCCAACCTAACCTAACCTAACCTAACCTAACCCAACCAAACCCAACCTAACCTAACCTAACCTAACTAAACCTAACCTAACCAAACCTAACCTAACCTAACCTAACCTTACCTAACCTAACCTAACCTAGCGTAACCTAACCTAACCTAACGTAACCTAACCTAATCTAACCTAACGTAACGTAACCTAACCTAACCTAACCTAACCCAACCTAACCCAACCCAACCCAACCCAACCCAACCTAGCTTAATCCATCCCAAACCAACCTATTCTAACCTAACCTAACGACAGTTGCAAGCGCTTTCACATTTCATCGCAGTTCCCGACTTGTAATGGTAAAAAACACTGCATCTCACTAAATGACATTGTTTATTGCGGTTTTACGACGGTTCATATCTTAACCTAACATAACATTCGCACTTGTATCTAAAAACGCTCTATTACACTTTTTCGTTCACAATTACGATATTTGCATAACCTCACAGTTTTTCAGCAACTTATTGCAATACAGAACGCTGTATCTCGCTAAATGACATCGTTCTTCAAGGTTTCACGATGCTTGCATGCGCTTTAACGAGAATATCACAATATAGCAGTTTCGCACTTGAAACGGTACAACACGCAGTATTTTGCTTGTTCATGCCGTTTTGTGTGCTTTCACAACATTTCACCTATCGCAGTTTCGTACTCGCAATAAAACAACACTATCACGTTAGATGACGTCGTTTTTGGTGGTTTCACGACGCTACCTAGCTTAAACTAACATAACTCAACCTAACATAACCTTCGCACTTCTGTCGTTAGAAAACGTTTTACTCGCTACTTTACATTGCTTTTTACAACATTACGACGGTTTCAAGCGCTATCACATTAGATATCGCAGTTCCCGACTTGTAATGGTGAAAAACACTGCATCTCACTAAGTGACATTGTTTTTTGCGGTTTTACGACAGTTCATATCTTAACCGTACCTAACCTAACCTAACCTTACCTAACCTAACCTAACTTAACCTAACCTAACCTAACCTAACCTGACCTAACCTAACCTAACCTAACCCAACCCAACCTAACTTAGCCCAAACTAACTTAACCTAACCTAACCTAACTCAACCTAACCAAACCTAACCCAACCCAACCCAACACAACCCAACCTAACCTAACCTAACCCAACCCAACCCAACCCAACCCAACCCAACCTAACCTAACCTAACCTAACCCAACCCAACCCAACCAGACCTAAACTAACCTAACCTAACCTAAACTAATCTAACCTAACCTAACCCAACCCAACCCAACCCAACCTAACCTAACCTAAACTAACCTAACCCAACCCAACCCAACCCAGCCCAACCCAACCCAACCCAACTAAACCTAACCTAACCTAACCTAACCCAACCCAACCCAACCCAACCTAACCTAACCTAACCTAACCTAACCTAACCCAAGCCAACCCAACCCAACCCAACCTAACCTAACCTAACCTAACCCAACCCAACCCAACATAACCTAAACTAGCCTAACCTAACCTAACCTAACCCAACCCAACCCAACCTAACCTAACCTAACCTAACCTAACCCAACCCAACCCAACCCAACCTAACCTAACCTAACCTAATCTAACCCAACCTAACCTAACCTAACCCAACCCAAGCCAACCCAACCCAACCTAACCTAACCTAACCTAACCAAACCTAACCTAACCAAACCTAACCAAACCAAACCTAACCTTACCTAACCTAACCTAACCTAACGTAACCTAACCTAACGTAACCTGACCTAAGCTAACCTAACGTAACGTAACCTAACCTAACCTAACCTAACCCAACCTAACCCAACCCAACCCAACCTAACTTAATCCAACCCAAACCAACCTATTCTAACCTAACCTAACGATGGTTGCAAGCGCTTTCACATTTCACCGCAGTTCCCGACTTGTAATGGTTAAAAACACTGCATCTCACTAAGTGACATTGTTTAATGTGGTTTTACGACGGTTCATATCTTAACCTAACCTAACATTCGCACTTGTATCTAAAAACGCTCTATTACACTGTTTCGTTCACAATTACGATATTTGCATAACCTCACAGTTTTTCAGCAACTTATTGCAGTACAGAACGCTGTATCTCGCTAAATGACATCGCTCTTTAAGGTTTCACGATGCTTGCATGCGCTTTAACGAGAATAACACAATATAGCAGTTTCGCACTTGTAACGGTACAACACGCAGTATTTTGCTTGTTCATGCCGTTTTGTGTGCTTTCACAAGATTTCACCTATCGCAGTTTCGTACTCGCAATAAAACAACACTATCACGTTAGATAACGTCGTTTTTGGTGGTTTCACTACGCTACCTAGCTTAAACTAACATAACTCAACCTAACAAAACCTTCGCACTTCTGTCGTTAGAAAACGTTACAACATTTCACCTATCGCAGTTTCGTACTCGCAATAAAACAACACTATCACGTTAGATAACGTCGTTTTTGGTGGTTTCACTACGCTACCTAGCTTAAACTAACATAACTCAACCTAACAAAACCTTCGCACTTCTGTCGTTAGAAAACGTTTTACTCGCTACTTTTCATTGCTTTTTACAACATTACGACGCTTTCAAGCGCTTTCACATTAGATATCGCAGTTCCCGACTTGTAATGGTGAAAAACACTGCATCTCACTAAGTGACATTGTTTATTGCGGTTTGACGACAGTTCATATCTTAACCTAACCTAACCTAACCTAACCTAACCTTACCTAACCTAACCTAACTTAACCTAACCTAACCTAACCTAACCTAACCTGACGTGACCTAACCTAACCTAACCTAACCTAACCCAACCCAACCCGGCCCAACCCAACCAAACCTAACCTAACCTAACCCAACCCAACCCAACCCAACCAAACCCAACCTAACCTAACCAACCTAACCCAACCCAACCCAACCTAACTTAGCCCAAACTAACTTAACCTAACCTAACCTAACTCAACCTAACCTAACCTAACCCAACGCAACCCAACACAACCCAACCCAACCCAACCCAACCTAACCTAACCTAACCTATCCCAACCAAACCCTACCTAAACTAACCTAACCTAACCTAAACTAATCTAACCTAACCTAACCCAACCCAACCCAACCCAACCCAACCTAACCTAACCTAACCTAACCTAACCCAATCTAACCTAACCTAACCTAACCCAACCCAACCCAACCTAACCTAACATAGGCTAACCAAACCTAACCTAGCCAAACCTAACCTAATCTAACCTAACCTAACCTTACCTAACATAACCTAACCTAACCTAACGTAATCTAAACTAACCTAACCTAACCTAACGTAACCTAACCTAACCTTACGTAACGTAACCTAACCTAACCTAACCTAACCCAACCTAACCCAACCTAACCAAACCCAACCCAACCCAACCTAACCTAATCCAACCGAAACCAACCTAACCTAACCTAACCTAACCTAACGACGGTTGCAAGCGCTTTCACATTAGATATCGCAGTTCCCGACTTGTAATAGTGAAAAACGCTGCATCTCACTAAGTGACATTGTTTAATGCGGTTTTACGACGGTTCATATCTCAACCTAACCTAACATTCGCACTTGTATCTAAAAACGCTCTATTACACTGTTTCCTTCACAATTACGATATTTGCATAACCCCACAGTTTTTCAGCAACTTATTACAGTACAGAACGCTGTATTTCGCTAAATGACATCGTTCTTTAAGGTTTCACGATGCTTGCATGCGCTTTAACGAGAATATCACAATATAGCAGTTTCGCACTTGTAACGGTACAACACGCAGTATTTGGCTCGTTCATGCCGTTTTGTATGCTTTCACAACATTTCACCTATTGCAGTTTCGTACATGCAATAAAACAACACTATCTCGTTAGATGACGTCCTTTTTGGTGGTTTCACGACGCTACCTAGCTTAAACTAGCTTAACTCAACCTAACATAACCTTCGCACTTCTATCGTTAGAAAACGCTTTACTAGCTCGCTACTTTACAATGCTCTATACAACATTACGACAGTTTCATGCGCTTTCACGATATCGCAGTTCCCGATTTGTAATGGTAAAAAACACTGCATCTCACTAAGTGACATTGTTTATTGCGGCTTTACGATGGTTCATATCTTAACCTAACCTAACATTCGCACTTGTACCTAAAAACGCTCTATTACACTGTTTCGTTCACATATAAAATATTTGCATGACCTCACAGATTTTCACCAACTTATTACAGTACGGAACGCTGTATATCGCTAAATGACATCGTTCTTTAAGGTTTCACGATGCTTGCATGCGCTTTAACCTGAATATCACAACATAGCAGTTTCGCACTTGTAACGTTACAACACGCAGTATTTGGCTTGTTCATGCCGTTTTGTGTGCTTTCACATTTCACCTATCGCAGTTTTGTACTCGCAATAAAACAACACTATCTCGTTAGATGACGTCGTTTTTGGTGGTTTCACGACGCTACCTAGCTTAAACTAACATAACTACACCTGACATAACCTTCGCACTCCTATCGTTAGAAAACGTTTTACTCGCTACTTTACATTGCTTTCTACAACATTACGACGGTTTCAAGCGCTTTCATAATAGATATCGCAGTTCCCTACTTGTAATGGTGAAAAACACTGCATCTCACTAAGTGACATTGTTTAATGCGGTTTACGATGGTTCATATCTTAACCTAACCTAACCTGACCTAACCTAACCTAACCTAACCTTACCTAACCTAACTTAACCTAACCTAACCTAACCTAACTTAACCTAACCTAACCTAACCTAACCTAACCCAACCCAACCCAACCTAACCTAACTTAACCTAACCCAACACAACCCAACACAACCCAACCTAACCTAACCTAACCTAACTTAACCTAACCTAACCCAACCCAACCCAACATAACCTAAACCTAACCTAACCTAACGTAACCTAACCCAACACAACCCAACCTAACCTAACCTAACCTAACCTAACCCAACCCAACCCAACCCAACCCAATCCAATCCAACCTAACCTAACCTAACCTAACCCAACCAAACCCAACCTAACCTAACCTAACCTAACTAAACCTAACCTAACCAAACCTAACCTAACCTAACCTAACCTTACCTAACCTAACCTAACCTAGCGTAACCTAACCTAACCTAACGTAACCTAACCTAATCTAACCTAACGTAACGTAACCTAACCTAACCTAACCTAACCCAACCTAACCCAACCCAACCCAACCCAACCCAACCTAGCTTAATCCATCCCAAACCAACCTATTCTAACCTAACCTAACGACAGTTGCAAGCGCTTTCACATTTCATCGCAGTTCCCGACTTGTAATGGTAAAAAACACTGCATCTCACTAAATGACATTGTTTATTGCGGTTTTACGACGGTTCATATCTTAACCTAACATAACATTCGCACTTGTATCTAAAAACGCTCTATTACACTTTTTCGTTCACAATTACGATATTTGCATAACCTCACAGTTTTTCAGCAACTTATTGCAATACAGAACGCTGTATCTCGCTAAATGACATCGTTCTTCAAGGTTTCACGATGCTTGCATGCGCTTTAACGAGAATATCACAATATAGCAGTTTCGCACTTGAAACGGTACAACACGCAGTATTTTGCTTGTTCATGCCGTTTTGTGTGCTTTCACAACATTTCACCTATCGCAGTTTCGTACTCGCAATAAAACAACACTATCACGTTAGATGACGTCGTTTTTGGTGGTTTCACGACGCTACCTAGCTTAAACTAACATAACTCAACCTAACATAACCTTCGCACTTCTGTCGTTAGAAAACGTTTTACTCGATACTTTACGTTGCTTTTTACAACATTACGACGGTTTCAAGCGCTTTCACATTAGATATCGCAGTTCCCGACTTGTAATGGTGAAAAACACTGCATCTCACTAAGTGACATTGTTTTTTGCGGTTTTACGACAGTTCATATCTTAACCTAACCTAACCTAACTCAACCTAACCAAACCTAACCCAACCCAACCCAACCCAACCTAACCTAACCTAACCTAACCCAACCCAACCCAACCTAACCTAAACTAACCTAACCTAACCTAAACTAATCTAACCTAACCTAACCCAACCCAACCCAACCCAACCCAACCTAACCTAACCTAACCTAACCTAACCCAACCCAACCCAGCCCAACCCAACCCAACCCAACTAAACCTAACCTAACCTAACCCAACCCAACCCAACCCAACCCAACCTAACCTAATCTAACCTATCCTAACCCAAGCCAACCCAACCCAACCCAACCTAACCTAACCTAACCTAACCCAACCCAACCCAACATAACCTAAACTAACCTAACCTAACCTAACCTAACCCAACCCAACCCAACCTAACCTAACCTAACCTAACCCAACCCAACCCAACCCAACCTAACCTAACCTAACCTAATCTAACCCAACCTAACCTAACCTAACCCAAGCCAACCCAACCCAACCTAACCTAACCTAACCTAACCAAACCAAACCTAACCTAACCAAACCTAACCTTACCTAACCTAACCTAACCTATCCTAACGTAACCTGACCTAAGCTAACCTAACGTAACGTAACCTAACCTAACCTAACCTAACCCAACCTAACCCAACCCAACCCAACCCAACCCAACCTAGCTTAATCCATCCCAAACCAACCTATTCTAACCTAACCTAACGACAGTTGCAAGCGCTTTCACATTTCATCGCAGTTCCCGACTTGTAATGGTAAAAAACACTGCATCTCACTAAGTGACATTGTTTATTGCGGTTTTACGACGGTTCATATCTTAACCTAACCTAACATTCGCACTTATATCTAAAAACGCTCTATTACACTGTTTCGTTCACAATTACGATATTTGCATAACCTCACAGTTTTTCAGCAACTTATTCCAGTACAGAACGCTTTATCTCGCTAAATGACATCGTTCTTTAAGGTTTCACGATGCTTGTATGCGCCTTAACGAGAATATCACAATATAGCAGTTTCGCACTTGTAATGGTACAACACGCAGTATTTGGCTTGTTCATGCCGTTTTGTATGCTTTCACAACATTTCACCTATTGCAGTTTCGTACATGCAATAAAACAACACTATGTCGTTAGATGACGTCCTTTTTGGTGGTTTCACGACGCTACCTAGCTTAAACTAGCATAACTCAACCTAACATAACCTTCGCACTTCTATCGTTAGAAAACGCTTTACTCGCTACTTTACAATGCTCTATACAACATTACGACAGTTTCATGCGCTTTCACGATATCGCAGTTCCCGATTTGTAATGGTTAAAAACACGGCATCTCACTAAGTGACATTGTTTAATGCGGCTTTACGACGGTTCATATCTTAACCTAACCTAACATTCGCACTTGTATCTAAAAACGCTCTATTACACTGTTTCGTTCACATTTAAAATATTTGCATGACCTCACAGTTTTTCACCAACTTATTACAGTACAGAACGCTGTATATCGCTAAATGACATCGTTCTTTAAGGTTTCACGATGCTTGCATGCGCTTTAACCTGAATATCACAACATAGCAGTTTCGCACTTGTAACGTTACTACACGCCGTATTTGGCTTGTTCATGCCGTTTTGTGTGCTTTCACAACATTTCACCTATTGCAGTTTCGTACATGCAATAAAACAACACTATCTCGTTAGATGACGTCCTTTTTGGTGGTTTCACGACGCTACCTAGCTTAAACTAACATAACTCAACCTAACAAAACCTTTACACTTCTATCGTTAGAAAACGCTTTATTCACTACTTTACAATGCTCTCTACAACATTACGACAGTTTCATGCGCTTTCACAATAGATATCGCAGTTCCCGATTTGTGATGGTGAAAAACACTGCATCTCACTAAGTGACATTGTTTAATGCGGCTTTACGACAGTTCATATCTTAACCTAACCTAACATTCGCACTTGTATCTAAAAACGCTCTATTACACTGTTTCGTTCACATTTAAGATATTTGCATGACCTCACAGTTTTTCACCAACTTATTACAGTGCGGAACGCTGTATATCGCTAAATGACATCGTTCTTTGAGGTTTCACGATGCTTGCATGAGCTTTAACGTGAATATCACAACATAGCAGTTTCACACTTGTAACGGTACAACACGCAGTATTTGGCTTGTTCATGCCGTTTTGTGTGCTTTCACAACATTTCACCTATCGCAGTTTCGTACTCGCAATAAAACAACACTATCTCGTTAGATGACGTCGTTTTTGGTGGTTTCACGACGCTACCTAGCTTAAACTAACATAACTACACCTAACATAACCTTCGCACTTCTATCGTTAGAAAACGTTTTACTCGCTACTTCACATTGCTTTCTAGAACATTACGACGGTTTCAAGCGCTTTTACAATAGATATCGCAGTTCCCGACTTGTAATGGTGAAAAACACTGCATCTCACTAAGTGACATTGTTTATTGCGGTTTTACGATGGTTCATATCTTAACCTAACCTAACCTGACCTAACCTAACCTAACCTAACCTTACCTAACCTAACTTAACCTAACCTAACCTAACCTAACCTAACTTAACCTAACCTAACCCAACCCAACCTAACCTAACCTAACCTAACCTAACCCAACACAACCCAACCCAACCCAACTTAACCTAACCTAACCTAACTTAACCTAACCTAACCCAACCTAACCCAACCTAACCTAAACTAACCTAACCTAACCTAACGTAACCTAACCCAACCCAACCCAACCTAACCTAACCCAACCCAACCCAACCCAACCCAAACTAACCTAACCTAACCCAACGCAACCTAACCCAACCTAACCTAACTCAACCAAACCCAACCCAACCTAACCTAACCTAACCTAACTAAACCTAACCTAACCAAACCTAACCTAACCTAACCTTACCTTACCTTACCTAACCTAACTTAACCTAACCTAGTGTAACCTAACCTAACCTAACGTAACCTAACCTAACCTTACCTAACGTAACGTAACCCAACCTAACCTAACCCAAACAAACCTAACCTAACCTAACCTAACCCAACCCAACCCAACCCAACCCAACCAAACCCAACCTAACCTAACCTAACCCAACCCAACCCAACCTAACTTAGCCCAAACTAACTTAACCTAACCTAACCTACCTCAACCTAAACTAACCTAACCCAACGCAACCCAACACAACCCAACCTAACCTAACCCAACCCAACCCAACCTAACCTAACCTAACCCAACCCAACCTAACCTAAACTAACCTAACCTAACCTAAACTAATCTAACCTAACCTAACCCAACCCAACCCAACCTAACCTAACCTAACCCAGCCCAACCGAAACCAACCCAACCCAACCTAACCTAACCTAACCTAACCTAACCCAATCTAACCTAACCTAACCTAACCCAACCCAACCCAACCCAACCCAACCTAACCTAACATAACCTAACCAAACCTAACCTAATCTAACCTAACCTAACCTTACCTAACATAACCTAACGTAACCTAAACTAACCTAACCTAACCTAACGTAACCTAACCTAACCTAACCTAACCCAACCTAACCAAACCCAACCCAACCCAACCTAACCTAATCCAACCGAAACCAACCTAACCTAACCTAACCTAACGACCGTTGCAAGCGCTTTCACATTAGATATCGCAGTCCCCGACTTGTAATGGTGAAAAACGCTGCATCTCACTAAGTGACATTGTTTAATGCGGTGTTACGACGGTTCATATCTTAACCTAACCTAACATTCGCACTTGTATCTAAAAACGCTTTATTACACTGTTTCCTTCACAATTACGATATTTGCATAACCCCACAGTTTTCCAGCAACTTATTACAGTACAGAACGCTGTATTTCGCTAAATGACATCGTTCTTTAAGGTTTCACGATGCTTGCATGCTCTTTAACGAGAATATCACAATAAAGCAGTTTCGCACTTGTAACTGTACAACACGCAGTATTTGGCTCGTTCATGCCGTTTTGTATGCTTTCACAACATTTCACCTATTGCAGTTTCGTACATGCAATAAAACAACACTATCTCGTTAGATGACGTCTTTTTTAGTGGTTTCACGACGCTACCTAGCTTAAACTAACATAACTCAACCTAACATAACCTTCGCACTTCTATCGTTAGAAAACGCTATACTCGCTACTTTGCAATGCTCTATACAACATTACGACAGTTTCATGCGCTTTCACAATGGATATCGCAGTTCCGATTTGTAATGGTGAAAAGCACTGCATCTCACTAAGTGACATTGTTTAATGCGGCTTTACGACGGTTCATATCTTAACCTAACCTAACATTCGCACTTGTATCTAAAAACGCTCTATTACACTGTTTCGTTCACAATTACGATATTTGCATAACCTCACAGTTTTTCAGCAACTTATTGCAGTACAGAACGCTGTATCTCGCTAAATGACATCGCTCTTTAAGGTTTCACGATGCTTGCATGTGCTTTAACGAGAATAACACAATATAGCAGTTTCGCACTTGTAACGGTACAACACGCAGTATTTTGCTTGTTCATGCCGTTTTGTGTGCTTTCACAACATTTCACCTATCGCAGTTTCGTACTCGCAATAAAACAACACTATCACGTTAGATAACGTCGTTTTTGGTGGTTTCACTACGCTACCTAGCTTAAACTAACATAACTCAACCTAACAAAACCTTCGCACTTCTGTCGTTAGAAAACGTTACAACATTTCACCTATCGCAGTTTCGTACTCGCAATAAAACAACACTATCACGTTAGATAACGTCGTTTTTGGTGGTTTCACTACGCTACCTAGCTTAAACTAACATAACTCAACCTAACAAAACCTTCGCACTTCTGTCTTTAGAAAACGTTTTACTCGCTACTTTTCATTGCTTTTTACAACATTACGACGCTTTCAAGCGCTTTCACATTAGATATCGCAGTTCCCGACTTGTAATGGTGAAAAACACTGCATCTCACTAAGTGACATTGTTTATTGCGGTTTGACGACAGTTCATATCTTAACCTAACCTAACCTAACCTAACCTAACCTTACCTAACCTAACCTAACCTAACTTAACCTAACCTAACCTAACCTAACCTGACCTGACCTAACCTAACCTAACCTAACCTAACCCAACCCAACCCGGCCCAACCCAACCCAACCCAACCAAACCTAACCTAACCTAACCCAACCCAACCCAACCCAACCAAACCCAACCTAACCTAACCTAACCTAACCCAACCCAACCCAACCTAACTTAGCCCAAACTAACTTAACCTAACCTAACCTAACTCAACCTAACCTAACCTAACCCAACGCAACCCAACACAACCCAACCCAACCCAACCCAACCCAACCTAACCTAACCTAACCTATCCCAACCAAACCCTACCTAAACTAACCTAACCTAACCTAAACTAATCTAACCTAACCTAACCCAACCCAACCCAACCCACCCCAACCTAACCTAACCTAACCTAACCTAACCCAATCTAACCTAACCTAACCTAACCCAACCCAACCCAACCCAACCTAACCTAACATAGGCTAACCAAACCTAACCTAGCCAAACCTAACCTAATCTAACCTAACCTAACCTTACCTAACATAACCTAACCTAACCTAACGTAATCTAAACTAACCTAACCTAACCTAACGTAACCTAACCTAACCTAACCTTACGTAACGTAACCTAACCTAACCTAACCTAACCCAACCTAACCCAACCTAACCAAACCCAACCCAACCCAACCCAACCTAACCTAATCCAACCGAAACCAACCTAACCTAACCTAACCTAACCTAACGACGGTTGCAAGCGCTTTCACATTAGATATCGCAGTTCCCGACTTGTAATAGTGAAAAACGCTGCATCTCACTAAGTGACATTGTTTAATGCGGTTTTACGACGGTTCATATCTCAACCTAACCTAACATTCGCACTTGTATCTAAAAACGCTCTATTACACTGTTTCCTTCACAATTACGATATTTGCATAACCCCACAGTTTTTCAGCAACTTATTACAGTACAGAACGCTGTATTTCGCTAAATGACATCGTTCTTTAAGGTTTCACGATGCTTGCATGCGCTTTAACGAGAATATCACAATATAGCAGTTTCGCACTTGTAACGGTACAACACGCAGTATTTGGCTCGTTCATGCCGTTTTGTATGCTTTCACAACATTTCACCTATTGCAGTTTCGTACATGCAATAAAACAACACTATCTCGTTAGATGACGTCCTTTTTGGTGGTTTCACGACGCTACCTAGCTTAAACTAGCTTAACTCAACCTAACATAACCTTCGCACTTCTATCGTTAGAAAACGCTTTACTCGCTACTTTACAATGCTCTATACAACATTACGACAGTTTCATGCGCTTTCGCGATATCGCAGTTCCCGATTTGTAATGGTAAAAAACACTGCATCTCACTAAGTGACATTGTTTATTGCGGCTTTACGATGGTTCATATCTTAACCTAACCTAACATTCGCACTTGTATCTAAAAACGCTCTATTACACTGTTTCGTTCACATATAAAATATTTGCATGACCTCACAGATTTTCACCAACTTATTACAGTACGGAACGCTGTATATCGCTAAATGACATCGTTCTTTAAGGTTTCACGATGCTTGCATGCGCTTTAACCTGAATATCACAACATAGCAGTTTCGCACTTGTAACGTTACAACACGCAGTATTTGGCTTGTTCATGCCGTTTTGTGTGCTTTCACATTTCACCTATCGCAGTTTTGTACTCGCAATAAAACAACACTATCTCGTTAGATGACGTCGTTTTTGGTGGTTTCACGACGCTACCTAGCTTAAACTAACATAACTACACCTGACATAACCTTCGCACTCCTATCGTTAGAAAACGTTTTACTCGCTACTTTACATTGCTTTCTACAACATTACGACGGTTTCAAGCGCTTTCATAATAGATATCGCAGTTCCCTACTTGTAATGGTGAAAAACACTGCATCTCACTAAGTGACATTGTTTAATGCGGTTTACGATGGTTCATATCTTAACCTAACCTAACCTGACCTAACCTAACCTAACCTAACCTTACCTAACCTAACTTAACCTAACCTAACCTAACCTAACTTAACCTAACCTAACCTAACCTAACCCAACCCAACCCAACCTAACCTAACTTAACCTAACCTAACCCAACACAACCCAACACAACCCAACCTAACCTAACCTAACCTAACTTAACCTAACCTAACCCAACCCAACCCAACATAACCTAAACCTAACCTAACCTAACGTAACCTAACCCAACACAACCCAACCTAACCTAACCTAACCTAACCTAACCCAACCCAACCCAACCCAACCCAATCCAATCCAACCTAACCTAACCTAACCTAACCTAACCCAACCAAACCCAACCTAACCTAACCTAACCTAACTAAACCTAACCTAACCAAACCTAACCTAACCTAACCTAACCTTACCTAACCTGACCTAACCTAGCGTAACCTAACCTAACCTAACCTAACCTAACCTAATCTAACCTAACGTAACGTAACCTAACCTAACCTAACCTAACCCAACCTAACCCAACCCAACCCAACCCAACCCAACCTAGCTTAATCCATCCCAAACCAACCTATTCTAACCTAACCTAACGACAGTTGCAAGCGCTTTCACATTTCATCGCAGTTCCCGACTTGTAATGGTAAAAAACACTGCATCTCACTAAATGACATTGTTTATTGCGGTTTTACGACGGTTCATATCTTAACCTAACATAACATTCGCACTTGTATCTAAAAACGCTCTATTACACTTTTTCGTTCACAATTACGATATTTGCATAACCTCACAGTTTTTCAGCAACTTATTGCAATACAGAACGCTGTATCTCGCTAAATGACATCGTTCTTCAAGGTTTCACGATGCTTGCATGCGCTTTAACGAGAATATCACAATATAGCAGTTTCGCACTTGAAACGGTACAACACGCAGTATTTTGCTTGTTCATGCCGTTTTGTGTGCTTTCACAACATTTCACCTATCGCAGTTTCGTACTCGCAATAAAACAACACTATCACGTTAGATGACGTCGTTTTTGGTGGTTTCACGACGCTACCTAGCTTAAACTAACATAACTCAACCTAACATAACCTTCGCACTTCTGTCGTTAGAAAACGTTTTACTCGATACTTTACGTTGCTTTTTACAACATTACGACGGTTTCAAGCGCTTTCACATTAGATATCGCAGTTCCCGACTTGTAATGGTGAAAAACACTGCATCTCACTAAGTGACATTGTTTTTTGCGGTTTTACGACAGTTCATATCTTAACCTAACCTAACCTAACTCAACCTAACCAAACCTAACCCAACCCAACCCAACCCAACCTAACCTAACCTAACCTAACCCAACCCAACCCAACCTAACCTAAACTAACCTAACCTAACCTAAACTAATCTAACCTAACCTAACCCAACCCAACCCAACCCAACCCAACCTAACCTAACCTAACCTAACCTAACCTAACCCAACCCAACCCAGCCCAACCCAACCCAACCCAACTAAACCTAACCTAACCTAACCCAACCCAACCCAACCCAACCCAACCTAACCTAACCTAACCTATCCTAACCCAAGCCAACCCAACCCAACCCAACCTAACCTAACCTAACCTAACCCAACCCAACCCAACATAACCTAAACTAACCTAACCTAACCTAACCTAACCCAACCCAACCCAACCTAACCTAACCTAACCTAACCCAACCCAACCCAACCCAACCCAACCTAACCTAACCTAACCTAATCTAACCCAACCTAACCTAACCTAACCCAAGCCAACCCAACCCAACCTAACCTAACCTAACCTAACCAAACCTAACCAAACCTAACCTAACCAAACCTAACCTTACCTAACCTAACCTAACCTATCCTAACGTAACCTGACCTAAGCTAACCTAACGTAACGTAACCTAACCTAACCTAACCTAACCCAACCTAACCCAACCCAACCCAACCCAACCCAACCTAGCTTAATCCATCCCAAACCAACCTATTCTAACCTAACCTAACGACAGTTGCAAGCGCTTTCACATTTCATCGCAGTTCCCGACTTGTAATGGTAAAAAACACTGCATCTCACTAAGTGACATTGTTTATTGCGGTTTTACGACGGTTCATATCTTAACCTAACCTAACATTCGCACTTGTATCTAAAAACGCTCTATTACACTGTTTCGTTCACAATTACGATATTTGCATAACCTCACAGTTTTTCAGCAACTTATTGCAATACAGAACGCTGTATCTCGCTAAATGACATCGTTCTTCAAGGTTTCACGATGCTTGCATGCGCTTTAACGAGAATATCACAATATAGCAGTTTCGCACTTGAAACGGTACAACACGCAGTATTTTGCTTGTTCATGCCGTTTTGTGTGCTTTCACAACATTTCACCTATCGCAGTTTCGTACTCGCAATAAAACAACACTATCACGATAGATGACGTCGTTTTTGGTGGTTTCACGACGCTACCTAGCTTAAACTAACATAACTCAACCTAACATAACCTTCGCACTTCTGTCGTTAGAAAACGTTTTACTCGCTACTTTACGTTGCTTTTTACAACATTACGACGGTTTCAAGCGCTTTCACATTAGATATCGCAGTTCCCGACTTGTAATGGTGAAAAACACTGCATCTCACTAAGTGACATTGTTTTTTGCGGTTTTACGACAGTTCATATCTTAACCTAACCTAACCTAACTCAACCTAACTAAACCTAACCCAACCCAACCCAACCCAACCTAACCTAACCTAACCTAACCCAACCCAACCCAACCTAACCTAAACTAACCTAACCTAACCTTAACTAATCTAACCTAACCTAACCCAATCCAACCCAACCCAACCCAACCTAACCTAACCTAACCTAACCTAACCCAACCCAACCCAGCCCAACCCAACCCAACCCAACTAAACCTAACCTAACCTAACCCAACCCAACCCAACCCAACCCAACCTAACCTAACCTATCCTAACCCAAGCCAACCCAACCCAACCTAACCTAACCTAACCTAACCCAACCCAACCCAACATAACCTAAACTAACCTAACCTAACCTAACCTAACCCAACCCAACCCAACCCAACCTAACCTAACCTAACCTAACCCAACCCAACCCAACCCAACCTAACCTAACCTAACCTAATCTAACCCAACCTAACCTAACCTAACCTAACCCAACCCAAGCCAACCCAACCCAACCTAACCTAACCTAACCTAACCAAACCTAACCAAACCTAACCTAACCAAACCTAACCTTACCTAACCTAACCTAACCTATCCTAACGTAACCTGACCTAAGCTAACCTAACGTAACGTAACCTAACCTAACCTAACCTAACCCAACCTAACCCAACCCAACCCAACCTAACTTAATCCAACCCAAACCAACCTATTCTAACCTAACCTAACGACGGTTGCAAGCGCTTTCACATTTCACCGCATATCCCGACTTGTAATGGTTAAAAACACTGCATCTCACTAAGTGACATTGTTCAATGCGGTTTTACGACGGTTCATATCTTAACCTAACCTAACATTCGCACTTATATCTAAAAACGCTATATTACACTGTTTCGTTCACAATTACGATATTTGCATAACCTCACAGTTTTTCAGCAACTTATTCCAGTACAGAACGCTTTATCTCGCTAAATGACATCGTTCTTTAAGGTTTCACGATGCTTGTATGCGCCTTAACGAGAATATCACAATATAGCAGTTTCGCACTTGTAATGGTACAACACGCAGTATTTGGCTTGTTCATGCCGTTTTGTATGCTTTCACAACATTTCACCTATTGCAGTTTCGTACATGCAATAAAACAACACTATGTCGTTAGATGACGTCCTTTTTGGTGGTTTCACGACGCTACCTAGCTTAAACTAGCATAACTCAACCTAACATAACCTTCGCACTTCTATCGTTAGAAAACGCTTTACTCGCTACTTTACAATGCTCTATACAACATTACGACAGTTTCATGCGCTTTCACGATATCGCAGTTCCCGATTTGTAATGGTTAAAAACACGGCATCTCACTAAGTGACATTGTTTAATGCGGCTTTACGACGGTTCATATCTTAACCTAACCTAACATTCGCACTTGTATCTAAAAACGCTCTATTACACTGTTTCGTTCACATTTAAAATATTTGCATGACCTCACAGTTTTTCACCAACTTATTACAGTACGGAACGCTGTATATCGCTAAATGACATCGTTCTTTAAGGTTTCACGATGCTTGCATGCGCTTTAACCTGAATATCACAACATAGCAGTTTCGCACTTGTAACGTTACTACACGCCGTATTTGGCTTGTTCATGCCGTTTTGTGTGCTTTCACAACATTTCACCTATCGCAGTTTCGTACTCGCAATAAAACAACACTATCTCGTTAGATGACGTCGTTTTTGGTGGTTTCACGACGCTACCTAGCTTAAACTAACATAACTACACCTGACATAACCTTCGCACTCCTATCATTAGAAAACGTTTTACTCGCTACTTTACATTGCTTTCTACAACATTACGACGGTTTCAAGCGCTTTCACATTAGATATCGCAGTTCCCGAATTGTATTGGTGAAAAACACTGCATCTCACTAAGTGACATTGTTTAATGCGGTTTTACGATGGTTCATATCTTAACCTAACCTAACCTGACCTAACCTAACCTAACCTTACCTAACTTGACTTAACCTAACCTAACCTAACCTAACTTAACCTAACCTAACCTAACCCAACCCAACCCAACCTAACCCAACTTAACCTAACCTAACCCAACACAACCCAACCCAACCCAACCTAACCTAACCTAACCTAACTTAACCTAACCTAACCCAACCCAACCCAACCTAACCTAAACCTAACCTAACCTAACGTAACCTAACCCAACCCAACCCAACCTAACCTAACCTAACCTAACCCAACCCAACCCATCCTAACCTAACCTAACCTAACCTAACCCAACCAAACCCAACCTAACCAAACCTAACCTAACCTAACTACACCTAACCTAACCTAACCTAACCTTACCTTACCTAACCTAACCTAACCTAGCGTAACCTAACCTAACCTAACGTAACCTAACCTAATCTAACCTAACGTAACGTAACCTAACCTAACCTAACCTAACCCAACCTAACCCAACCCAACCCAACCTAACTTAATCCAACCCAAACCAACCTATTCTAACCTAACCTAACGACAGTTGCAAGCGCTTTCACATTTCATCGCAGTTCCCGACTTGTAATGGTGAAAAACACTGCATCTCCCTAAGTGACATTGTTTATTGCGGTTTTACGACGGTTCATATCTTAACCTTACCTAACATTCGCACTTGTATCTAAAAACGCTCTATTACACTGTTTCGTTCACAATTACGATATTTGCATAACCTCACAGTTTTTCAGCAACTTATTGCAGTACAGAACGCTGTATCTCGCTAAATGACATCCTTCTTCAAGGTTTCACGATGCTTGCATGCGTTTTAACGAGAATATCACAATATAGCAGTTTCGCACTTGAAACGGTACAACACGCAGTATTTTGCTTGTTCATGCCGTTTTGTGTGCTTTCACAACATTTCACCTATCGCAGTTTCGTACTGGCAATAAAACAACACTATCACGTTAGATGACGTCGTTTTTGGTGGTTTCACGACGCTACCTAGCTTCAACTAACATAACTCATCCTAAAAAACCTTCGCACTTCTGTCGTTAGAAAACGTTTTACTCGCTAATTTACATTGCTTTTTACAACATTACGACGGTTTCAAGCGCTTTCACATTAGATATCGCAGTTCCCGACTTGTAATGGTGAAAAACACTGCATCTCACTAAGTGACATTGTTTTTTGCGGTTTTACGACAGTTCATATCTTAACCTAACCTAACCTAACCTAACCTTACCTAACCTAACCTAACCTAACTTAACCTAACCTAACCTAACCTAACCTGACCTAACCTAACCTAACCTAACCCAACCCAACCTAACTTAGCCCAAACTAACTTAACCTAACCTAACCTAACTCAACCTAACCAAACCTAACCCAACCCAACCCAACACAACCCAACGTAACCTAACCTAACCCAACCCAACCCAACCCAACCTAACCTAACCTAACCTAACCTAACCCAACCCAACCTAACCTAAACTAACCTAACCTAACCCAACCCAACCCAACCCAGCCCAACCCAACCCAACCCAACTAAACCTAACCTAACCTAACCTAACCTAACCCAACCCAACCCAACCAAACCGCACCTAACCTAACCTAACCCAACCCAACCTAACTTAGCCCAAACTAACTTAACCTAACCTAACCTAACTCAACCTAACCTAACCCAACCCAACCCAACACAACCCAACCTAACCTAACCTAACCTAACCCAACCCAACCCAACCTAACCTAAACTAACCTAACCTAACTCAACCTAACCTAACCTAACCCAACCCAACCCAACGCAACCCAACCTAACCTAACCTAACCTAACCCAACCCAACCCAACCCAACCCAACCTAACCTAACCTAACCTAACCTAACCCAACCCAACCCAACCTAACCTAAACTAACCTAACCTAACCTAAACTAATCTAACCTAATCTAACCCAATCCAACCCAACCCAACCTAACCTAACCTAACCCAATCTAACCTAACCTAACCTAACCCAACCCAACCCAACCCAACCTAATCTAACATAACCTAACCAAACCTAACCTAGCCAAACTTAACCTAACCTAACCTAACCTAACCTTACCTAACATAACCTAACCTAACCTAACGTAACCTAAACTAACCTAACCTAACCTAACGTAACCTAACCTAACATCACCTAACGTAACGTAACCTAACCTAACCTAACCTAACCTAACCCAACCTAACCCAACCTAACCCAACCCAACCCAACCCAACCTAACCTAACCTAACCTAACCTAACGATGGTTGCAAGCGCTTTCACATTAGATATCGCAGTTCCTGACTTGTATTGGAGAAAAACACTGCATCTCTTAAGTGACATTGTTTAATGCGGTTTTACGACGGTTCATATCTTAACCTAACCTAACATTCACACTTGTATCTAAAAACGCTCTATTACACTGTTTCGTTCACAATTACGATATTTGCATAACCCCACAGTTTTTCAGCAACTTATTGCAGTACAGAACGCTGTATCTCGCTAAATGACATCGTTCTTTAAGGTTTCACGATGCTTGCATGCGCTTTAACGAGAATATCACAATATAGCAGTTTCGCACTTGTAACGGTACAACACGCAGTATTTGGTTTGTTCATGCCGTTTTGTATGCTTTCACAACAATTCACCTATTGCAGTTTCGTACTCGCAATAAAACAACACCATCACGTTAGATGACGTCGTTTTTGGTGGTTTCTCGACGCTACCTAGCTTAAACTAACATAACTCAACCTAACATAACCTTTGCACTTCTATCGTTAGAAAACGCTTTACTCGCTACTTTACAATGCTCTCTACAACATTACGGCAGTTGCAAGCGCTTTCACATTAGATATCGCAGTTCCCGACTTGTAATGGTGAAAAACACTGCATCTCACTAAGTGACATTGTTTAATGCGGCTTTACGACGGTTCATATCTTAACCTAACCTAACATTCGCACTTCTATCTAAAAACGCTCTATTACACTGTTTCGTTCACATTTAAAATATTTGCATGACCTCACAGTTTTTCACCAACTTATTACAGTACGCAACGCTGTATATCGCTAAATGACATCGTTCTTTAAGGTTTCACGATGCTTGCATGCGCTTTACCCTGAATATCACAACATAGCAGTTTCGCACTTGTAACGGTACAACACGCAGTATTTTGCTTGTTCATGCCGTTTTGTGTGCTTTCACAACATTTCACCTATCGCAGTTTCGTACTCGCAATAAAACAACACTATCACGTTAGATGACGTCGTTTTTGGTGGTTTCACGACGCTACCTAGCTTCAACTAACATAACTCATCCTAACATAACCTTCGCACTTCTGTCGTTAGAAAACGTTTTACTCGCTACTTTACATTGCTTTTTACAACATTACGACGGTTTCAAGCGCTTTCACATTAGATATCGCAGTTCCCGACTTGTAATGGTGAAAAACACTGCATCTCACTAAGTGACATTGTTTTTTGCGGTTTTACGACAGTTCATATCTTAACCTAACCTAACCTAACGTAACCTTACCTAACCTAACCTAACCTAACCTAACTTAACCTAACCTAACCTAACCTAACCTGACCTAACCTAACCTAACCTAACCCAACCCAACCTAACTTAGCCCAAACTAACTTAACCTAACCTAACCTAACTCAACCTAACCAAACCTAACCCAACCCAACCCAACACAACCCAACGTAACCTAACCTAACCCAACCCAACCCAACCCAACCTAACCTAACCTAACCTAACCTAACCCAACCCAACCTAACCTAAACTAACCTAACCTAACCCAACCCAACCCAGCCCAACCCAACCCAACCCAACTAAACCTAACCTAACCTAACCTAACCTAACCCAACCCAACCCAACCTAACTTAGCCCAAACTAACTTAACCTAACCTAACCTAACTCAACCTAACCTAACCCAACCCAACCCAACACAACCCAACCTAACCTAACCTAACCTAACCCAACCCAACCCAACCTAACCTAAACTAACCTAACCTAACTCAACCTAACCTAACCTACCCCAACCCAACCCAACGCAACCCAACCTAACCTAACCTAACCTAACCCAACCCAACCCAACCCAACCCAACCTAACCTAACCTAACCTAACCTAACCCAACCCAACCCAACCTAACCTAAACTAACCTTACCTAACCTAAACTAATCTAACCTAATCTAACCCAACCCAACCCAACCCAACCTAACCTAACCTAACCCAATCTAACCTAACCTAACCTAACCCAACCCAACCCAACCCAACCTAATCTAACATAACCTAACCAAACCTAACCTAGCCAAACTTAACCTAACCTAACCTAACCTAACCTTACCTAACATAACCTAACCTAACTTAACGTAACCTAAACTAACCTAACCTAACGTAACCTAACCTAACATCACCTAACGTAACGTAACCTAACCTAACCTAACCTAACCCAACCTAACCCAACCTAACCCAACCCAGCCCAACCCAACCCAACCTAACCTAACCTAACCTAACCTAACGATGGTTGCAAGCGCTTTCACATTAGATATCGCAGTTCCTGACTTGTATTGGAGAAAAACACTGCATCTCTTAAGTGACATTGTTTAATGCGGTTTTACGACGGTTCATATCTTAACCTAACCTAACATTCACACTTGTATCTAAAAACGCTCTATTACCCTGTTTCGTTCACAATTACGATATTTGCATAACCCCACAGTTTTTCAGCAACTTATTACAGTACAGAACGCTGTATCTCGCTAAATGACATCGTTCTTTAAGGTTTCACGATGCTTGCATGCGCTTTAATGAGAATATCACAATATAGCAGTTTCGCACTTGTAACGGTACAACACGCAGTATTTGGCTCGTTCATGCTGTTTTGTATGCTTTCACAACATTTCACCTATTGCAGTTTCGTACATGCAATAAAACAACACTATCTCGTTAGATGACGTCCTTTTTGGTGGTTTCACGACGCTACCTAGCTTAAACTAACATAACTCAACCTAACAAAACCTTTACACTTCTATCGTTAGAAAACGCTTTATTCACTACTTTACAATGCTCTCTACAACATTACGACAGTTTCATGCGCTTTCACAATAGATATCGCAGTTCCCGATTTGTGATGGTGAAAAACACTGCATCTCACTAAGTGACATTGTTTAATGCGGCTTTACGACAGTTCATATGTTCACCTAACCTAACATTCGCACTTGTATCTAAAAACGCTCTATTACACTGTTTCGTTCACATTTAAGATATTTGCATGACCTCACAGTTTTTCACCAACTTATTACAGTGCGGAACGCTGTATATCGCTAAATGACATCGTTCTTTGAGGTTTCACGATGCTTGCATGAGCTTTAACGTGAATATCACAACATAGCAGTTTCACACTTGTAACGGTACAACACGCAGTATTTGGCTTGTTCATGCCGTTTTGTGTGCTTTCACAACATTTCACCTATCGCAGTTTCGTACTCGCAATAAAACAACACTATCTCGTTAGATGACGTCGTTTTTGGTGGTTTCACGACGCTACCTAGCTTAAACTAACATAACTACACCTAACATAACCTTCGCACTTCTATCGTTAGAAAACGTTTTACTCGCTACTTCACATTGCTTTCTAGAACATTACGACGGTTTCAAGCGCTTTTACAATAGATATCGCAGTTCCCGATTTGTAATGGTGAAAAACACTGCATCTCACTAAGTGACATTGTTTATTGCGGTTTTACGATGGTTCATATCTTAACCTAACCTAACCTGACCTAACCTAACCTAACCTTACCTAACCTAACTTAACCTAACCTAACCTAACCTAACTTAACCTAACCTAACCCAACCCAACCTAACCTAACCTAACCTAACCCAACACAACCCAACCCAACCCAACTTAACCTAACCTAACCTAACTTAACCTAACCTAACCCAACCCAACCCAACCTAACCTAAACTAACCTAACCTAACCTAACGTAACCTAACCCAACCCAACCCAACCTAACCTAACCTAACCTAACCCAACCCAACCTAACCTAACCTAACCTAACTCAACCCAACCCAACCCAACCTAACCTAACCTAACCTAACTAAACCTAACCTAACCAAACCTAACCTAACCTAACCTTACCTTACCTTACCTAACCTAACTTAACCTAACCTAGCGTAACCTAACCTAACCTAACGTAACCTAACCTAACCTTACCTAACGTAACGTAACCCAACCTAACCTAACCCAACCAAACCTAACCTAACCTAACCTAACCCAACCCAACCCAACTTAACCCAACCCAACCAAACCCAACCTAACCTAACCTAACCTAACCCAACCCAACCCAACCTAACTTAGCCCAAACTAACTTAAACTAACCTAACCTACCTCAACCTAAACTAACCTAACCCAACGCAACCCAACACAACCCAACCTAACCTAACCCAACCCAACCCAACCTAACCTAACCTAACCCAACCCAACCCAACCTAAACTAACCTAACCTAACCTAAACTAATCTAACCTAACCTAACCCAACCCAACCCAACCTAACCTAACCTAACCCAGCCCAACCGAAACCAACCCAACCCAACCTAACCTAACCTAACCTAACCTAACCCAATCTAACCTAACCTAACCTAACCCAACCCAACCCAACCCAACCTAACCTAACATAACCTAACCAAACCTAACCTCGCCAAACCTAACCTAATCTAACCTAACCTAACCTTACCTAACATAACCTAACCTAACCTAACGTAACCTAAACTAACCTAACCTAACCTAACGTAACCTAACCTAACCTAACGTAACATAACCTAACCTAACCTAACCCAACCCAACCTAACCAAACCCAACCCAACCCAACCTAACCTAATCCAACCGAAACCAACCTAACCTAACCTAACCTAACGACCGTTGCAAGCGCTTTCACATTAGATATCGCAGTCCCCGACTTGTAATGGTGAAAAACGCTGCATCTCACTAAGTGACATTGTTTAATGCGGTTTTACGACGGTTCATATCTCAACCTAACCTAACATTCACATTTGTATCTAAAAACGCTCTATTACACTGTTTCGTTCACAATTACGATATTTGCATAACCTCACAGTTTTTCAGCAACTTATTACAGTACAGAACGCTGTATCTCGCTAAATGACATCGTTCTTTAAGGTTTCACGATGCTTGCATGAGCTTTAACCTGAATATCACAACATAGCAGTTTCGCACTTGTAACGGTACAACACGCAGTATTTGGCTTGTTCATGCCGTTTTGTGTGCTTTCACAACATTTCACCTATCGCAGTTTCGTACTCGCAACAAAACAACACTCTCTCGTTAGATGACGTCGTTTTTGGCGGTTTCACGACGCTACCCAGCTTAAACTAACATAACTCAACCTAACAAAACCTTTACACTTCTATTGTTAGAAAACGCTTTACTCGCTACTTTACAATGCTCTCTACAACATTACGACAGTTTCATGCGCTTTCACAATAGACATCGCAGTTCCCGATTTGTAATGGTGAAAAACACTGCATCTCACTAAGTGACATTGTTTAATGCGGCTTTACGACGGTTCATATCTTAACCTAAACTAACATTCGCACTTGTATCTAAAAACGCTCTATTACACTGTTTCGTTCACATTTAAGATATTTGCATGACCTCACAGTTTTTCACCAGCTTAATACACTACGGAACGCTGTATATCGCTAAATGACATCGTTCTTTTAGGTTTCACGATGCTTGCATGAGCTTTAACCTGAATATCACAACATAGCAGTTTCGCACTTGTAACGGTACAACACGCAGTATTTGGCTTGTTCATGCCGTTTTGTGTGCTTTCACAACATTTCACCTATCGCAGTTTCGTACTCGCAACAAAACAACACTCTCTCGTTAGATGACGTCGTTTTTGGCGGTTTCACGACGCTACCCAGCTTAAACTAACATAACTACACCTAACATAACCTTCGCACTTCTATCGTTAGAAAACGTTTTACTCGCTACTTCACATTGTTTTCTAGAACATTACGACGGTTTCAAGCGCTTTTACAATAGATATCGCAGTTCCCGACTTGTAATGGTGAAAAACACTGCATCTCACTAAGTGACATTGTTTAATGCGGTTTTACGATGGTTCATATCTTAACCTAACCTAACCTGACCTAACCTAACCTAACCTAACCTTACCTAACCTAACTTAACCTAACCTAACCTAACTTAACCTAACCTAACCCAACCCAACCTAACCTAACCTAACCCAACACAACCCAACCCAACCCAACTTAACCTAACCTAACCTAACTTAACCTAACCTAACCCAACCAAACCCAACCTAACCTAACCCAACCTAACCTAACCTAACCTAACTCAACCCAACCCAACCCAACCTAACCTAACCTAACCTAACTAAACCTAACCTAACCAAACCTAACCTAACCTAACCTAACCTTACCTTACCTAACCTAACCTAACCTAACCTAGCGTAACCTAACCTAACCTAACGTAACGTAACCCAACCTAACCTAACCCAACCCAACCTAACCTAACCTAACCTAACCCAACCCAACCCAACCAAACCCAACAAACCCAACCTAACCTAACCTAACCCGACCCAACCCAACCTAACTTAGCCCAAACTAACTTAACCTAACCTAACCTAACTCAAACTAAACTAACCTAACCCAACGCAACCCAACACAACCCAACCTAACCTAACCCAACCCAACCTAACCTAACCCAACCCAACCCAACCTAACCTAACCTAACCCAACCCAACCCAACCTAAACTAACCTAACCTAACCCAACCCAACTCAACCCAACCTAACCTAACCTAACCCAACCCAACCCAACCCAACCTAAACTAACCTAACCTAACCTAAACTAATCTAACCTAACCTAACCCAACCCAACCCAACCTAACATAACCTAACCAAACCTAACCTAGCCAAACCTAACCTAATCTAACCTAACCTAACCTTACCTAACATAACCTAACCTAACCTAACGTAACCTAAACTAACCTAACCTAACCTAACGTAACCTAACCTAACCTCAGCTAACGTAAGGTAACCCAACCTAACCTAACCTAACCGAACCCAACCTAACCCAACCTAACCCAACCCAACCAAACCCAACCTAACCTAACCTAACGACGGTTGCAAGCGCTTTCACATTAGATATCGCAGTTCCTGACTTGTAATGGTGAAAAACACTGCATCTCTTTAAGTGACATTGTTTAATGCAGTTTTACGACGGTTCATATCTTAACCTAACCTAACATTCACACTTGTATCTAAAAACGCTCTATTACACTGTTTCGTTCACATTTAAGATATTTGCATGACCTCACAGTTTTTCACCAACTTATTACAGTACAGAACGCTGTATCTCGCTAAATGACATCGTTCTTTAAGGTTTCACGATGCTTGCACGCGCTTTAGTGAGAATATCACAATATAGCAGTTTCGCACTTGTAACGGTACAACACGCAGTATTTGGCTTGTTCATGCCGTTTTGTATGCTTTCACAACATTTCACCTATTGCAGTTTCGTACATGCAATAAAACAACACTATCACTACCTAACCTAACCTAACCTAACCTAACCCAACCCAACCCTACCTAACCTAACCTAACCCAACCCAACCCAACCCAACCTAACCTAACCTAACCTAACCTAACCCAACCCAACCCAACCCAGCCCAACGCAACCCAACCCAACCAAACCTAACCTAACCTAACCTAACCTAACCTAACCCAACCCAACCCAACCAAACCCAACCTAACCTAACCTAACCCAACCCAACCTAACCTAACCTAACCCAACCCAACCCAACCCAACCTAACCTAACCTAACCTAACCCAACCCAACCCAACCTAACCTAAACTAACCTAACCTAACCTAAACTAATCTAAGCTAACCTAACCCAACCCAACCCAACCCAACCTAACCTAACCTAACCTAACCTAACCCAATCTAACCTAACCTAACCTAACCCAACCTAACCCAACCCAACCCAACCTAACCTAACATAACCTAACCAAACCTAACCTAGCCAAACCTAACCTAATCTAACCTAACCTAACCTTACCTAACATAACCTAACCTAACCTAACGTAACCTAAACTAACCTAACCTAACCTAACGTAACCTAACCTAACCTCAGCTAACGTAAGGTAACCTAACCTAACCTAACCTAACCGAACCCAACCTAACCCAACCTAACCCAACCCAACCCAACCCAACCTAACCTAACCTAACGACGGTTGCAAGCGCTTTCACATTAGATATCGCAGTTCCTGACTTGTAATGGTGAAAAACACTGCATCTCTTTAAGTGACATTGTTTAATGCGGTTTTACGACGGTTCATATCTTAACCTAACCTAACATTCACACTTGTATCTAAAAACGCTCTGTTACACTGTTTCGTTCACAATTACAATATTTGCATAGCCCCACAGTTTTTCAGCAACTTATTACAGTACAGAACGCTGTATCTCGCTAAATGACATCGTTCTTTAAGGTTTCACGATGCTTGCATGCACTTTAACGAGAATATCACAACATAGCAGTTTCGCACTTGTAACGGTACAACACGCAGTATTTGGCTTGTTCGTGCCGTTTTGTGTGCTTTCACAACATTTCACCTATCGCAGTTTCGTACTCGCAATAGAACAACACTATCTCGTTAGATGACGTCGTTTTTGGAGGTTTCACGACGCTACCTATCTTAAACTAACATAACTACACCTAACATAACCTTCGCACTTCTATCGTTAGGAAACGTTTTACTCGCTACTTTACATTGCTTTCTACAACATTACGACGGTTTCAAGCGCTTTCACATTAGATATCGCAGTTCCCGAATTGTAATGGTGAAAAACACTGCATCTCACTAAGTGACATTGTTTAATGCGGTTTTACGATGGTTCATATCTTAACTTAACCTAACCTGACCTAACCTAACCTAACCTAACCTAACCTTACCTAACTTAACTTAACTTAACCTAACCTAACCTAACCTAACCTAACTTAACCTAACCTAACCTAACCTAACCTAACCCAACCCAACCCAACCTAACCTAACTTAACCTAACCTAACCCAACACAACCCAACCCAACTTAACCTAACCTAACTTAACCTAACCTAACCCAACCCAACCCAACCTAACCTAAACTAACCTAACCTAACCTAACGTAACCTAACCCAACCCAACCCAACCTAACCTAACCTAACCTAACCCAACCCAACCCAACCCAACCTAACCTAACCTAACCTAACCCAACCTAACCTAACCTAACCCAACCCAACCAAACCCAACCTAACCTAACCTAACCTAACTAAACCTAACCTAACCAAACCTAACCTAACCTAACCTAATTTTACCTTGCCTAACCTAACCTAACCTAGCGTAACCTAACCTAACCTAACGTAACCTAACCTAATCTAACCTAACGTAACGTAACCTAACCTAACCTAACCTAACCCAACCTAACCCAACCCAACCCAACCTAACTTAATCCAACCCAAACCAACCTATTCTAACCTAACCTAACGACAATTGCAAGCGCTTTCACATTTCATCGCAGTTCCCGACTTGTAATGGTGAAAAACACTGCATCTCAATAAGTGACATTGTATAATGCGGTTTTACGACGGTTCATATCTTAACCTAACCTAACATTCGCACTTGTATCTAAAAACGCTCTATTACACTGTTTCGTTCACAATTACGATATTTGCATAACCTCACAGTTTTTCAGCAACTTATTGCAGTACAGAACGCTGTATCTCGCTAAATGACATCGTTCTTCAAGGTTTCACGATGCTTGCATGCGCTTTAACGAGAATATCACAATATAGCAGTTTCGCACTTGAAACGGTACAACACGCAGTATTTTGCTTGTTCATGCCGTTTTGTGTGCTTTCACAACATTTCACCTATCGCAGTTTCGTACTCGCAATAAAACAACACTATCACGTTAGATGACGTCGTTTTTGGTGGTTTCACGACGCTACCTAGCTTAAACTAACATAACCCAACCTAACATAACCTTCGCACTTCTGTCGTTAGAAAACGTTTTACTCGCTACTTTACATTGCTTTTTACAACATTACGACGGTTTCAAGCACTTTCACATTAGATATCGCAGTTCCCGACTTGTAATGGTGAAAAACACTGCATCTTACTAAGTGACATTGTTTTTTGCGGTTTTACGACAGTTCATATCTTAACCTAACCTAACCTAACCTAACCTTACTTAACCTTACCTAACCTAACCTAACTTAACCTAACCTAACCTAACCTAATCTGACCTAACCTAACCTAACCTAACCCAACCCAACCCAGCCCATCCCAACCCAACCAAACCTAACCTAACCTAACCTAACCCATTCCAACCCAACCCAACCAAACCCAACCTAACCTAACCTTACCCAACCCAACCTAACTTAGCCCAAACTAACTTAACCTAACTTAACCTAACTCAACCTAACCCAACCTAACCCAACCCAACCCAACACAACCCAACCTAACCTAACCTAACCCAACCCAACCCAACCCAACCTAACCTAACCTAACCTAACCCAACCCAACCCAACCTAACCTAAACTAACCTAACCTAACCTAAACTAATCTAACCTAACCTAACCCAACCCAACCCAAGCCAACCTAACCTAACCTAACCTAACCCAACCCAACCCAACCCAGCCCAACCCAACCCAACCCAACCAAACCTAACCTAACCTAACCTAACCTAACCCAACCCAACCTAACCAAACCCAACCTAACTTAGCCCAAACTAACTTAACCTAACCTAACCTAACTCAACCTAACCTAACCTAACCCAACCCAACCCAACCCAACCTAACCTAACCTAACCCAACCCAAACCAACCTAACCTAAACTAACCTAACCTAACCTAAACTAATCTAACATAACCTAACCCAACCCAACCCAACCTAACCTAACCTAACCTAACCTAACCCAATCTAACCTAACCTAACCTAGCCCAACCCAACCCAACCCAACCTAACCTAACATAACCTAACCAAACCTAACCTAGCCAAACCTAACCTAATCTAACCTAACCTAACATTACCTAACATAACCTAACCTAACCTAACGTAACCTAAACTAACCTAACCTAACCTAACGTAACCTAACCTAACCTCACCTAACGTAACGTAACCTAACCTAACCTAACCTAACCCAACCTAACCCAACCTAACCCAACCCAACCTAACCTAACCTAATGACGGTTGCAAGCGCTTTCACATTAGATATCGCAGTTCCTGACTTGTAATGGTGAAAAACACTGCATCTCTTTAAGCGACATTGTTTAATGCGGTTTTACGACGGTTCATATCTTAACCTAACCTAACATTCGCACTTGTATCTAAAAACGCTCTATTACACTGTTTTGTTCATATTTAAGATATTTGCATGACCTCACAGTTTTTCACCAACTTATTACAGTACGGAACGCTGTATATCGCTAAATGACATCGTTCTTTAAGGTTTCACGATGCTTGCATGCGCTTTAGTGAGAATATCACAATATAGCAGTTTCGCACTTGTAACGGTACAACACGCAGTATTTGGCTTGTTCATGCCGTTTTGTATGCTTTCACAACATTTCACCTATTGCAGTTTCGTACATGCAATAAAACAACACTACCTCATTAGATGACGTCCTTTTTGGTGCTTTCACGACGATAATAGCTTAAACTAACATAACTAAACCTAACATAACCTTCGCACTTCTCTCGTTAGCAAACGCTTTACTCGCTACTTTACAATGCTCTCTACAACATTACGACAGTTTCTTGCGCTTTCACAATAGATATCGCAGTTCCCGATTTGTAATGGTGAAAAACACTGCATCTCACTAAGTGACATTGTTTAATGCGGTTTTACGACGGTTCATATCTTAACCTAACCGAACATTCGCACTTGTATCTAAAAACGCTCTATTACACTGTTTCGTTCACAATTACGATATTTGCATAACCTCACAGTTTATCAGCAACTTATTGCAGTACAGAACGCTGTATCTCGCTAAATGACATCGTTCTTTAAGGTTTCACGATGCTTGCATGCGCTTTAGTGAGAATATCACAATATAGCAGTTTCGCACTTGTAACGGTACAACACGCAGTATTTGGCTTGTTCATGCCGTTTTGTATGCTTTTACAACATTTCACCTATTGCAGTTTCGTACATGCAATAAAACAACACTATCTCGTTAGATGACGTCCTTTGTGGTGGTTTCACGACGCTACCTAGCTTAAACTAACATAACTACACCTAACATAACCTTCGCACTTCTCTCGTTAGCAAACGCTTTACTCGCTACTTTACAATGCTCTCTACAACATTACAACAGTTTCTTGCGCTTTCACAATAGATATCGCAGTTCCCGATTTGTAATGGTGAAAAACACTGCATCTCACTAAGTGACATTGTTTAATGCGGTTTTACGACGGTTCATATCTTAACCTAACCTAACATTCGCACTTGTATCTAAAAACGCTCCATTACACTGTTTCGTTCACAATTACGATATTTGCATAACCTCACAGTTTATCAGCAACTTATTGCAGTACAGAACGCTGTATCTCGCTAAATGACATCGTTCTTTAAGGTTTCACGATGCGTGCATGCGCTTTAGTGAGAATATCACAATATAGCAGTTTCGCGCTTGTAACGGTACAACACGCAGTATTTGGCTTGTTCTTGCCGTTTTGTATGCTTTCACAACATTTCACCTATTGCAGTTTCGTACATGCAATAAAACAACACTATCTCGTAAGATGACGTCCTTTTTGGTGGTTTCACGACGCTAATAGCTTAAACTAACATAACTCAACCTAACATAACCTTCGGACTTCTATCGTTAGAAAACGTTTTACTCGCTACTTTACATTGCTTTTTACAACATTACGACGGTTTCAAGCGCTTTCACATTAGATATCGTAGTCCCCGACTTGTAATGGTGAAAAACGCTGCATCTCACTAAGTGACATTGTTTAATGCGGTTTTACGACGGTTCATATCTCAACCTAACCTAACATTCACATTTGTATCTAAAAACGCTCTATTACACTGTTTCGTTCACAATTACGATATTTGCATAACCCCACAGTTTTTCAGCAACTTATTACAGTACAGAACGCTGTATCTCGCTAAATGACATCGTTCTTTAAGGTTTCACGATGCTTGCATGCGCTTTAACGAGAATATCACAATATAGCAGTTTCGCACTTGTAACGGTACAACACGCAGTATTTGGCTCGTTCATGCCGTTTTGTATGCTCTCACAACATTTCACCTATTGCAGTTTCGTACATGCAATAAAACAACACTATCTCGTTAGATGACGTCCTTTTTGGTGGTTTCACGACGCTACCTAGCTTAAACTAACATAACTCAACCTAACAAAACCTTTACACTTCTATTGTTAGAAAACGCTTTACTCGCTACTTTACAATGCTCTCTACAACATTACGACAGTTTCATGCGCTTTCACAATAGACATCGCAGTTCCCGATTTGTAATGGTGAAAAACACTGCATCTCACTAAGTGACATTGTTTAATGCGGCTTTACGACGGTTCATATCTTAACCTAAACTAACATTCGCACTTGTATCTAAAAACGCTCTATTACACTGTTTCGTTCACATTTAAGATATTTGCATGACCTCACAGTTTTTCACCAGCTTAATACACTACGGAACGCTGTATATCGCTAAATGACATCGTTCTTTTAGGTTTCACGATGCTTGCATGAGCTTTAACCTGAATATCACAACATAGCAGTTTCGCACTTGTAACGGTACAACACGCAGTATTTGGCTTGTTCATGCCGTTTTGTGTGCTTTCACAACATTTCACCTATCGCAGTTTCGTACTCGCAACAAAACAACACTCTCTCGTTAGATGACGTCGTTTTTGGCGGTTTCACGACGCTACCCAGCTTAAACTAACATAACTACACCTAACATAACCTTCGCACTTCTATCGTTAGAAAACGTTTTACTCGCTACTTCACATTGTTTTCTAGAACATTACGACGGTTTCAAGCGCTTTTACAATAGATATCGCAGTTCCCGACTTGTAATGGTGAAAAACACTGCATCTCACTAAGTGACATTGTTTAATGCGGTTTTACGATGGTTCATATCTTAACCTAACCTAACCTGACCTAACCTAACCTAACCTAACCTTACCTAACCTAACTTAACCTAACCTAACCTAACCTAACTTAACCTAACCTAACCCAACCCAACCCAACCTAACCTAACATAACCTAACCAAACCTAACCTAGCCAAACCTAACCTAATCTAACCTAACCTAACCTTACCTAACATAACCTAACCTAACCTAACGTAACCTAAACTAACCTAACCTAACCTAACGTAACCTAACCTAACCTCACCTAACGTAACGTAACCTAACCTAACCTAACCTAACCCAACCTAACCCAACCTAACCCAACCCAACCTAACCTAACCTAATGACGGTTGCAAGCGCTTTCACATTAGATATCGCAGTTCCTGACTTGTAATGGTGAAAAACACTGCATCTCTTTAAGTGACATTGTTTAATGCGGTTTTACGACGGTTCATATCTTAACCTAACCTAACATTCGCACTTGTATCTAAAAACGCTCCATTACACTGTTTTGTTCATATTTAAGATATTTGCATGACCTCACAGTTTTTCACCAACTTATTACAGTACGGAACGCTGTATATCGCTAAATGACATCGTTCTTTAAGGTTTCACGATGCTTGCATGCGCTTTAGTGAGAATATCACAATATAGCAGTTTCGCACTTGTAACGGTACAACACGCAGTATTTGGCTTGTTCATGCCGTTTTGTATGCTTTCACAACATTTCACCTATTGCAGTTTCGTACATGCAATAAAACAACACTATCTCATTAGATGACGTCCTTTTTGGTGCTTTCACGACGCTAATAGCTTAAACTAATATAACTAAACCTAACATAACCTTCGCACTTCTCTCGTTAGCAAACGCTTTACTCGCTACTTTACAATGCTCTCTACAACATTACGACAGTTTCTTGCGCTTTCACAATAGATATCGCAGTTCCCGATTTGTAATGGTGAAAAACACTGCATCTCACTAAGTGACATTGTTTAATGCGGTTTTACGACGGTTCATATCTTAACGTAACCGAACATTCGCACTTGTATCTAAAAACGCTCTATTACACTGTTTCGTTCACAATTACGATATTTGCATAACCTCACAGTTTATCAGCAACTTATTGCAGTACAGAACGCTGTATCTCGCTAAATGACATCGTTCTTTAAGGTTTCACGATGCTTGCATGCGCTTTAGTGAGAATATCACAATATAGCAGTTTCGCACTTGTAACGGTACAACACGCAGTATTTGGCTTGTTCATGCCGTTTTGTATGCTTTTACAACATTTCACCTATTGCAGTTTCGTACATGCAATAAAACAACACTATCTCGTTAGATGACGTCCTTTGTGGTGGTTTCACGACGCTACCTAGCTTAAACTAACATAACTACACCTAACATAACCTTCGCACTTCTCTCGTTAGCAAACGCTTTACTCGCTACTTTACAATGCTCTCTACAACATTACAACAGTTTCTTGCGCTTTCACAATAGATATCGCAGTTCCCGATTTGTAATGGTGAAAAACACTGCATCTCACTAAGTGACATTGTTTAATGCGGTTTTACGACGGTTCATATCTTAACCTAACCTAACATTCGCACTTGTATCTAAAAACGCTCCATTACACTGTTTCGTTCACAATTACGATATTTGCATAACCTCACAGTTTATCAGCAACTTATTGCAGTACAGAACGCTGTATCTCGCTAAATGACATCGTTCTTTAAGGTTTCACGATGCGTGCATGCGCTTTAGTGAGAATATCACAATATAGCAGTTTCGCGCTTGTAACGGTACAACACGCAGTATTTGGCTTGTTCTTGCCGTTTTGTATGCTTTCACAACATTTCACCTATTGCAGTTTCGTACATGCAATAAAACAACACTATCTCGTAAGATGACGTCCTTTTTGGTGGTTTCACGACGCTAATAGCTTAAACTAACATAACTCAACCTAACATAACCTTCGGACTTCTATCGTTAGAAAACGTTTTACTCGCTACTTTACATTGCTTTTTACAACATTACGACGGTTTCAAGCGCTTTCACATTAGATATCGCAGTCCCCGACTTGTAATGGTGAAAAACGCTGCATCTCACTAAGTGACATTGTTTAATGCGGTTTTACGACGGTTCATATCTCAACCTAACCTAACATTCACATTTGTATCTAAAAACGCTCTATTACACTGTTTCGTTCACAATTACGATATTTGCATAACCCCACAGTTTTTCAGCAACTTATTACAGTACAGAACGCTGTATCTCGCTAAATGACATCGTTCTTTAAGGTTTCACGATGCTTGCATGCGCTTTAACGAGAATATCACAATATAGCAGTTTCGCACTTGTAACGGTACAACACGCAGTATTTGGCTCGTTCATGCCGTTTTGTATGCTCTCACAACATTTCACCTATTGCAGTTTCGTACATGCAATAAAACAACACTATCTCGTTAGATGACGTCCTTTTTGGTGGTTTCACGACGCTACCTAGCTTAAACTAACATAACTCAACCTAACAAAACCTTTACACTTCTATTGTTAGAAAACGCTTTACTCGCTACTTTACAATGCTCTCTACAACATTACGACAGTTTCATGCGCTTTCACAATAGACATCGCAGTTCCCGATTTGTAATGGTGAAAAACACTGCATCTCACTAAGTGACATTGTTTATTGCGGCTTTACGACGGTTCATATCTTAACCTAAACTAACATTCGCACTTGTATCTAAAAACGCTCTATTACACTGTTTCGTTCACATTTAAGATATTTGCATGACCTCACAGTTTTTCACCAGCTTAATACACTACGGAACGCTGTATATCGCTAAATGACATCGTTCTTTTAGGTTTCACGATGCTTGCATGAGCTTTAACCTGAATATCACAACATAGCAGTTTCGCACTTGTAACGGTACAACACGCAGTATTTGGCTTGTTCATGCCGTTTTGTGTGCTTTCACAACATTTCACCTATCGCAGTTTCGTACTCGCAACAAAACAACACTCTCTCGTTAGATGACGTCGTTTTTGGCGGTTTCACGACGCTACCCAGCTTAAACTAACATAACTACACCTAACATAACCTTCGCACTTCTATCGTTAGAAAACGTTTTACTCGCTACTTCACATTGTTTTCTAGAACATTACGACGGTTTCAAGCGCTTTTACAATAGATATCGCAGTTCCCGACTTGTAATGGTGAAAAACACTGCATCTCACTAAGTGACATTGTTTAATGCGGTTTTACGATGGTTCATATCTTAACCTAACCTAACCTGACCTAACCTAACCTAACCTAACCTTACCTAACCTAACTTAACCTAACCTAACCTAACCTAACTTAACCTAACCTAACCCAACCCAACCCAACCTAACCTAACATAACCTAACCAAACCTAACCTAGCCAAACCTAACCTAATCTAACCTAACCTAACCTTACCTAACATAACCTAACCTAACCTAACGTAACCTAAACTAACCTAACCTAACCTAACGTAACCTAACCTAACCTCACCTAACGTAACGTAACCTAACCTAACCTAACCTGACCCAACCTAACCCAACCTAACCCAACCCAACCTAACCTAACCTAATGACGGTTGCAAGCGCTTTCACATTAGATATCGCAGTTCCTGACTTGTAATGGTGAAAAACACTGCATCTCTTTAAGTGACATTGTTTAATGCGGTTTTACGACGGTTCATATCTTAACCTAACCTAACATTCGCACTTGTATCTAAAAACGCTCCATTACACTGTTTTGTTCATATTTAAGATATTTGCATGACCTCACAGTTTTTCACCAACTTATTACAGTACGGAACGCTGTATATCGCTAAATGACATCGTTCTTTAAGGTTTCACGATGCTTGCATGCGCTTTAGTGAGAATATCACAATATAGCAGTTTCGCACTTGTAACGGTACAACACGCAGTATTTGGCTTGTTCATGCCGTTTTGTATGCTTTCACAACATTTCACCTATTGCAGTTTCGTACATGCAATAAAACAACACTATCTCATTAGATGACGTCCTTTTTGGTGCTTTCACGACGCTAATAGCTTAAACTAATATAACTAAACCTAACATAACCTTCGCACTTCTCTCGTTAGCAAACGCTTTACTCGCTACTTTACAATGCTCTCTACAACATTACGACAGTTTCTTGCGCTTTCACAATAGATATCGCAGTTCCCGATTTGTAATGGTGAAAAACACTGCATCTCACTAAGTGACATTGTTTAAGGCGGTTTTACGACGGTTCATATCTTAACCTAACCGAACATTCGCACTTGTATCTAAAAACGCTCTATTACACTGTTTCGTTCACAATTACGATATTTGCATAACCTCACAGTTTATCAGCAACTTATTGCAGTACAGAACGCTGTATCTCGCTAAATGACATCGTTCTTTAAGGTTTCACGATGCTTGCATGCGCTTTAGTGAGAATATCACAATATAGCAGTTTCGCACTTGTAACGGTACAACACGCAGTATTTGGCTTGTTCATGCCGTTTTGTATGCTTTTACAACATTTCACCTATTGCAGTTTCGTACATGCAATAAAACAACACTATCTCGTTAGATGACGTCCTTTTTGGTGGTTTCACGACGCTACCTAGCTTAAACTAACATAACTACACCTAACATAACCTTCGCACTTTTCTCGTTAGCAAACGCTTTACTCGCTACTTTACAATGCTCTCTACAACATTACAACAGTTTCTTGCGCTTTCACAATAGATATCGCAGTTCCCGATTTGTAATGGTGAAAAACACTGCATCTCACTAAGTGACATTGTTTAATGCGGTTTTACGACGGTTCATATCTTAACCTAACCTAACATTCGCACTTGTATCTAAAAACGCTCCATTACACTGTTTCGTTCACAATTACGATATTTGCATAACCTCACAGTTTATCAGCAACTTATTGCAGTACGGAACGCTGTATATCGCTAAATGACATCGTTCTTTAAGGTTTCACGATGCTTGCATGCGCTTTAGTGAGAATATCACAATATAGCAGTTTCGCACTTGTAACGGTACAACACGCAGTATTTGGCTCGTTCATGCCGTTTTGTATGCTCTCACAACATTTCACCTATTGCAGTTTCGTACATGCAATAAAACAACACTATCTCGTTAGATGACGTCCTTTTTGGTGGTTTCACGACGCTACCTAGCTTAAACTAACATAACTCAACCTAACAAAACCTTTACACTTCTATTGTTAGAAAACGCTTTACTCGCTACTTTACAATGCTCTCTACAACATTACGACAGTTTCATGCGCTTTCACAATAGACATCGCAGTTCCCGATTTGTAATGGTGAAAAACACTGCATCTCACTAAGTGACATTGTTTAATGCGGCTTTACGACGGTTCATATCTTAACCTAAACTAACATTCGCACTTGTATCTAAAAACGCTCTATTACACTGTTTCGTTCACATTTAAGATATTTGCATGACCTCACAGTTTTTCACCAGCTTAATACACTACGGAACGCTGTATATCGCTAAATGACATCGTTCTTTTAGGTTTCACGATGCTTGCATGAGCTTTAACCTGAATATCACAACATAGCAGTTTCGCACTTGTAACGGTACAACACGCAGTATTTGGCTTGTTCATGCCGTTTTGTGTGCTTTCACAACATTTCACCTATCGCAGTTTCGTACTCGCAACAAAACAACACTCTCTCGTTAGATGACGTCGTTTTTGGCGGTTTCACGACGCTACCCAGCTTAAACTAACATAACTACACCTAACATAACCTTCGCACTTCTATCGTTAGAAAACGTTTTACTCGCTACTTCACATTGTTTTCTAGAACATTACGACGGTTTCAAGCGCTTTTACAATAGATATCGCAGTTCCCGACTTGTAATGGTGAAAAACACTGCATCTCACTAAGTGACATTGTTTAATGCGGTTTTACGATGGTTCATATCTTAACCTAACCTAACCCAACCCAACCCTACCTAACCTAACCTAACCCAACCCAACCCAACCCAACCTAACCTAACCTAACCTAACCCAACCCAACCCAACCCAGCCCAACGCAACCCAACCCAACCAAACCTAACCTAACCTAACCTAACCTAACCCAACCCAACCCAACCAAACCCAACCTAACCTAACCTAACCCAACCCAACCTAACCTAACCTAACCCAACCCAACCCAACCTAACCTAACCTAACCTAACCTAACCCAACCCAACCCAACCTAACTTAAACTAACCTAACCTAACCTAAACTAATCTAACCTAACCTAACCCAACCCAACCCAACCCAACCTAACCTAACCTAACCTAACCTAACCCAATCTAACCTAACCTAACCTAACCCAACCCAACCCAACCCAACCCAACCTAACCTAACATAACCTAACCAAACCTAACCTAGCCAAACCTAACCTAATCTAACCTAACCTAACCTTACCTAACATAACCTAACCTAACCTAACGTAACCTAAACTAACCTAACATAACCTAACGTAACCTAACCTAACCTCAGCTAACGTAAGGTAACCTAACCTAACCTAACCTAACCGAACCCAACCTAACCCAACCTAACCCAACCCAACCCAACCCAACCTAACCTAACCTAACGACGGTTGCAAGCGCTTTCACATTAGATATCGCAGTTCCTGACTTGTAATGGTGAAAAACACTGCATCTCTTTAAGTGACATTGTTTAATGCGGTTTTACGACGGTTCATATCTTAACCTAACCTAACATTCACACTTGTATCTAAAAACGCTCTGTTACACTGTTTCGTTCACAATTACAATATTTGCATAGCCCCACAGTTTTTCAGCAACTTATTACAGTACAGAACGCTGTATCTCGCTAAATGACATCGTTCTTTAAGGTTTCACGATGCTTGCATGCACTTTAACGAGAATATCACAACATAGCAGTTTCGCACTTGTAACGGTACAACACGCAGTATTTGGCTTGTTCGTGCCGTTTTGTGTGCTTTCACAACATTTCACCTATCGCAGTTTCGTACTCGCAATAGAACAACACTATCTCGTTAGATGACGTCGTTTTTGGAGGTTTCACGACGCTACCTATCTTAAACTAACATAACTACACCTAACATAACCTTCGCACTTCTATCGTTAGGAAACGTTTTACTCGCTACTTTACATTGCTTTCTACAACATTACGACGGTTTCAAGCGCTTTCACATTAGATATCGCAGTTCCCGAATTGTAATGGTGAAAAACACTGCATCTCACTAAGTGACATTGTTTAATGCGGTTTTACGATGGTTCATATCTTAACTTAACCTAACCTGACCTAACCTAACCTAACCTAACCTAACCTTACCTAACTTAACTTAACTTAACCTAACCTAACCTAACCTAACCTAACTTAACCTAACCTAACCTAACCTAACCTAACCCAACCCAACACAACCTAACCTAACTTAACCTAACCTAACCCAACACAACCCAACCCAACCTAACCTAACCTAACTTAACCTAACCTAACCCAACCCAACCCAACCTAACCTAAACTAACCTAACCTAACCTAACGTAACCTAACCCAACCCAACCCAACCTAACCTAACCTAACCTAACCCAACCCAACCCAACCCAACCTAACCTAACCTAACCTAACCCAACCTAACCTAACCTAACCCAACCCAACCAAACCCAACCTAACCTAACCTAACCTAACTAAACCTAACCTAACCAAACCTAACCTAACCTAACCTAATTTTACCTTACCTAACCTAACCTAACCTAGCGTAACCTAACCTAACCTAACGTAACCTAACCTAATCTAACCTAACGTAACGTAACCTAACCTAACCTAACCTAACCCAACCTAACCCAACCCAACCCAACCCAACCTAACTTAATCCAACCCAAACCAACCTATTCTAACCTAACCTAACGACAATTGCAAGCGCTTTCACATTTCATCGCAGTTCCCGACTTGTAATGGTGAAAAACACTGCATCTCAATAAGTGACATTGTATAATGCGGTTTTACGACGGTTCATATCTTAACCTAACCTAACATTCGCACTTGTATCTAAAAACGCTCTATTACACTGTTTCGTTCACAATTACGATATTTGCATAACCTCACAGTTTTTTAGCAACTTATTGCAGTACAGAACGCTGTATCTCGCTAAATGACATCGTTCTTCAAGGTTTCACGATGCTTGCATGCGCTTTAACGAGAATATCACAATATAGCAGTTTCGCACTTGAAACGGTACAACACGCAGTATTTTGCTTGTTCATGCCGTTTTGTGTGCTTTCACAACATTTCACCTATCGCAGTTTCGTACTCGCAATAAAACAACACTATCACGTTAGATGACGTCGTTTTTGGTGGTTTCACGACGCTACCTAGCTTAAACTAACATAACCCAACCTAACATAACCTTCGCACTTCTGTCGTTAGAAAACGTTTTACTCGCTACTTTACATTGCTTTTTACAACATTACGACGGTTTCAAGCACTTTCACATTAGATATCGCAGTTCCCGACTTGTAATGGTGAAAAACACTGCATCTTACTAAGTGACATTGTTTTTTGCGGTTTTACGACAGTTCATATCTTAACCTAACCTAACCTAACCTAAGCTTACTTAACCTTACCTAACCTAACCTAACTTAACCTAACCTAACCTAACCTAATCTGACCTAACCTAACCTAACCTAACCCAACCCAACCCAGCCCATCCCAACCCAACCAAACCTAACCTAACCTAACCTAACCCATTCCAACCCAACCCAACCAAACCCAACCTAACCTAACCTTACCCAACCCAACCTAACTTAGCCCAAACTAACTTAACCTAACTTAACCTAACTCAACCTAACCCAACCTAACCCAACCCAACCCAACACAACCCAACCTAACCTAACCTAACCCAACCCAACCCAACCCAACCTAACCTAACCTAACCTAACCCAACCCAACCCAACCTAACCTAAACTAACCTAACCTAACCTAAACTAATCTAACCTAACCTAACCCAACCCAACCCAAGCCAACCTAACCTAACCTAACCTAACCTAACCCAACCCAACCCAACCCAGCCCAACCCAACCCAACCAAACCAAACCTAACCTAACCTAACCTAACCTAACCCAACCCAACCCAACCAAACCCAACCTAACCTAACCTAACCAAACCCAACCTAACTTAGCCCAAACTAACTTAACCTAACCTAACCTAACTCAACCTAACCTAACCTAACCCAACCCAACCCAACCTAACCTAACCTAACCCAACCCAAACCAACCTAACCTAAACTAACCTAACCTAACCTAAACTAATCTAACATAACCTAACCCAACCCAACCCAACCTAACCTAACCTAACCTAACCTAACCCAATCTAACCTAACCTAACCTAGCCCAACCCAACCCAACCCAACCTAACCTAACATAACCTAACCAAACCTAACCTAGCCAAACCTAACCTAATCTAACCTAACCTAACCTTACCTAACATAACCTAACCTAACCTAACGTAACCTAAACTAACCTAACCTAACCTAACGTAACCTAACCTAACCTCACCTAACGTAACGTAACCTAACCTAACCTAACCTAACCCAACCTAACCCAACCTAACCCAACCCAACCTAACCTAACCTAATGACGGTTGCAAGCGCTTTCACATTAGATATCGCAGTTCCTGACTTGTAATGGTGAAAAACACTGCATCTCACTAAGTGACATTGTTTAATGCGGCTTTACGACGGTTCATATCTTAACCTAACCTAATATTCGCACTTGTATCTAAAAACGCTCTATTACACTGTTTCGTTCCCATTTAAGATATTTGCATGACCTCACAGTTTTTCACCAACTTATTACAGTACGGAACGCTGTATATCGCTAAATGACATCGTTCTTTAAGGTTTCACGATGCTTGCATGAGCTTTAACCTGAATATCACAACATAGCAGTTTCGCACTTGTAACGGTACAACACGCAGTATTTGGCTTGTTCATGCCATTTTGTGTGCTTTCACAACATTTCACCTATCGCAGTTTTGTACTCGCAACAAGACAACACTATCTCGTTAGATGACGTCGTTTTTGGTGGTTTCACGACGCTACCTAGCTTAAACTAACATAACTACACCTAACATAACCTTCGCACTTCTATCGTTAGAAAACGTTTTACTCGCTACTTCACATTGCTTTCTAGAACATTACGACGCTTTCAAGCGCTTTTACAATAGATATCGCAGTTCCCGACTTGTAATGGTGAAAAACACTGCATCTCACTAAGTGACATTGTTTAATGCGGTTTTACGATGGTTCATATCTTAACCTAACCTAACCTGACCTAACCTAACCTAACCTGACCTAACCTAACCTAAACTAACTTAACCTAACCTAACCCAACCCAACCTAACCTAACCTAACCTAACCCAACACAACCCAACGCAACCCAACTTAACCTAACCAAACTTAACCTAACCTAACCCAACCACACCCAACCTAACCTAAACTAACCTAACCTAACCTAACGTAACCTAACCCAACCAAACCTAACCTAACCTAACCAAACCCAACCCAAACTAACCTAACCTAACCTAACCTAACTAAACCTAACCTAACCAAATCTAACCTAACCTAACCTAACCTTACCTTACCTAACCTAACCTAACCTAGCGTAACCTAACCTAACGTAACGTAACCTAACCTAACCTAACGTAACCCAACCTAACCTAACCCAACCAAACCTAACCTAACCTAACCTAACCTAACCCAACCGAACCCAACCCAACCCAACCAAACCCAACCTAACCTAACCTAACCCAACCCAACCCAACCTAACTTAGCCCAAACTAACTTAACCTAACCTAACCTAACTCAACCTAAACTAACCTAACCCAACGCAACCCAACACAACCCAACCCAACCCAACCTAACCTAACCTAACTTAACCTAACCTAACCTAACCCAACCCAACCCAACCTAACCTAAACTAACCTAACCTAACCTAACGTAACCTAACCCAACCCAACCCAACCTAACCTAACCTAACCCAACCCAACCCAACCCAACCTAACCTAACCTAACCTAACCCAACCTAACCTAACCTAACCCAACCCAACCAAACCCAACCTAACCTAACCTAACCTAACTAAACCTAACCTAACCAAACCTAACCTAACCTAACCTAACCTTACCTTACCTAACCTAACCTAACCTAACCTAGCGTAACCTAACCTAACCTAACGTAACCTAACCTAATCTAACCTAACGTAACGTAACCTAACCTAACCTAACCTAACCCAACCTAACCCAACCCAACCCAACCCAACCCAAACCAACCTATTCTAACCTAACCTAACGACAATTGCAAGCGCTTTCACATTTCATCGCAGTTCCCAACTTGTAATGGTGAAAAACACTGCATCTCAATAAGTGACATTGTTTAATGCGGTTTTACGACGGTTCATATCTTAACCTAACCTAACATTCGCACTTGTATCTAAAAACGCTCTATTACACTGTTTCGTTCACAATTACGATATTTGCATAACCTCACAGTTTTTCAGCAACTTATTGCAGTACAGAACGCTGTATCTCGCTAAATGACATCGTTCTTCAAGGTTTCACGATGCTTGCATGCGCTTTAACGAGAATATCACAATATAGCAGTTTCGCACTTGAAACGGTACAACACGCAGTATTTTGCTTGTTCATGCCGTTTTGTGTGCTTTCACAACATTTCACCTATCGCAGTTTCGTACTCGCAATAAAACAACACTATCACGTTAGATGACGTCGTTTTTGGTGGTTTCACGAAGCTACCTAGCTTAAACTAACATAACTCAACCTAACATAACCTTCGCACTTCTGTCGTTAGAAAACGTTTTACTCGCTACTTTACATTGATTTTTACAACATTACGACGGTTTCAAGCACTTTCACAATAGATATCGCAGTTCCCGACTTGTAATGGTGAAAAACACTGCATCTTACTAAGTGACATTGTTTTTTGCGGTTTTACGACAGTTGATATCTTAACCTAACCTAACCTAACCTTACCTAACCTAACCTAACCTAACTTAACCTAACCTAACCTAACCTAATCTGACCTAACCTAACCTAACCTAACGTAACCCAACCCAACCCAGCCCATCCCAACCCAACCAAACCTAACCTAACCTAACCTAACCTAACACATTCCAACCCAACCCAACCAAACCCAACCTAATCTAACTTTACCCAACCCAACCTAACTTAGCCCAAACTAACTTAACCTAACCTAACCTAACCTAAACTAATCTAACCTAACCTAACCCAACCCAACCCAACCTAACCTAACCTAACCCAACCCAACCCAACCCAACCCAACCTAACCCAACCTAACCTAACCTAACCTAACCTAACCCAATCTAACCTAACCTAACCTAACCAAACCCAACCCAACGCAACCCAACCTAACCTAACATAACCTAACCAAACCTAACCTAGCCAAACCTAATCTAATCTAACCTAACCTAACCTTACCTAACGTAACCTAACCTAACCTAACGTAACCTAAACTAACCTAACCTAACGTAACCTAACCTAATCTAACCTAACGTAACGTAACCTAACCTAACCTAACCTAACCCAACCTAACCCGACCTAACCAAACCGAACCCAACCCAACCCAACCTAACCCAACCTAACCCAATCCAACCCAACCCAACCTAACCTAACGACGGTTGCAAACGCTTTCACATTAGATATCGCAGTTCCTGATTTGTAATGGTGAAAAACACTGCATCTCTTTAAGTGACATTGTTTAATGCGGTTTTACGACGGTTCATATCTTAACCTAACCTAACATTCACACTTGTATCTAAAAACGCTCTATTACACTGTTTCGTTCACATTTACGATATTTGCATAACCCCACAGTTTTTCAGCAACTTATTACAGTACACAACGCTGTATCTCGCTAAATGACATCGTTCTTTAAGGTTTCACGATGCTTGCATGCGCTTTAACGAGAATATCACAATATAGCAGTTTCGCACTTCTAACGGTACAACACGCAGTATTTGGCTCGTTCATGCCGTTTTGTATGCTTTCACAACATTTCACCTATTGCAGTTTCGTACATGCAATAAAACAACACTATCTCGTTAGATGACGTCCTTTTTGGTGGTTTCACGACGCTACCTAGCTTAAACTAACATAACTCAACCTAACAAAACCTTTACACTTTTATCGTTAGAAAACGCTTTACTCGCTACTTTACAATGCTCTCTACAACATTACGACAGTTTCATGCGCTTTCACAATAGATATCGCAGTTCCCGATTTGTAATGGTGAAAAACACTGCATCTCACTAAGTGACATTGTTTAATGCGGCTTTACGACGGTTCATATCTTAACCTAACCTAATATTCGCACTTGTATCTAAAAACGCTCTATTACACTGTTTCGTTCACATTTAAGATATTTGCATGACCTCACAGTTTTTCACCAACTTATTACAGTACGGAACGCTGTATATCGCTAAATGACATCGTTCTTTAAGGTTTCACGATGCTTGCATGAGCTTTAACCTGAATATCACAACATTGCAGTTTCGCACTTGTAACGGTGCAACACGCAGTATTTGGCTTGTTCATGCCGTTTTGTGTGCTTTCACAACATTTCACCTATCGCAGTTTCGTACTCGCAACAAAACAACACTATCTCGTTAGATGACGTCGTTTTTGGTGGTTTCACGACGCTATCTAGCTTAAACTAACATAACTACACCTAACATAACCTTCGCACTTCTATCGTTAGAAAACGTTTTACTCGCTACTTCACATTGCTTTCTAGAACATTACGACGCTTTCAAGCGCTTTTACAATAGATATCGCAGTTCCCGACTTGTAATGGTGAAAAACACTGCATCTCACTAAGTGACATTGTTTAATGCGGTTTTACGATGGTTCATATCTTAACCTAACCTAACCTGACCTAACCTAACCTAACCTGACCTAACCTAGCCTAAACTAACTTAACCTAACCTAACCCAACCCAACCTAACCTAACCTTACCTAACCCAACACAACCCAACCCAACCCAACTTAACCTAACCAAACTTAACCTAACCTAACCCAACCACACCCAACCTAACCTAAACTAACCTAACCTAACCTAACGTAACCTAACCCAACCCAACCCAACCTAACGTAACCTAACCCAACCCAACCCAAACTAACCTAACCTAACCTAACCTAACTAAACCTAACCTAACCAAATCTAACCTAACCTAACCTTACCTTACCTAACCTAACCTAACCTAACCTAGCGTAACCTAACCTAACGTAACGTAACCTAACCTAACCTAACGTAACCCAACCTAACCTAACCCAACCAAACCTAACCTAACCTAACCTAACCTAACCCAACCGAACCCAACCCAACCCAACCCAACCAAACCCTACCTAACCTAACCTAACCCAACCCAACCCAACCTAACTTAGCCCAAACTAACTTAACCTAACCTAACCTAACTCAACCTAAACTAACCTAACCCAACGCAACCCAACACAACCCAACCCAACCCAACCTAACCTAACCTAACCTAACTTAACCTTACCTAACCTAACCCAACCCAACCCAACCCAACCTAACCTAAATTAACCTAACCTAACCTAACGTAACCTAACCCAACCCAACCTAACCTAACCTAACCCAACCCAACCCAACCCAACCTAACCTAACCTAACCTAACCCAACCTAACCTAACCTAACCCAACCCAACCAAACCCAACCTAACCTAACCTAACTAAACCTATCCTAACCAAACCTAACCTAACCTAACCTAACCTTACCTTACCTAACCTAACCTAACCTAACCTAGCGTAACCTAACCTAACCTAACGTAACCTAATCTAATCTAACCTAACGTAACGTAACCTAACCTAACCTAACCTAACCCAACCTAACCCAACCCAACCCAACCCAACCTAACTTAATCCAACCCAAACCAACCTATTCTAACCTAACCTAACGACAATTGCAAGCGCTTTCACATTTCATCGCAGTTCCCAACTTGTAATGGTGAGAAACACTGCATCTCAATAAGTGACATTGTTTAATGCGGTTTTACGACGGTTCATATCTTAACCTAACCTAACATTCGCACTTGTATCTAAAAACGCTCTATTACACTGTTTCGTTCACAATTACGATATTTGCATAACCTCACAGTTTTTCAGCAACTTATTGCAGTACAGAACGCTGTATCTCGCTAAATGACATCGTTCTTCAAGGTTTCACGATGCTTGCATGCGCTTTAACGAGAATATCACAATATAGCAGTTTCGCACTTGAAACGGTAAAACACGCAGTATTTTGCTTGTTCATGCCGTTTTGTGTGCTTTCACAACATTTCACCTATCGCAGTTTCGTACTCGCAATAAAACAACATTATCACGTTAGATGACGTCGTTTTTGGTGGTTTCACGAAGCTACCTAGCTTAAACTAACATAACTCAATCTAACATAACCTTCGCACTTCTGTCGTTAGAAAACGTTTTACTCGCTACTTTACATTGATTTTTACAACATTACGACGGTTTCAAGCACTTTCACAATAGATATCGCAGTTCCCGACTTGTAATGGTGAAAAACACTGCATCTTACTAAGTGACATTGTTTTTTGCGGTTTTACGACAGTTGATATCTTAACCTAACCTAACCTAACCTAACCTTACCTAACCTAACCTAACCTAACTTAACTTAACCTAACCTAACCTAACCTAACCCAACCCAACCCAGCCCATCCCAACCCAATCAAACCTAACCTAACCTAACCTAACCTAACACATTCCAACCCAACCAAACCCAACCTAACCTAACCTTACCCAACCCAACCTAACTTAGCCCAAACTAACTTAACCTAACCTAACCTAACCTAAACTAATCTAACCTAACCTAACCCAACCCAACCCAACCTAACCTAACCTAACCCAACCCAACCCAACCCAACCTAACCTAACCTAACCTAACCTAACCCAATCTAACCTAACCTAACCTAACCAAACCCAACCAAACGCAACCCAACCTAACCTAACATAACCTAACCAAACCTAACCTAGCCAAACCTAACCTAATCTAACCTAACCTAACCTTACCTAACATAACCTAACCTAACCTAACATAACCTAAACTAACCTAACCTAACCTAACGTAACCTAACCTAATCTAACCTAACGTAACGTAACCTAACCTAACCTAACCTAACCCAACCTAACCCGACCTAACCAAACCGAACCCAACCCAACCTAACCTAATCCAACCGAAACCAACCTAACCTAACCTAACCTAACCTAACGACCGTTGCAAGCGCTTTCACATTAGATATCGCAGTTCCCGACTTGTAATGGTGAAAAACGCTGCATCTCACTAAGTGACATTGTTTAATGCGGTTTTACGACGGTTCATATCTTAACCTAACCGAACATTCGCACTTGTATCTAAAAACGCTCTATTACACTGTTTCGTTCACAATTACGATATTTGCATAACCTCACAGTTTATCAGCAACTTATTGCAGTACAGAACGCTGTATCTCGCTAAATGACATCGTTCTTCAAGGTTTCACGATGCTTGCATGCGCTTTAGTGAGAATATCACAATATAGCAGTTTCGCACTTGTAACGGTACAACACGCAGTATTTGGCTTGTTCATGCCGTTTTGTATGCTTTTACAACATTTCACCTATTGCAGTTTCGTACATGCAATAAAACAACACTATCTCGTTAGATGACGTCCTTTTTGGTGGTTTCACGACGCTACCTAGCTTAAACTAACATAACTACACCTAACATAACCTTCGCACTTCTCTCGTTATCAAACGCTTTACTCGCTACTTTACAATGCTCTCTACAACATTACAACAGTTTCTTGCGCTTTCACAATAGATATCGCAGTTCCCGATTTGTAATGGTGAAAAACACTGCATCTCAATAAGTGACATTGTTTAATGCGGTTTTACGACGGTTCATATCTTAACCTAACCTAACATTCGCACTTGTATCTAAAAACGCTCTATTACACTGTTTCGTTCACAATTACGATATTTGCATAACCTCACAGTTTTTCAGCAACTTATTGCAGTACAGAACGCTGTATCTCGCTAAATGACATCGTTCTTCAAGGTTTCACGATGCTTGCATGCGCTTTAACGAGAATATCACAATATAGCAGTTTCGCACTTGAAACGGTAAAACACGCAGTATTTTGCTTGTTCATGCCGTTTTGTGTGCTTTCACAACATTTCACCTATCGCAGTTTCGTACATGCAATAAAACAACACTATCTCGTTAGATGACGTCCTTTTTGGTGGTTTCACGACGCTACCTAGCTTAAACTAACATAACTCAACCTAACAAAACCTTTACACTTCTATCGTTAGAAAACGTTTTACTCGCTACTTTACATTGCTTTCTACAACATTACGACGGTTTCAAGCGCTTTCACATTAGATATCGCAGTTCCCGAATTGTAATGGTGAAAAACACTGCATCTCACTAAGTGACATTGTTTAATGCGGTTTTACGATGGTTCATATTTTAACCTAACCTAACCTGACCTAACCTAACCTAACCTAACCTTACCTAACTTAACCTAACCTAACCTAACCTAACCTAACTTAACCTAACCTAACCTAACCTAACCTAACCTAACCCAACCCAACCAAACCTAACCTAACTTAACCTAACCTAACCCAACACAACCCAACCCAACCCAACCTAACCTAACCTAACCTAACTTAACCTAACCTAACCCAACCCAACCCAACCTAACCTAAACTAACCTAACCTAACCTAACGTAACCCAACCTAACCTAACCTAACCCAACCCAACCAAACCCAACCTAACCTAACCTAACCTAACCATACCTAACCTAACCAAACCTAACCTAACCTAACCTTACCTTACCTAACCTAACCTAACCTAGCGTAACCTAACCTAACCTAACGTAACCTAACCTAATCTAACCTAACGTAACGTAACCTAACCTAACCTAACCTAACCCAACCTAACCCGACCCAACCTAACCCAACCTAACTTAATCCAACCCAAACCAACCTATTCTAAACTAACCTAACGACAGTTGCAAGCGCTTTCACATTTCATCGCAGTTCCCGACTTGTAATGGTGAAAAACACTGCATCTCAATAAGTGACATTGTTTAATGCGGTTTTACGGCGGTTCAAATCTCAACCTAACCAAACATTCGCACTTGTATCTAAAAACGCTCTATTACACTGTTTCGTTCACAATTACGATATTTGCATAACCTCACAGTTTTTCAGCAACTTATTGCAGTACAGAACGCTGTATCTCGCAAAATGACATCGTTCTTCAAGGTTTCACGATGCTTGCATGCGCTTTAACGAGAATATCACAATATAGCAGTTTCGCACTTGAAACGGTACAACACGCAGTATTTTGCTTGTTCATGCCGTTTTGTGTGCTTTCACATTTCACCTATCGCAGTTTCGTACTCGCAATAAAACAACACTATCACGTTAGATGACGTCGTTTTTGGTGGTTTCACGACGCTACCTAGCTTAAACTAACATAACTCAACCTAACATAACCTTCGCACTTCTGTCGTTAGAAAACGTTTTACTCGCTACTTTACATTGCTTTTTACAACATTACGACGGTTTCAAGCGCTTTCACATTAGATATCGCAGTTCCCGACTTGTAATGGTGAAAAACACTGCATCTTACTAAGTGACATTGTTTTTTGTGGTTTTACGACAGTTCATATCTTAACCTCACCTAACCTAACCTAACCTTACCTAACCTAACCTAACCTAACCTAACTTAACCTAACCTAACCTAACCTAACCTGACCTAACCTAACCTAACCTAACCTAACCCAACCCAACCCAGCCCATCCCAACCCAACCAAACCTAACCTAACCTAACCTAACCCATTCCAACCCAACCAAACCCAACCTAACCTAACCTTACCCAACCCAACCTAACTTAGCCCAAACTAACTTAACCTAACCTAACCTAACTCAACCTAACCAAACCTAACCCAACCCAACCCAACCCAACACAACCCAACCTAACCTAACCTAACCCAACCCAACCCAACCCAGCCTAACCTAACCTAACCTAACCCAACCCAACCCAACCTAACCTAAACTAACCTAACCTAACCTAAACTAATCTAACCTAACCTAACCCAACCCAACCCAACCCAACCCAACCTAACCTAACCTAACCTAACCTAACCCAACCCAACCCAACCCAGCCCAACCCAACCTAACCTAACCTAACCCAACCCAACCCAACCAAACCCAACCTAAACTAACCTAACCCAACCCAACCTAACTTAGCCAAAACTAACTTAACCTAACCTAACCTAACTCAACCTAACCTAACCTAACCCAACCCAACACAACCCAACCTAACCTAACCTAACCCAACCCAACCCAACCTAACCTAACCGAACCTAACCTAACCCAACCCAACCCAACCCAACCCAACCCAACCTAACCTAACCTAACCTACCCTAACCCAACCCAACCCAACCCAACCTAACCTAACCCAACCCAACCGAACCTAACCTAAACTAACCTAACCTAACCTAAACTAATCTAACCTAACCTAACCCAACCCAACCCAACCCAACCTAACCTAACCTAACCTAACCCAATCTAACCTAACCTAACCTAACCCAACCCAACCCAACACAACCTAACCTAACATAACCTAACCAAACCTAACCTAGCCAAACCTAACCTAATCTAACCTAACCTAACCTTACCTAACATAACCTAACCTAACCTAACGTAACCTAAACTAACCTAACCTAACCTAACGTAACCTAACCTAACCTCACCTAACGTAACGTAACGTAACCTAGCCTAACCTAACCTAACCTAACCCAACCCAACACAACCCACCCTAACCTAACCTAACCCAACCCAACCCAACCCAACCTAACCTAACCAAACCTAACCCAACCCAACCGAACCTAACCTAAACTAACCTAACCTAACCTAAACTAATCTAACCTAATCTAACCCAACCCAACCCAACCCAACCTAACCTAACCTAACCTAACCCAATCTAACCTAACCTAACCCAACCCAACCCAACTCAACCCAACCTAACCTAACATAACCTAACCAAACCTAACCTAGCCAAACCTAACCTAATCTAACCTAACCTAACCTTACCTAACATAACCTAACCTAACCCAACCTAACCCAACCTAACCCAACCCAACCCAACCCAACCTAACCTAACCTAACGACGGTTGCAAGCGCTTTCACATTAGATATCTCAGTTCCTGACTTGTAATGGTGAAAAACACTGCATCTCACTAAGTGACATTGTTTAATGCGGCTTTACGACGGTTCATATCTTAACCTAACCTAATATTCGCACTTGTATCTAAAAACGCTCTATTACACTGTTTCGTTCACATTTAAGATATTTGCATAACCCCACAGTTTTTCAGCAACTTATTACAGTACAGAACGCTGTATCTCGCTAAATGACATCGTTCTTTAAGGTTTCACGATGCTTGCATGTGCTTTACCGAGAATATCACAATATAGCAGTTTCGCACTTGTAACGGTACAACACGCAGTATTTGGCTCGTTCATGCCGTTTTGTATGCTTTAACAACATTTCACCTATTGCAGTTTCGTACATGCAATAAAACAACACTATATCGTTAGATGACGTCCTTTTTGGTGGTTTCACGACGCTACCTAGCTTAAACTAACATAACTCAACCTAACAAAACCTTTACACTTCTATCGTTAGAAAACTCTTTACTCGCTACTTTACAATGCTCTCTACAACATTACGACAGTTTCATGCGCTTTCACAATAGATATCGCAGTTCCCGATTTGTAATGGTGAAAAACACTGCATCTCACTAAGTGACATTGTTTAATGCGGCTTTACGACGGTTCATATCTTAACCTAACCTAATATTCGCACTTGTATCTAAAAACGCTCTATTACACTGTTTCGTTCACATTTAAGATATTTGCATAACCCCACAGTTTTTCAGCAACTTATTACAGTACAGAACGCTGTATCTCGCTAAATGACATCGTTCTTTAAGGTTTCACGATGCTTGCATGTGCTTTACCGAGAATATCACAATATAGCAGTTTCGCACTTGTAACGGTACAACACGCAGTATTTGGCTCGTTCATGCCGTTTTGTATGCTTTAACAACATTTCACCTATTGCAGTTTCGTACATGCAATAAAACAACACTATATCGTTAGATGACGTCCTTTTTTGTGGTTTCACGACGCTACCTAGCTTAAACTAACATAACTCAACCTAACAAAACCTTTACACTTCTATCGTTAGAAAACGCTTTACTCGCTACTTTACAATGCTCTCTACAACATTACGACAGTTTCTTGCGCTTTCACAATAGATATCGCAGTTCCCGATTTGTAATGGTGAAAAACACTGCATCTCACTAAGTGACATTGTTTAATGCGGTTTTACGATGGTTCAAATCTCAACCTAACCTAACCTGACCTAACCTAACCTAACCTAACCTAACCTAAACTAACTTAACCTAACCTAACCCAACCCAACCTAACCTAACCTAACCTAACCCAACACAACCCAACCCAACCCAACTTAACCTAACATAACTTAACCTAACCTAACCCAACCACACCCAACATAACCTAAACTAACCTAACCTAACCTAACGTAACCTAACCCAACCCAACCCAACCTAACCTAACCTAACCCAACCCAACCCAAACTAACCTAACCTAACCCAACCTAACCTAACCTAACCTAACTCAACCCAACCCAACCCAACCTAACCTAACCTAACCTAACTAAACCTAACCTAACCAAATCTAACCTAACCTAACCTAACCTAGCGTAACCTAACCTAACGTAACGTAACCTAACCTAACCTAACGTAACCCAACCTAACCTAACCCAACCAAACCTAACCTAACCTAGCCTAACCTAACCCAACCCAACCCAACCCAACGCAACCAAACCCAACCTAACCTAACCTAACCCAACCCAACCCAACCTAACTTAGCCCAAACTAACTTAACCTAACCTAACCTAACTCAACCTAAACTAACCTAACCCAACGCTACCCAACACAACCCAACCTAACCTAACCCAACCCAACACAACCCAACCTAACCTAACCTAACCTAACCCAACCCAACCTAAACTAACCTAACCTAACCTAAACTAATCTAACCTAACCTAACCCAACCCAACCCAACCTAACCTAACCTAACCCAACCCAACCCAACCTAACCTAACTTAACCTAACCTAACCCAATCTAACCTAACCTAACCTAACCCAACCCAACCCAACCCAACCCAACCCAACCTAACCTAACATAACCTAACCAAACCTAACCTAGCCAAACCTAACCTAATCTAACCTAACCTAACCTTACCTAACATAACCTAACCTAACCTAACATAACCTAAACTAACCTAACCTAACCTTACGTAACCTAACCTAATCTAACCTAACGTAACGTAACCTAACCTAACCTAACCTAACCTAACCCAACCTAACCCAACCTAACCAAACCGAACCCAACCCAACCTAACCTAATCCAACCGAAACCAACCTAACCTAACCTAACCTAACGACCGTTGCAAGCGCTTTTACATTAGATATCACAGTTCCCGACTTGTAATGGTGAAAAACGCTGCATCTCACTAAGTGACATTGTTTAATGCGGTTTTACGACGGTTCATGTCTTAACCTAACCTAACATTCGCACTTGTATCTAAAAACGCTCTATTACACTGTTTCCTTCACAATTGCGATATTTGCATAACCCCACAGTTTTTCAGCAACTTATTACAGTACAGAACGCTGTATTTCGCTAAATGACATCGTTCTTTAAGGTTTCACGATGCTTGCATGCGCTTTAACGAGAATATCACAATATAGCAGTTTCGCACTTGTAACGGTACAACACGCAGTATTTGGCTCGTTCATGCCGTTTTGTATGCTTTCACAACATTTCACCTATTGCAGTTTCGTACATGCAATAAAACAACACTATCTCGTTAGATGACGTCCTTTTTGGTGGTTTCACGACGCTACCTAGCTTAAACTAACATAACTCAACCTAACATAACCTTCGCACTTCTATCGTTAGAAAACGCTTTACTCGCTACTTTACAATGCTCTATACAACATTACGACAGTTTAATGCGCTTTCACAATAGATATCGCAATTCCGATTTGTAATGGTGAAAAACACTGCATCTCACTAAGTGACATTGTTTATTGGGGCTTTACGACGGTTCATATCTTAACCTAGCCTAACCTGACCTAGCCTAACTTAACCTAACCTTACCTAACTTAACCAAACCTAACCCAACACAACCCAACCCAACCCAACCTAACCTAACCTTTCCTAACCTAACCTAACCCAACCCTACCTAACCTAACCCAACCTAACCCAACCCAACCCAACCCAACCTAACCTAACCTAACCTAACCTAAACTAACCTAACCTAACCTAACATAACCTAACCTAACCTAACATAACCCAACCCAACCCAACCCAACCTAACCCAACCTAACCTAACCTAACCCAAGCCAACCCAACCCAACCCAACCTAACCTAACCTCACCTAACGTAACCTAACCCAACCCAACCCAACATAACCTAAACTAACCTAACTTAACCTAACCTAACCTAACCCAACCCAACTCAACCTAACCTAACCCAACCCAACCCAACCTAACCTAAGCTAACCTAATATAACCCAACCTAACCTAACCTAACCTAACCCAACCCAACCCAAGCCAACCCAACCTAACCTAACCTAACCAAACCTAACCTAACCAAACCTAATTTAACCTAACCTAACCTAACCTAACCTAGCGTAACCTAACCTAACCTAACGTAACCTAACCTAACCTAACCTAACGTAACGTAACCCAACCTAACCTAACCCAACCTAACCCAACCCAACCCAACCCATCCTAACTTAATCCAACCCAAACCAACCTAACCTAACCTAACCTAACGACGGTTGCAAGCGCTTTCACATTTCATCGCAGTTCCCGACTTGTAATGGTGAAAAACACTGCATCTCACTAAGTGACATTGCTTAATGCGGTTTTACGACGGTTCATATCTTAACCTAACCTAACATTCGCAGTTGTATCTAAAAACACTCTATTACACTGTTTCGTTCACAATTACGATATTTGCATAACCTCACAGTTTTCAGCAACTTATTGCAGTACAGAACGCTGTATCTCGCTAAATGACATCGTTCTTTAAGGTTTCACGATGCTTGCATGCGCTTTAGCGAGAATATCACAATATAGCAGTTTCGCACTTGTAACGGTACAACACGCAGTATTTGGCTTGTTCATGCCGTTTTGTATGCTTTCACAACATTTCACCTATTGCAGTTTCGTTCATGCAATAAAACAACACTATCTCGTTAGGTGACGTCCTTTTTGGTGGTTTCACGACGCTAATAGCTTAAACTAACATAACTCAACCTAACATAACCTTCGCACTTCTCTCGTTAGCAAACGCTTTACTCGCTACTTTACAATGCTCTCTACAACATTACGACAGTTTCTTGCGCTTTCACAATAGATATCGCAGTTCCCGATTTGTAATGGTGAAAAACACTGCATCTCACTAAGTGACATTCTTTATTGCGGCTTTACGACGGTTCATATCTTAACCTAACCTAACATTCGCACTTGTATCTAAAAACGCTCTATTACACTGTTTCGTTCACATTTAAGATACTTGCAAGACCTCACAGTTTTTCACCAACTTAGTACAGTACAGAACACTCACTAACTCGCTAAATGACATCGTTCATTGAGGTTTCACGATGCTTGCATGCGCTTTAACGTGAATACCAAACGTAGTAGTTTCGCTTTTGTAACGGTAAAACACGCAGTATTTGGCTTGTTCATGCCGTTTTGTATGCTTTCACAACATTTCACTTATCGCAGTTTCGTATTCGCAATAAAACAACACTATCTCGTTAGATGACGTCGTTTTTGGTGGTTTCACGACGCTATCTAGCTTAAACTAACATAACTCAACCTAACAAAACCTTTACACTTCTATCGTTAGAAAACGCTTTACTCGCTACTTTACAATGCTCTCTACAACATTACGACAGTTTCTTGCGCTTTCACAATAGATATCGCAGTTCCCGATTTGTAATGGTGAAAAACACGGCATCTCACTAAGTGACATTGTTTAATGCGGCTTTACGGCGGTTCATATCTTAACCTAACCTAACCTAACTTTACCTAACCTAACTTAAACTAACCTAACCTAACCTAACCTAACCTGACCTAACCCAACCTAACCTAACCCAACCCAACCCAAACTAACCTAACCTAACCCAACCTAACCTAACCTAACCTAACTCAACCCAACCCAACCCAACCTAACCTAACCTAACCTAACTAAACCTAACCTAACCAAATCTAACCTAACCTAACCTAACCCTACCTTACCTAACGTAACCTAACCTAACGTAACCCAACCTAACCTAACCCAACCAAACCTAACCTAACCTAGCCTAACCTAACCCAACCCAACCTAACCCAACGCAACCAAACCCAACCTAACCTAACCTAACCCAACCCAACCCAACCTAACTTAGCCCAAACTAACTTAACCTAACCTAACCTAACTCAACCTAAACTAACCTAACCCTACGCAACCCAACACAACCCAACCTAACCTAACCCAACCCAACCCAACCCAACCTAACCTAACCTAACCTAACCCAACCCAACCTAAACTAACATAACCTAACCTAAACTAATCTAACGTAACCTAACCCAACCCAACCCAACCTAACCTAACCTAACGCAACCCAACCCAACCTAACCTAACCTAACCTAACCCAATCTAACCTAACCTAACCTAACCCAACCCAACCCAACCCAACCCAACCTAACCTAACATAACCTAACCAAACCTAACCTAGCCAAACCTAACCTAATCTAACCTAACCTAACCTTACCTAACATAACCTAACCTAACCTAACGTAACCTAAACTAACCTAACCTAACCTAACGTAACCTAACCTAATCTAACCTAACGTAACGTAACCTAACCTAACCTAACCTAACCCAACCTAACCCAACCTAACCAAACCGAACCCAACCCAACCTAACCTAATCCAACCGAAACCAACCTAACCTAACCTAACCTAACCTAACCTAACGACCGTTGCAAGCGCTTTCACATTAGATATCACAGTTCCCGACTTGTAATGGTGAAAAACGCTGCATCTCACTAAGTGACATTGTTTAATGCGGTTTTACGACGGTTCATGTCTTAACTTAACCTAACATTCGCACTTGTATCTAAAAACGCTCTATTACACTGTTTCCTTCACAATTACGATATTTGCATAACCCCACAGTTTTTCAGCAACTTATTACAGTACAGAACGCTGTATTTCGCTAAATGACATCGTTCTTTAAGGTTTCACGATGCTTGCATGCGCTTTAACGAGAATATCACAATATAGCAGTTTCGCACTTGTAACGGTACATCACGCAGTATTTGGCTCGTTTATGCCGTTTTGTATGCTTTCACAACATTTCACCTATTGCAGTTTCGTACATGCAATAAAACAACACTATCTCGTTAGATGACGTCCTTTTTGGTGGTTTCACGACGCTACCTAGCTTAAACTAACATAACTCAACCTAACATAACCTTCGCACTTCTATCGTTAGAAAACGCTTGACTCGCTACTTTACAATGCTCTATACAACATTACGACAGTTTCATGCGCTTTCACAATAGATATCGCAGTTCCGATTTGTAATGGTGAAAAACACTGCATCTCACTAAGTGACATTGTTTATTGGGGCTTTACGACGGTTCATACCTTAACCTAACCTAACCTGACCTAGCCTAACTTAACCTAACCTTACCTAACTTAACCTAACCTAACCCAACACAACCCAACCCAACCCAACCTAACCTAACCTAACCTAACCTAACCTAATCTAACCTAACTTAACCTAACCTAACCTAACCTAACCCAACCCAACCCTACCTAACCTAACCTAACCCAACCTAACCCAACCCAACCCAACCCAACCTAACCTAACCTAACCTAACCTAAACTAACCTAACCTAACCTAACATAACCTAACCTAACCTAACATAACCCAACCCAACCCAACCTAACCCAACCTAACCTAACCTAACCCAAGCCAACCCAACCCAACCCAACCTAACCTAACCTCACCTAACCTAACCTAACCCAACACAACCCAACATAACCTAAACTAACCTAACTTAACCTAACCTAACCTAACCCAACCCAACTCAACCTAACCTAACCCAACCCAACCCAACCTAACCTAACCTAACCTAATATAACCCAACCTAACCTAACCTAACCCAACCCAACCCAAGCCAACCCAACCTAACCTAAGCTAACCGAACCTAACCTAACCAAACCTAATTTAACCTAACCTAACCTAACCTAACCTAGCGTAACCTAACCTAACCTAACGTAACCTAACCTAACCTAACCTAACGTAACGTAACCCAACCTAACCTAACCCAACCTAACCCAACCCAACCCAACCCATCCTAACTTAATCCAACCCAAACCAACCTAACCTAACCTAACCTAACGACGGTTGCAAGCGCTTTCACATTTCATCGCAGTTCCCGACTTGTAATGGTGAAAAACACTGCATCTCACTAAGTGACATTGTTTAATGCGGTTTTACGACGGTTCATATCTTAACCTAACCTAACATTCGCACTTGTATCTAAAAACACTCTATTACACTGTTTCGTTCACAATTACAATATTTGCATAACCTCACAGTTTTCAGCAACTTATTGCAGTACAGAACGCTGTATCTCGCTAAATGACATCGTTCTTTAAGGTTTCACGATGCTTGCATGCGCTTTAGCGAGAATATCACAATATAGCAGTTTCGCACTTGTAACGGTACAACACGCAGTATTTGGCTTGTTCATGCCGTTTTGTATGCTTTCACAACATTTCACCTATTGCAGTTTCGTTCATGCAATAAAACAACACTATCTCGTTAGATGACGTCCTTTTTGGTGGTTTCACGACGCTAATAGCTTAAACTAACATAACTCAACCTAACATAACCTTCGCACTTCTCTCGTTAGCAAACGCTTTACTCGCTACTTTACAATGCTCTCTACAACATTACGACAGTTTCTTGCGCTTTCACAATAGATATCGCAGTTCCCGATTTGTAATGGTGAAAAACACTGCATCTCACTAAGTGACATTGTTTATTGCGGCTTTACGACGGTTCATATCTTAACCTAACCTAACATTCGCACTTGTATCTAAAAACGCTCTATTACACTGTTTCGTTCACATTTAAGATACTTGCAAGACCTCACAGTTTTTCACCAACTTAGTACAGTACAGACACTCACTAACTCGCTAAATGACATCGTTCATTGAGGTTTCACGATGCTTGCATGCGCTTTAACCTGAATACCAAACGTAGTAGTTTCGCTTTTGTAACGGTAAAACACGCAGTATTTGGCTTGTTCATGCCGTTTTGTATGCTTTCACAACATTTCACTTATCGCAGTTTCGTATTCGCAATAAAACAACACTATCTCGTTAGATGACGTCGTTTTTGGTGGTTTCGCGACGCTATCTAGCTTAAACTAACATAACTACACCTAACATAACCTTCGCACTTCTATCGTTAGAAAACGTTTTACTCGCTACTTTACATTTCTTTCTACAACATTACGACGGTTTCAAGCGCTTTCACATTAGATATCGCAGTTCCCGAATTGTAATGGTGAAAAACACTGCATCTCACTAAGTGACATTGTTTAATGCGGTTTTACGATGGTTAATATCTTAACCTAACCTAACCTGACCTAACCTAACCTAACCTAACCTTACCTAACCTAACTTAACCTAACCTAACCTAATCTAACCTAACTTAACCTAACCTAACCTAACCTAACCCAACCCAACCCTACCTAACCTAACCTAACCCAACCCAACCCAACCCAACCTAACCTAACCTAACCTAAACTAACCTAACCTAACCTAACCTAACATAACCTAACCTAACCTAACATAACCCAACCCAACCCAACCCAACCTAACCCAACCTAACCTAACCTAACCCGAGCCAACCCAACCAAACCCAACCTAACCTAACCTCACCTAACCTAACCTAACCCAACCCAACCCAACATAACCTAAACTAACCTAACTTAACCTAACCTAACCTAACCCAACCCAACTCAACCTAACCTAACCTAACCCAACCCAACCCAACCTAACCTAACCTAACCTAATATAACCCAACCTAACCTAACCTAACCTAACCCAACCCAACCCAAGCCAACCCAACCTAACCTAACCTAACCAAACCTAACCTAACCAAACCTAATTTAACCTAACCTAACCTAACCTAACCTAGCGTAACCTAACCTAACCTAACGTAACCTAACCTAACCTAACCTAACGTAACGTAACCCAACCTAACCTAACCCAACCTAACCCAACCCAACCCAACCCATCCTAACTTAATCCAACCCAAACCAACCTAACCTAACCTAACCTAACGACGGTTGCAAGCACTTTCACATTTCATCGCAGTTCCCGACTTGTAATGGTGAAAAACACTGCATCTCACTAAGTGACATTGTTTAATGCGGTTTTACGACGGTTCATATCTTAACCTAACCTAACATTCGCACTTGTATCTAAAAACACTCTATTACACTGTTTCATTCACAATTACGATATTTGCATAACCTCACAGTTTTCAGCAACTTATTGCAGTACAGAACGCTGTATCTCGCTAAATGACATCGTTCTTTAAGGTTTCACGATGCTTGCATGTGCTTTAACGAGAATATCACAATATAGCAGTTTCGCACTTGTAACGGTACAACACGCAGTATTTTGCTTGTTCATGCTGTTTTGTGTGCTTTCACAACATTTCACCTATCGCAGTTTCGTACTCGCAATAAAACAACACTATCACGTTAGATGACGTCGTTTTTGGTGGTTTCACGACGCTACCTAGCTTAAAATAACATAACTCAACCTAACATAACCTTCGAACTTCTATCGTTAGAAAACGTTTTACTCGCTACTTTACATTACTTTCTACAACATTACGGCGGTTTCAAGCGCTTTCACATTAGATATCGCAGTTCCCGAATTGTAATGGTGAAAAACACTGCATCTCACTGAGTGACATTGTTTAATGCGGTTTCACGATGGTTCATATCTTAACCTAAACTAATCTGACCTAACCTAACCTAACCTAACCTAACTTAACCTAACCTAACCTAATCTAACCAAACTTAACCTAACCTAACCTAACCTAACCCAACCCAACCCTACCTAACCTAACCTAACCTAACCGAACCGAACCCAACCCAACCCAACCTAACCTAACCTAACCTAACCTAACCTATCCTAACCTAACCTAACCCAACTCAACCCAACCTAACCTAGCCTAAACTAACCTATTCTAACCTAACCTAACCTAACCTAACCTATCTCAACCCAACCCAACCTAACCTAATCTAACCTAACCTAAACCAACCCAACCCAACCCAACCAAACCCAACCTAACTTAGCCCAAACTAACCTAACCTAACCTAACCTAACTCAACCTAACCTAACCTAACCCAACCCAACCCAACACAACCCAACCTAACCTAACCTAACCCAACCCAACCCAACCGAACCTAACCTAAACTAACCTAACCCAACCCAACCCAACCTAACCTAAACTAACCTAACCTAACCTAAACTAATCTAACCTAACCTAATCCAACCCAACCCAACCCAACCCAACCTAACCTAACCTAACCTAACCCAATCTAACCTAACCTAACCCAACCCAACCCAACCCAACCCAACCTAACCTAACATAACCTAACCAAACCTAACCTAACCAAACCTAACCTAACCTAACCTAACCTTACCTAACATAACCTAACCTAACGTAACCTAAACTAACCTAACCTAACCTAACGTAACCTAACCTAACCTATCGTAACGTAACCTAACCTAACCTAACCTAACACAACCTAACCCAACCTAACCCAACCCAGCCCAACCCAACCTAACCTAATCCAACCCAAACCAACCTAACCTAACCTAAACTAACCTAACGACGGTTGCAAGCGCTTTCACATTAGATATCGCAGTTCCCGACTTGTAATGGTGAAAAACACTGCATCTCACTAAGTGACATTGTTTAATGCCGTTTTACGATGGTTCATATCTTAACCTAACCTAACATTCGCACTTGTATCTAAAAACGCTCTATTACACTGTTTCGTTCACAATTACGATATTTGCATAACCCCACCGTTTTTCAGCAACTTATTTCAGTAGAGAACGCTGTATCTCGCTAAATGACATCGTTCTTTAAGGTTTCACGATGCTTGCATGCGCTTTAACAAGAATATCACAATATAGCAGTTTCGCACTTGTAACGGTACAACACGCAGTATTTGGCTCGTTCATGCCGTTTTGTATGCTTTCACAACATTTCACCTATTGCAGTTTCGTACATGCAATAAAACAACACTATCTCGTTAGATGACGTCCTTTTTGGTGGTTTCACGACGCTACCTAGCTTAAACTAACATAACTACACCTAACATAACCTTCGCACTTCTATCGTTAGAAAACGTTTTATTCGCTACTTCACATTGCTTTCTACAACATTACGACGGTTTCAAGCGCTTTTACAATAGATATCGCAGTTCCGACTTGTAATGGTGAAAAACACTGCATCTCACTAAGTGACATTGTTTACTGCGGTTTTACGATGGTTCATATCTTAACCTAACCTAACCTAACCTAACCTAACCTAACCTTACCTAACCTAACCTAACCTAACCAAACCTAACCTAACCTAACCTAACCCAACCCAACCCAACCCAACCCAACCTAATCTAACCTAACCTAACACAACCCCACCCCACCTAACCCAACCCAACCCAACCTAACCTAACCTAATTTAACCCAACCCAACCCAACCGAACATAACCTAACCTAACCTAAACCAACCCATCCCAACCCAATCCAACCCAACCTAACCTAACCTAACCTAACCTAACCCAGCCAAACCTAACCTAACCTAACCTAGCCTAACCTTACCTAACCCAACCTAACCTAACCTAACCTATCCTAACCTAACCTTAGCTAACCTAACCTAACCTAACGCAACCTAACATAACCTAACCTAACCCAACCCAACCCAACCCAACCTAACCTAATTTAACCAAACCTAACCTAACCTAACCTAACCTAACCTTACCTAACCTAACCTAACCTATCCTAACCTACGTAACGTAACCTAACCTTAGCTAACCTAACCTAACCTAACGCAACCTAACATAACCTAACCTAACCTAACCCAACCTAACCGAACCCAACCCAACCCAACCCAACCTAACCTAATCCAACCTAACCCAACCTAACCTAACCTAACCTAACCTAACGACGGTTGCAAGCGCTTTCACATTACATATCGCAGTTCCCGACTTGTAATGGTGAAAAACACTGCATCTCACTAAGTGACATTGTGTAATGCGGTTTTACGACGGTTCATATCTTAACCTAACCTAACATTCGCACTTGTATCACAAAACGCTCAATTACACTGTTTCGTTCACATTTAAGATATTTGCATGACCTCACAGTTTTTCACCAACTTATTACAGTACAGAACGCTGTATATCGCTAAATGACATCGTTCTTCAAGGTTTCACGATGCTTGCATGCGCTTTAACCTGAATATCACAACATAGCAGTTTCGCACTTGTAACGGTACAACACGCAGTATCTGGCTTGTTCATACTGTTTTGTGTGCTTTTACAACATTTCACCTATCGCAGTTTCGTACTCGCAATAAAACAACACTATCACGTTAGATGACGTCGTTTTTGGTGGTTTCACGACGCCACCTAGCTTAAAAACCCATAACTCAACCTAACATAACCTTCGAACTTCTATCGTTAGAAAACGTTTTACTCGCTACTTTACATTACTTTCTACAACATTACGGCGGTTTCAAGCGCTTTCACATTAGATATCGCAGTTCCCGACTTGTAATGGTGAAAAACACTGCATCTCACTAAGTGACATCGTTTAATGCGGTTTCACGATGGTTCATATCTTAACCTAAACTAACCTGACCTAACCTAAACTAACCTAACCTAACCTTACCTAACCTAACTTAACCTCACCTAACCTAATCTAACCTAACTTAACCTAACCTAACCTAACCTAACCCAACCCAACCCTACCTAACCTAACCTAACCTAACCCAACCCAACCCAACCCAACCCAACCTAACCTAACCTAACCTAACCTAACCTATCCTAACCTAACCTAACCCAACTCAACCCAACCTAACCTAGCCTAAACTAACCTATTCCAACCTAACCTAACCTAACCTAACCTATCCCAACCCAACCCAACCTAACCTAACCTAACCTAAACGAACCCAACCCAACCCAACCAATCCCAACCTAACTTAGCCCAAACTAACCTAACCTAACCTAACCTAACTCAACCTAACCTAACCTAACCCAACCCAACCCAACACAACCCAACCTAACCTAACCCAACCCAACCCAACCCAACCCAACCTAACCTAACCTAACCTAACCCAACCCAACCCAACCTAACCTAAACTAACCTAACCTAAACTAATCTAACCTAACCTAACCCAACCCAACCCAACCCAACCTAACCTAACCTAACCCAACCCAACCCAACCCAACCCAACCCAACCTAACCTAACCTAACCTAACCCAATCTAACCTAACCTAACCTAACCCAACACAACCCAACCCAACCTAACCTAACATAACCTAACCTAACCTAACGTAACCTAAACTAACCTAACCTAACCTAACGTAACCTAACCTAACCTAACGTAACGTAACCTAACCTAACCTAACCTAACCTAACACAACCTAACCCAACCTAACCCAACCCAACCCAACCCAACCTAACCTAATCCAACCCAAACCAACCTAACCTAACCTAAACTAACCTAACGACGGTTGCAAGCGCTTTCACATTAGATATCGCAGTTCCCGACTTGTAATGGTGAAAAACACTGCATCTCACTAAGTGACATTGTTTAATGCGGTTTTACGACGGTTCATATCTTAACCTAACCTAACATTCGCACTTGTATCTAAAAACACTCTATTACACTGTTTCATTCACAATTACGATATTTGCATAACCTCACAGTTTTCAGCAACTTATTGCAGTACAGAACGCTGTATCTCGCTAAATGACATCGTTCTTTAAGGTTTCACGATGCTTGCATGTGCTTTAACGAGAATATCACAATATAGCAGTTTCGCACTTGTAACGGTACAACACGCAGTATTTTGCTTGTTCATGCTGTTTTGTGTGCTTTCACAACATTTCACCTATCGCAGTTTCGTACTCGCAATAAAACAACACTATCACGTTAGATGACGTCGTTTTTGGTGGTTTCACGACGCTACCTAGCTTAAAATAACATAACTCAACCTAACATAACCTTCGAACTTCTATCGTTAGAAAACGTTTTACTCGCTACTTTACATTACTTTCTACAACATTACGGCGGTTTCAAGCGCTTTCACATTAGATATCGCAGTTCCCGAATTGTAATGGTGAAAAACACTGCATCTCACTGAGTGACATTGTTTAATGCGGTTTCACGATGGTTCATATCTTAACCTAAACTAACCTGACCTAGCCTAACCTAACCTAACCTAACCTAACTTAACCTAACCTAACCTAATCTAACCAAACTTAACCTAACCTAACCTAACCTAACCTAACCCAACCCAACCCTACCTAACCTAACCTAACCTAACCGAACCGAACCCAACCCAACCCAACCTAACCTAACCTAAACTAACCTAACCTATCCTAACCTAACCTAACCCAACTCAACCCAACCTAACCTAGCCTAAACTAACCTATTCTAACCTAACCTAACCTAACCTATCCCAACCCAACCCAACCTAACCTAACCTAACCTAACCTAAACCAACCCAACCCAACCCAACCAAACCCAACCTAACTTAGCCCAAACTAACCTAACCTAACCTAACCTAACTCAACCTAACCTAACCTAACCCAACCCAACCCAACACAACCCAACCTAACCTAACCTAACCCAACCCAACCCAACCGAACCTAACCTAAACTAACCTAACCCAACCCAACCCAACCTAACCTAAACTAACCTAACCTAATCTAAACTAATCTAACCTAACCTAATCCAACCCAACCCAACCCAACCCAACCTAACCTAACCTAACCCAATCTAACCTAACCTAACCCAACCCAACCCAACCCAACCTAACCTAACATAACCTAACCAAACCTAACCTAACCAAACCTAACCTAACCTAACCTAACCTTACCTAACATAACCTAACCTAACGTAACCTAAACTAACCTAACCTAACCTAACGTAACCTAACCTAACCTATCGTAACGTAACCTAACCTAACCTAACCTAACACAACCTAAGCCAACCTAACCCAACCCAGCCCAACCCAACCTAACCTAATCCAACCCAAACCAACCTAACCTAACCTAAACTAACCTAACGACGGTTGCAAGCGCTTTCACATTAGATATCGCAGTTCCCGACTTGTAATGGTGAAAAACACTGCATCTCACTAAGTGACATTGTTTAATGCCGTTTTACGATGGTTCATATCTTAACCTAACCTAACATTCGCACTTGTATCTAAAAACGCTCTATTACACTGTTTCGTTCACAATTACGATATTTGCATAACCCCACCGTTTTTCAGCAACTTATTTCAGTAGAGAACGCTGTATCTCGCTAAATGACATCGTTCTTTAAGGTTTCACGATGCTTGCATGCGCTTTAACAAGAATATCACAATATAGCAGTTTCGCACTTGTAACGGTACAACACGCAGTATTTGGCTCGTTCATGCCGTTTTGTATGCTTTCACAACATTTCACCTATTGCAGTTTCGTACATGCAATAAAACAACACTATCTCGTTAGATGACGTCCTTTTTGGTGGTTTCACGACGCTACCTAGCTTAAACTAACATAACTCAACCTAACATAACCTTCGCACTTCTATCGTTAGAAAACGTTTTATTCGCTACTTCACATTGCTTTCTACAACATTACGACGGTTTCAAGCGCTTTTACAATAGATATCGCAGTTCCGACTTGTAATGGTGAAAAACACTGCATCTCACTAAGTGACATTGTTTACTGCGGTTTTACGATGGTTCATATCTTAACCTAACCTAACCTAACCTAACCTAACCTTACCTAACCTAACCTAACCTAACCAAACCTAACCTAACCTAACCTAACCCAACCCAACCCAACCCAACCCAACCTAATCTAACCTAACCTAACACAACCCCACCCCACCTAACCGAACCCAACCCAACCCAACCTAACCTAACCTAATTTAACCCAACCCAACCCAACCCAACATAACCTAACCTAACCTAAACCAACCCATCCCAACCCAATCCAACCCAACCTAACCTAACCTAACCTAACCTAACCCAGCCAAACCTAACCTAACCTAACCTAGCCTAACCTTACCTAACCCAACCTAACCTAACCTAACCTATCCTAACCTAACCTTAGCTAACCTAACCTAACCTAACGCAACCTAACATAACCTAACCTAACCCAACCCAACCCAACCCAACCCAACCTAATTTAACCAAACCTAACCTAACCTAACCTAACCTAACCTTACCTAACCTAACCTAACCTATCCTAACCTACGTAACGTAACCTAACCTTAGCTAACCTAACCTAACCTAACGCAACCTAACATAACCTAACCTAACCTAACCCAACCTAACCGAACCCAACCCAACCCAACCCAACCCAACCTAACCTAATCCAACCTAACCCAACCTAACCTAACCTAACCTAACCTAACGACGGTTGCAAGCGCTTTCACATTACATATCGCAGTTCCCGACTTGTAATGGTGAAAAACACTGCATCTCACTAAGTGACATTGTGTAATGCGGTTTTACGACGGTTCATATCTTAACCTAACCTAACATTCGCACTTGCATCACAAAACGCTCAATTACACTGTTTCGTTCACATTTAAGATATTTGCATGACCTCACAGTTTTTCACCAACTTATTACAGTACAGAACGCTGTATATCGCTAAATGACATCGTTCTTCAAGGTTTCACGATGCTTGCATGCGCTTTAACCTGAATATCACAACATAGCAGTTTCGCACTTGTAACGGTACAACACGCAGTATTTGGCTTGTTCATACCGTTTTGTGTGCTTTTACAACATTTCACCTATCGCAGTTTCGTACTCGCAATAAAACAACACTATCACGTTAGATGACGTCGTTTTTGGTGGTTTCACGACGCTACCTAGCTTAAAAACCCATAACTCAACCTAACATAACCTTCGAACTTCTATCGTTAGAAAACGTTTTACTCGCTACTTTACATTACCTTCTACAACATTACGGCGGTTTCAAGCGCTTTCACATTAGATATCGCAGTTCCCGACTTGTAATGGTGAAAAACACTGCATCTCACTAAGTGACATCGTTTAATGCGGTTTCACGATGGTTCATATCTTAACCTAAACTAACCTGACCTAACCTAAACTAACCTAACCTAACCTGACCCAACCCAACCCAACCTAACCTAACCTAACCTAACCCAACCTAACCTAACCTAACCCAACCCAACCCAACCCAACCCAACCTAACCTAACCTAACCTAACCTTACCTTACCTAACCTAACCTAACCTAACGTAACCTAACCTATCCTAACCTAACCTAACCTAACGACAGTTGCAAGCGCTTTCACATTAGATATCGCAGTTCCCGACTTGTAATGGTGAAAAACACTGCATCTCACTAAGTGACATTGTTTAATGCGGTCTACGATGGTTCACATCTTAACCTAACCTAACATTCTCACTTGTATCTCAAAACGCTCTATTACACTGTTTTATTCACAATTACGATATTTGCATGACCTTACAGTTTTTCACCAACTTATTGCAGTACAGAACGCTGTATCTCGCTAAATGACATCGTTCTTTAAGATTTCACGATGCTTGCATGCGCTTTAACGAGAATATCACAATATAGCAGTTTCGCACTTGTAACGGTAAAACACGCAGTATCTGGCTTGTTCATGCCGTGTTGTGTGCTTTCACAACATTTCACCTATTGCAGTTTCGTACATGAAATAAAACAACACCATCTCGATAGATGACGTCGTTTTTGGTGGTTTCACGACGCTACCTAGCTTAAACTAACATAACTCAACCTAACATAACCTTCGCACTTCTATCGTTAGAAAACGCTTGACTCGCTACTTTACAATGCTCTATACAACATTACGACAGTTTCATGCGCTTTCACAATAGATATCGCAGTTCCGATTTGTAATGGTGAAAAACACTGCATCTCACTAAGTGACATTGTTTATTGGGGCTTTACGACGGTTCATACCTTAACCTAACCTAACCTGACCTAGCCTAACTTAACCTAACCTTACCTAACTTAACCTAACCTAACCCAACACAACCCAACCCAACCCAACCTAACCTAACCTAACCTAACCTAACCTAACCTAACCTAATCTAACCTAACTTAACCTAACCTAACCTAACCTAACCCAACCCAACCCTACCTAACCTAACCTAACCCAACCTAACCCAACCCAACCCAACCCAACCTAACCTAACCTAACCTAACCTAAACTAACCTAACCTAACCTAACATAACCTAACCTAACCTAACATAACCCAACCCAACCCAACCCAACCTAACCCAACCTAACCTAACCTAACCCAAGCCAACCCAACCCAACCCAACCTAACCTAACCTCACCTAACCTAACCTAACCCAACACAACCCAACATAACCTAAACTAACCTAACTTAACCTAACCTAACCTAACCCAACCCAACTCAACCTAACCTAACCCAACCCAACCCAACCTAACCTAACCTAACCTAATATAACCCAACCTAACCTAACCTAACCTAACCCAACCCAACCCAAGCCAACCCAACCTAACCTAACCTAACCGAACCTAACCTAACCAAACCTAATTTAACCTAACCTAACCTAACCTAACCTAGCGTAACCTAACCTAACCTAACGTAACCTAACCTAACCTAACCTAACGTAACGTAACCCAACCTAACCTAACCCAACCTAACCCAACCCAACCCAACCCATCCTAACTTAATCCAACCCAAACCAACCTAACCTAACCTAACCTAACGACGGTTGCAAGCGCTTTCACATTTCATCGCAGTTCCCGACTTGTAATGGTGAAAAACACTGCATCTCACTAAGTGACATTGTTTAATGCGGTTTTACGGCGGTTCATATCTTAACCTAACCTAACATTCGCACTTGTATCTAAAAACACTCTATTACACTGTTTCGTTCACAATTACAATATTTGCATAACCTCACAGTTTTCAGCAACTTATTGCAGTACAGAACGCTGTATCTCGCTAAATGACATCGTTCTTTAAGGTTTCACGATGCTTGCTTGCGCTTTAGCGAGAATATCACAATATAGCAGTTTCGCACTTGTAACGGTACAACACGCAGTATTTGGCTTGTTCATGCCGTTTTGTATGCTTTCACAACATTTCACCTATTGCAGTTTCGTTCATGCAATAAAACAACACTATCTCGTTAGATGACGTCCTTTTTGGTGGTTTCACGACGCTAATAGCTTAAACTAACATAACTCAACCTAACATAACCTTCGCACTTCTCTCGTTAGCAAACGCTTTACTCGCTACTTTACAATGCTCTCTACAACATTACGACAGTTTCTTGCGCTTTCACAATAGATATCGCAGTTCCCGATTTGTAATGGTGAAAAACACTGCATCTCACTAAGTGACATTGTTTATTGCGGCTTTACGACGGTTCATATCTTAACCTAACCTAACATTCGCACTTGTATCTAAAAACGCTCTATTACACTGTTTCGTTCACATTTAAGATACTTGCAAGACCTCACAGTTTTTCACCAACTTAGTACAGTACAGACACTCACTAACTCGCTAAATGACATCGTTCATTGAGGTTTCACGATGCTTGCATGCGCTTTAACCTGAATACCAAACGTAGTAGTTTCGCTTTTGTAACGGTAAAACACGCAGTATTTGGCTTGTTCATGCCGTTTTGTATGCTTTCACAACATTTCACTTATCGCAGTTTCGTATTCGCAATAAAACAACACTATCTCGTTAGATGACGTCGTTTTTGGTGGTTTCGCGACGCTATCTAGCTTAAACTAACATAACTACACCTAACATAACCTTCGCACTTCTATCGTTAGAAAACGTTTTACTCGCTAGTTTACATTTCTTTCTACAACATTACGACGGTTTCAAGCGCTTTCACATTAGATATCGCAGTTCCCGAATTGTAATGGTGAAAAACACTGCATCTCACTAAGTGACATTGTTTAATGCGGTTTTACGATGGTTAATATCTTAACCTAACCTAACCTGACCTAACCTAACCTAACCTAACCTTACCTAACCTAACTTAACCTAACCTAACCTAATCTAACCTAACTTAACCTAACCTAACCTAACCTAACCTAACCCAACCCAACCCTACCTAACCTAACCTAACCCAACCCAACCCAACCCAACCTAACCTAACCTAACCTAAACTAACCTAACCTAACCTAACATAACCTAACCTAACCTAACATAACCCAACCCAACCCAACCCAACCTAACCCAACCTAACCTAACCTAACCCGAGCCAACCCAACCAAACCCAACCTAACCTAACCTCACCTAACCTAACCTAACCCAACCCAACCCAACATAACCTAAACTAACCTAACTTAACCTAACCTAACCTAACCCAACCCAACTCAACCTAACCTAACCTAACCCAACCCAACCCAACCTAACCTAACCTAACCTAATATAACCCAACCTAACCTAACCTAACCTAACCCAACCCAACCCAACCCAACCCAACCTAACCTAACCTAACCAAACCTAACCTAACCAAACCTAATTTAACCTAACCTAACCTAACCTAACCTAGCGTAACCTAACCTAACCTAACGTAACCTAACCTAACCTAACCTAACGTAACGTAACCCAACCTAACCTAACCCAACCGAACCCAACCCAACCCAACCCATCCTAACTTAATCCAACCCAAACCAACCTAACCTAACCTAACCTAACGACGGTTGCAAGCACTTTCACATTTCATCGCAGTTCCCGACTTGTAATGGTGAAAAACACTGCATCTCACTAAGTGACATTGTTTAATGCGGTTTTACGACGGTTCATATCTTAACCTAACCTAACATTCGCACTTGTATCTAAAAACACTCTATTACACTGTTTCATTCACAATTACGATATTTGCATAACCTCACAGTTTTCAGCAACTTATTGCAGTACAGAACGCTGTATCTCGCTAAATGACATCGTTCTTTAAGGTTTCACGATGCTTGCATGTGCTTTAACGAGAATATCACAATATAGCAGTTTCGCACTTGTAACGGTACAACACGCAGTATTTTGCTTGTTCATGCTGTTTTGTGTGCTTTCACAACATTTCACCTATCGCAGTTTCGTACTCGCAATAAAACAACACTATCACGTTAGATGACGTCGTTTTTGGTGGTTTCACGACGCTACCTAGCTTAAAATAACATAACTCAACCTAACATAACCTTCGAACTTCTATCGTTAGAAAACGTTTTACTCGCTACTTTACATTACTTTCTACAACATTACGGCGGTTTCAAGCGCTTTCACATTAGATATCGCAGTTCCCGAATTGTAATGGTGAAAAACACTGCATCTCACTGAGTGACATTGTTTAATGCGGTTTCACGATGGTTCATATCTTAACCTAAACTAACCTGACCTAACCTAACCTAACCTAACCTAACCTAACTTAACCTAACCTAACCTAATCTAACCAAACTTAACCTAACCTAACCTAACCTAACCCAACCCAACCCTACCTAACCTAACCTAACCTAACCGAACCGAACCCAACCCAACCCAACCTAACCTAACCTAACCTAACCTATCCTAACCTAACCTAACCCAACTCAACCCAACCTAACCTAGCCTAAACTAACCTATTCTAACCTAACCTAACCTAACCTAACCTATCCCAACCCAACCCAACCTAACCTAATCTAACCTAACCTAAACCAACCCAACCCAACCCAACCAAACCCAACCTAACTTAGCCCAAACTAACCTAACCTAACCTAACCTAACTCAACCTAACCTAACCTAACCCAACCCAACCCAACACAACCCAACCTAACCTAACCTAACCCAACCCAACCCAACCGAACCTAACCTAAACTAACCTAACCCAACCCAACCCAACCTAACCTAAACTAACCTAACCTAACCTAAACTAATCTAACCTAACCTAATCCAACCCAACCCAACCCAACCCAACCTAACCTAACCTAACCTAACCCAATCTAACCTAACCTAACCCAACCCAACCCAACCCAACCTAACCTAACATAACCTAACCAAACCTAACCTAACCAAACCTAACCTAACCTAACCTAACCTTACCTAACATAACCTAACCTAACGTAACCTAAACTAACCTAACCTAACCTAACGTAACCTAACCTAACCTATCGTAACGTAACCTAACCTAACCTAACCTAACACAACCTAACCCAACCTAACCCAACCCAGCCCAACCCAACCTAACCTAATCCAACCCAAACCAACCTAACCTAACCTAAACTAACCTAACGACGGTTGCAAGCGCTTTCACATTAGATATCGCAGTTCCCGACTTGTAATGGTGAAAAACACTGCATTTCACTAAGTGACATTGTTTAATGCCGTTTTACGATGGTTCATATCTTAACCTAACCTAACATTCGCACTTGTATCTAAAAACGCTCTATTACACTGTTTCGTTCACAATTACGATATTTGCATAACCCCACCGTTTTTCAGCAACTTATTTCAGTAGAGAACGCTGTATCTCGCTAAATGACATCGTTCTTTAAGGTTTCACGATGCTTGCATGCGCTTTAACAAGAATATCACAATATAGCAGTTTCGCACTTGTAACGGTACAACACGCAGTATTTGGCTCGTTCATGCCGTTTTGTATGCTTTCACAACATTTCACCTATTGCAGTTTCGTACATGCAATAAAACAACACTATCTCGTTAGATGACGTCCTTTTTGGTGGTTTCACGACGCTACCTAGCTTAAACTAACATAACTCAACCTAACATAACCTTCGAACTTCTATCGTTAGAAAACGTTTTACTCGCTACTTTACATTACTTTCTACAACATTACGGCGGTTTCAAGCGCTTTCACATTAGATATCGCAGTTCCCGACTTGTAATGGTGAAAAACACTGCATCTCACTAAGTGACATCGTTTAATGCGGTTTCACGATGGTTCATATCTTAACCTAAACTAACCTGACCTAACCTAAACTAACCTAACCTAACCTTACCTAACCTAACTTAACCTCACCTAACCTAATCTAACCTAACTTAACCTAACCTAACCTAACCTAACCCAACCCAACCCTACCTAACCTAACCTAACCTAACCCAACCCAACCCAACCCAACCTAACCTAACCTAACCTAACCTAACCTATCCTAACCTAACCTAACCCAACTCAACCCAACCTAACCTAGCCTAAACTAACCTATTCCAACCTAACCTAACCTAACCTAACCTATCCCAACCCAACCCAACCTAACCTAACCTAACCTAAACCAACCCAACCCAACCAATCCCAACCTAACTTAGCCCAAACTAACCTAACCTAACCTAACCTAACCTAACCCAACCCAACCCAACACAACCCAACCTAACCTAACCCAACCCAACCCAACCCAACCCAACCTAACCTAACCTAACCTAACCCAACCCAACCCAACCTAACCTAAACTAACCTAACCTAAACTAATCTAACCTAACCTAACCCAACCCAACCCAACCTAACCTAACCTAACCCAACCCAACCCAACCCAACCCAACCCAACCTAACCTAACCTAACCTAACCCAATCTAACCTAACCTAACCTAACCCAACACAACCCAACCCAACCTAACCTAACATAACCTAACCTAACCTAACGTAACCTAAACTAACCTAACCTAACCTAACGTAACCTAACCTAACCTAACGTAACGTAACCTAACCTAACCTAACCTAACCTAACACAACCTAACCCAACCTAACCCAACCCAACCCAACCCAACCTAACCTAATCCAACCCAAACCAACCTAACCTAACCTAAACTAACCTAACGACGGTTGCAAGCGCTTTCACATTAGATATCGCAGTTCCCGACTTGTAATGGTGAAAAACACTGCATCTCACTAAGTGACATTGTTTAATGCGGTTTTACGACGGTTCATATCTTAACCTAACCTAACATTCGCACTTGTATCTAAAAACACTCTATTACACTGTTTCATTCACAATTACGATATTTGCATAACCTCACAGTTTTCAGCAACTTATTGCAGTACAGAACGCTGTATCTCGCTAAATGACATCGTTCTTTAAGGTTTCACGATGCTTGCATGTGCTTTAACGAGAATATCACAATATAGCAGTTTCGCACTTGTAACGGTACAACACGCAGTATTTTGCTTGTTCATGCTGTTTTGTGTGCTTTCACAACATTTCACCTATCGCAGTTTCGTACTCGCAATAAAACAACACTATCACGTTAGATGACGTCGTTTTTGGTGGTTTCACGACGCTACCTAGCTTAAAATAACATAACTCAACCTAACATAACCTTCGAACTTCTATCGTTAGAAAACGTTTTACTCGCTACTTTACATTACTTTCTACAACATTACGGCGGTTTCAAGCGCTTTCACATTAGATATCGCAGTTCCCGAATTGTAATGGTGAAAAACACTGCATCTCACTGAGTGACATTGTTTAATGCGGTTTCACGATGGTTCATATCTTAACCTAAACTAACCTGACCTAACCTAACCTAACCTAACCTAACCTAACTTAACCTAACCTAACCTAATCTAACCAAACTTAACCTAACCTAACCTAACCTAACCCAACCCAACCCTACCTAACCTAACCTAACCTAACCGAACCGAACCCAACCCAACCCAACCTAACCTAACCTAAACTAACCTAACCTATCCTAACCTAACCTAACCCAACTCAACCCAACCTAACCTAGCCTAAACTAACCTATTCTAACCTAACCTAACCTAACCTATCCCAACCCAACCCAACCTAACCTAACCTAACCTAACCTAAACCAACCCAACCCAACCCAACCAAACCCAACCTAACTTAGCCCAAACTAACCTAACCTAACCTAACCTAACTCAACCTAACCTAACCTAACCCAACCCAACCCAACACAACCCAACCTAACCTAACCTAACCCAACCCAACCCAACCGAACCTAACCTAAACTAACCTAACCCAACCCAACCCAACCCAACCTAACCTAACCTAACCTAACCCAATCTAACCTAACCTAACCCAACCCAACCCAACCCAACCTAACCTAACATAACCTAACCAAACCTAACCTAACCAAACCTAACCTAACCTAACCTAACCTTACCTAACATAACCTAACCTAACGTAACCTAAACTAACCTAACCTAACCTAACGTAACCTAACCTAACCTATCGTAACGTAACCTAACCTAACCTAACCTAACACAACCTAACCCAACCTAACCCAACCCAGCCCAACCCAACCTAACCTAATCCAACCCAAACCAACCTAACCTAACCTAAACTAACCTAACGACGGTTGCAAGCGCTTTCACATTATATATCGCAGTTCCCGACTTGTAATGGTGAAAAACACTGCATCTCACTAAGTGACATTGTTTAATGCCGTTTTACGATGGTTCATATCTTAACCTAACCTAACATTCGCACTTGTATCTAAAAACGCTCTATTACACTGTTTCGTTCACAATTACGATATTTGCATAACGCCACCGTTTTTCAGCAACTTATTTCAGTAGAGAACGCTGTATCTCGCTAAATGACATCGTTCTTTAAGGTTTCACGATGCTTGCATGCGCTTTACCAAGAATATCACAATATAGCAGTTTCGCACTTGTAACGGTACAACACGCAGTATTTGGCTCGTTCATGCCGTTTTGTATGCTTTCACAACATTTCACCTATTGCAGTTTCGTACATGCAATAAAACAACACAATCTCGTTAGATGACGTCCTTTTTGGTGGTTTCACGACGCTACCTAGCTTAAACTAACATAACTACACCTAACATAACCTTCGCACTTCTATCGTTAGAAAACGTTTTATTCGCTACTTCACATTGCTTTCTACAACATTACGACGGTTTCAAGCGCTTTTACAATAGATATCGCAGTTCCGACTTGTAATGGTGAAAAACACTGCATCTCACTAAGTGACATTGTTTACTGCGGTTTTACGATGGTTCATATCTTAACCTAACCTAACCTAACCTAACCTAACCTTACCTAACCTAACCTAACCTAACCAAACCTAACCTAACCTAACCTAACCCAACCCAACCCAACCCAACCCAACCTAATCTAACCTAACCTAACACAACCCCACCCCACCTAACCCAACCCAACCCAACCCAACCTAACCTAACCTAATTTAACCCAACCCAACCCAACCCAACATAACCTAACCTAACCTAAACCAACCCATCCCAACCCAATCCAACCCAACCTAACCTAACCTAACCTAACCTAACCCAGCCAAACCTAACCTAACCTAACCTAGCCTAACCTTACCTAACCCAACCTAACCTAACCTAACCTATCCTAACCTAACCTTAGCTAACCTAACCTAACCTAACGCAACCTAACATAACCTAACCTAACCCAACCCAACCCAACCCAACCTAACCTAATTTAACCAAACCTAACCTAACCTAACCTAACCTAACCTTACCTAACCTAACCTAACCTATCCTAACCTACGTAACGTAACCTAACCTTAGCTAACCTAACCTAACCTAACGTAACCTAAACTAACCTAACCTAACCTAACGTAACCTAACCTAACCTATCGTAACGTAACCTAACCTAACCTAACTTAACACAACCTAACCCAACCTAACCCAACCCAGCCCAACCCAACCTAACCTAATCCAACCCAAACCAACCTTACCTAACCTAAACTAACCTAACGACGGTTGCAAGCGCTTTCACATTAGATATCGCAGTTCCCGACTTGTAATGGTGAAAAACACTGCATCTCACTAATTGACATTGTTTAATGCCGTTTTACGATGGTTCATATCTTAACCTAACCTAACATTCGCACTTGTATCTAAAAACGCTCTATTACACTGTTTCGTTCACAATTACGATATTTGCATAACCCCACCGTTTTTCAGCAACTTATTTCAGTAGAGAACGCTGTATCTCGCTAAATGACATCGTTCTTTAAGGTTTCACGATGCTTGCATGCGCTTTAACAAGAATATCACAATATAGCAGTTTCGCACTTGTAACGGTACAACACGCAGTATTTGGCTCGTTCATGCCGTTTTGTATGCTTTCACAACATTTCACCTATTGCAGTTTCGTACATGCAATAAAACAACACTATCTCGTTAGATGACGTCCTTTTTGGTGGTTTCACGACGCTACCTAGCTTAAACTAACATAACTCAACCTAACATAACCTTCGAACTTCTATCGTTAGAAAACGTTTTACTCGCTACTTTACATTACTTTCTACAACATTACGGCGGTTTCAAGCGCTTTCACATTAGATATCGCAGTTCCCGACTTGTAATGGTGAAAAACACTGCATCTCACTAAGTGACATCGTTTAATGCGGTTTCACGATGGTTCATATCTTAACCTAAACTAACCTGACCTAACCTAAACTAACCTAACCTAACCTTACCTAACCTAACTTAACCTCACCTAACCTAATCTAACCTAACTTAACCTAACCTAACCTAACCTAACCCAACCCAACCCTACCTAACCTAACCTAACCTAACCCAACCCAACCCAACCCAACCCAACCTAACCTAACCTAACCTAACCTAACCTATCCTAACCTAACCTAACCCAACTCAACCCAACCTAACCTAGCCTAAACTAACCTATTCCAACCTAACCTAACCTAACCTAACCTATCCCAACCCAACCCAACCTAACCTAACCTAACCTAAACCAACCCAACCCAACCCAACCAATCCCAACCTAACTTAGCCCAAACTAACCTAACCTAACCTAACCTAACTCAACCTAACCTAACCTAACCCAACCCAACCCAACACAACCCAACCTAACCTAACCCAACCCAACCCAACCCAACCCAACCTAACCTAACCTAACCTAACCCAACCCAACCCAACCTAACCTAAACTAACCTAACCTAAACTAATCTAACCTAACCTAACCCAACCCAACCCAACCCAACCTAACCTAACCTAACCCAACCCAACCCAACCCAACCCAACCCAACCTAACCTAACCTAACCTAACCCAATCTAACCTAACCTAACCTAACCCAACACAACCCAACCCAACCTAACCTAACATAACCTAACCTAACCTAACGTAACCTAAACTAACCTAACCTAACCTAACGTAACCTAACCTAACCTAACGTAACGTAACCTAACCTAACCTAACCTAACCTAACACAACCTAACCCAACCTAACCCAACCCAACCCAACCCAACCTAACCTAATCCAACCCAAACCAACCTAACCTAACCTAAACTAACCTAACGACGGTTGCAAGCGCTTTCACATTAGATATCGCAGTTCCCGACTTGTAATGGTGAAAAACACTGCATCTCACTAAGTGACATTGTTTAATGCGGTTTTACGACGGTTCATATCTTAACCTAACCTAACATTCGCACTTGTATCTAAAAACACTCTATTACACTGTTTCATTCACAATTACGATATTTGCATAACCTCACAGTTTTCAGCAACTTATTGCAGTACAGAACGCTGTATCTCGCTAAATGACATCGTTCTTCAAGGTTTCACGATGCTTGCATGTGCTTTAACGAGAATATCACAATATAGCAGTTTCGCACTTGTAACGGTACAACACGCAGTATTTTGCTTGTTCATGCTGTTTTGTGTGCTTTCACAACATTTCACCTATCGCAGTTTCGTACTCGCAATAAAACAACACTATCACGTTAGATGACGTCGTTTTTGGTGGTTTCACGACGCTACCTAGCTTAAAATAACATAACTCAACCTAACATAACCTTCGAACTTCTATCGTTAGAAAACGTTTTACTCGCTACTTTACATTACTTTCTACAACATTACGGCGGTTTCAAGCGCTTTCACATTAGATATCGCAGTTCCCGAATTGTAATGGTGAAAAACACTGCATCTCACTGAGTGACATTGTTTAATGCGGTTTCACGATGGTTCATATCTTAACCTAAACTAACCTGACCTAACCTAACCTAACCTAACCTAACCTAACTTAACCTAACCTAACCTAATCTAACCAAACTTAACCTAACCTAACCTAACCTAACCCAACCCAACCCTACCTAACCTAACCTAACCTAACCGAACCGAACCCAACCCAACCCAACCTAACCTAACCTAAACTAACCTAACCTATCCTAACCTAACCTAACCCAACTCAACCCAACCTAACCTAGCCTAAACTAACCTATTCTAACCTAACCTAACCTAACCTATCCCAACCCAACCCAACCTAACCTAACCTAACCTAACCTAAACCAACCCAACCCAACCCAACCAAACCCAACCTAACTTAGCCCAAACTAACCTAACCTAACCTAACCTAACTCAACCTAACCTAACCTAACCCAACCCAACCCAACACAACCCAACCTAACCTAACCTAACCCAACCCAACCCAACCGAACCTAACCTAAACTAACCTAACCCAACCCAACCCAACCTAACCTAAACTAACCTAACCTAACCTAAACTAATCTAACCTAACCTAATCCAACCCAACCCAACCCAACCCAACCTAACCTAACCTAACCTAACCCAATCTAACCTAACCTAACCCAACCCAACCCAACCCAACCTAACCTAACATAACCTAACCAAACCTAACCTAACCAAACCTAACCTAACCTAACCTAACCTTACCTAACATAACCTAACCTAACGTAACCTAAACTAACCTAACCTAACCTAACGTAACCTAACCTAACCTATGGTAACGTAACCTAACCTAACCTAACCTAACACAACCTAACCCAACCTAACCCAACCCAGCCCAACCCAACCTAACCTAATCCAACCCAAACCAACCTAACCTAACCTAAACTAACCTAACGACGGTTGCAAGCGCTTTCACATTAGATATCGCAGTTCCCGACTTGTAATGGTGAAAAACACTGCATCTCACTAAGTGACATTGTTTAATGCCGTTTTACGATGGTTCATATCTTAACCTAACCTAACATTCGCACTTGTATCTAAAAACGCTCTATTACACTGTTTCGTTCACAATTACGATATTTGCATAACGCCACCGTTTTTCAGCAACTTATTTCAGTAGAGAACGCTGTATCTCGCTAAATGACATCGTTCTTTAAGGTTTCACGATGCTTGCATGCGCTTTACCAAGAATATCACAATATAGCAGTTTCGCACTTGTAACGGTACAACACGCAGTATTTGGCTCGTTCATGCCGTTTTGTATGCTTTCACAACATTTCACCTATTGCAGTTTCGTACATGCAATAAAACAACACTATCTCGTTAGATGACGTCCTTTTTGGTGGTTTCACGACGCTACCTAGCTTAAACTAACATAACTACACCTAACATAACCTTCGCACTTCTATCGTTAGAAAACGTTTTATTCGCTACTTCACATTGCTTTCTACAACATTACGACGGTTTCAAGCGCTTTTACAATAGATATCGCAGTTCCGACTTGTAATGGTGAAAAACACTGCATCTCACTAAGTGACATTGTTTACTGCGGTTTTACGATGGTTCATATCTTAACCTAACCTAACCTAACCTAACCTAACCTTACCTAACCTAACCTAACCTAACCAAACCTAACCTAACCTAACCTAACCCAACCCAACCCAACCCAACCCAACCTAATCTAACCTAACCTAACACAACCCCACCCCACCTAACCCAACCCAACCCAACCCAACCTAACCTAACCTAATTTAACCCAACCCAACCCAACCCAACATAACCTAACCTAACCTAAACCAACCCATCCCAACCCAATCCAACCCAACCTAACCTAACCTAACCTAACCTAACCCAGCCAAACCTAACCTAACCTAACCTAGCCTAACCTTACCTAACCCAACCTAACCTAACCTAACCTATCCTAACCTAACCTTAGCTAACCTAACCTAACCTAACGCAACCTAACATAACCTAACCTAACCCAACCCAACCCAACCCAACCTAACCTAATTTAACCAAACCTAACCTAACCTAACCTAACCTATCCTAACCTACGTAACGTAACCTAACCTTAGCTAACCTAACCTAACCTAACGCAACCTAACATAACCTAACCTAACCTAACCCAACCTAACCGAACCCAACCCAACCCAACCCAACCCAACCTAACCTAATCCAACCTAACCCAACCTAACCTAACCTAACCTAACCTAACGACGGTTGCAAGCGCTTTCACATTACATATCGCAGTTCCCGACTTGTAATGGTGAAAAACACTGCATCTCACTAAGTGACATTGTGTAATGCGGTTTTACGACGGTTCATATTTTAACCTAACCTAACATTCGCACTTGCATCACAAAACGCTCAATTACACTGTTTCGTTCACATTTAAGATATTTGCATGACCTCACAGTTTTTCACCAACTTATTACAGTACAGAACGCTGTATATCGCTAAATGACATCGTTCTTCAAGGTTTCACGATGCTTGCATGCGCTTTTACCTGAATATCACAACATAGCAGTTTCGCACTTGTAACGGTACAACACGCAGTATTTGGCTTGTTCATACCGTTTTGTGTGCTTTTACAACATTTCACCTATCGCAGTTTCGTACTCGCAATAAAACAACACTATCACGTTAGATGACGTCGTTTTTGGTGGTTTCACGACGCTACCTAGCTTAAAAACCCATAACTCAACCTAACATAACCTTCGAACTTCTATCGTTAGAAAACGTTTTACTCGCTACTTTACATTACTTTCTACAACATTACGGCGGTTTCAAGCGCTTTCACATTGGATATCGCAGTTCCCGACTTGTAATGGTGAAAAACACTGCATCTCACTAAGTGACATCGTTTAATGCGGTTTCACGATGGTTCATATCTTAACCTAAACTAACCTGACCTAACCTAAACTAACCTAACCTAACCTGACCCAACCCAACCCAACCTAACCTAACCTAACCTAACCCAACCTAACCTAACCTAACCCAACCCAACCCAACCCAACCCAACCTAACCTAACCTAACCTAACCTTACCTTACCTAACCTAACCTAACCTAACGTAACCTAACCTATCCTAACCTAACCTAACCTAACGACAGTTGCAAGCGCTTTCACATTAGATATCGCAGTTCCCGACTTGTAATGGTTAAAAACACTGCATCTCACTAAGTGACATTGTTTAATGCGGTCTACGATGGTTCACATCTTAACCTAACCTAACATTCTCACTTGTATCTCAAAACGCTCTATTACACTGTTTTATTCACAATTACGATATTTGCATGACCTTACAGTTTTTCACCAACTTATTGCAGTACAGAACGCTGTATCTCGCTAAATGACATCGTTCTTTAAGATTTCACGATGCTTGCATGCGCTTTAACGAGAATATCACAATATAGCAGTTTCGCACTTGTAACGGTAAAACACGCAGTATCTGGCTTGTTCATGCCGTGTTGTGTGCTTTCACAACATTTCACCTATTGCAGTTTCGTACATGAAATAAAACAACACCATCTCGTTAGATGACGTCGTTTTTGGTGGTTTCACGACGCTACCTAGCTTAAACTGACATAACTCAACCTAACATAACCTTCGCACTTCTATCGTTAGAAAACGTTTTACTCGCTACTTTACAATGTTCTCTACAACATTACGACGGTTTCATGCGCTTTTACATTAGATATCGCATATCCCGACATGTAATGGTGAAAAACACTGCATCTCACTAAGTGACATTGTTTAATGCGGTTTTACGACGGTTCATATCTTAACCTAACCTAACATTCGCACTTGTATCTAAAAACGCTCTATTACACTGTTTCGTTCACATTTACGATATTTCCATCACCTAACAGTTTTTCACCAACTTATTACTGTACAGAACGCTGTATCTCGCTAAATGACATCATTCTTTAGGTTTCACAATGGTTACATGCGCTTTACCAAGAACATCACAACGTAGAAGTTTCGCACTTGTAACGGTACAACACGAAGTATTTGGCTTGTTCATGCCGTTTTGTGTGCTTTCACATTTCATCTATCGCAGTTTCGTACTCGCAATAAAACAACACTATCTCGTTAGATGACGTCGTTTTTGGTGGTTTCACGACGCTACCTAGCTTAAACTAACATAACTTAACCTAACATAACCTTCGCACTTCTATCGTTAGAAAACGTTTTACTCGCTACTTTACATTGCTTACTACAACATTACGACGGTTTCATGCGCTTTCACATTAGATATCGCAGTTCCGACTTGTAATGGTGAAAAACACTGCATCTCACTAAGTGACATTGTTTAATGCGGTTTTACGATGGTTCATATCTTAACCTAACCTAACCTAACCTAACCTAACCTTACCTAACCTAACCTAACCTAACCAAACCTAACCTAACCTAACCTAACCTAACCCAACCAACCCAACCTAACCTACCCTAACCTAACCTAACCTAAACTTACCTAACCTAACCTAACCTAACCCAACCCAACCCCACCTAACCCAACCCAACCCAACCCAACCCAACCTAACCTAACCTAATTTAACCCAACCCAACCCAACCCAACCTAACCTAACCTAACCTAACCTAAACCAACCCAACCCAACCCAACCTAACCTAACCTAACCAACCTAACCAAACCTAACCTAATCTAACCTAACCTAACCTAGCCTAACCTTACCTAACCCAACCTAACCTAACCTAACCTAACCTAACCTTAGCTAACCTAACCTAATCTAACCTAACGCAACCTAACATAACCTAACCTAACCCAACCCAACCCGACCCAACCTAACCTAACCTAACCAAACCTAACCTAACCTTACCTAACCTTAAGAACACACGACACGTTACATGGACTAACCTAGAGGAGACCCTGGGCAGTGACCACTGCCTCCTAAACGTCACACTCTCCACACATCCTTTCAAACGGAAGGACACACAAGCGCGACTAGTTAACTGGGACAAAATGCGCACGGAAACTATACCGCCTATCCTCCGTTCCGGCAATTACGCAGACTGGGCTGCACACATCATGCTTACTCAGAAGAAATACGAAACCGTAGTGCGAACATCGGATGAACACCCAGCCGTTGACAACCACCTTCTGCATTTGTGGGAGGCCCGTCGGAGCCTCACGCGACGCTGGAAACGTCAGAAGCATAATAGACCCCTTCGAAAACGTATTCAGGAGCTAACTACACAGGCAGCTGAATACGCTACGCACTTAGCAGATGCAAACTGGACAGACAAATGTAATGATATCGCTCATCAGATGTCAAGCAAAAGCACATGGGGGCTGTTTCGCAGCCTCATTGACCCCACGCAAACGCGAGGAGAAACACAACGACACCTGCGAAGAGCCCTTCACGGATTTCAGGGTACTTCAACGCAACTCGCGGAAACTCTTCGCGACAGGTATCTCTGCCAGGTGCACGATCCGAGAGGTTCGGAGTATATATATTCGGGAAAAGAAAACGAGACCCTAGATGCCCCTTTTCTTCTACATGATATGAAGGCGGCAATGGCTAAAATGCGTAGAGGAACAGCCCCTGGTAAGGATAAAATCACGGTCAAGACGCTGGCAAATTTGGCCGATCCTGCGCTGGCACACCTCTTGGAATACATCAACGCCATCTGGAGTGGTCGGATATCGGTCCCTTCAGAGTGGAAGACATCACTGGTCACATTCATTCCCAAACCGGGGAAGCCAGTAAACATAGACAACCTTCGCCCCATCTCTCTAACGTCTTGCGTTGGCAAGTTGATGGAGACGATGGTGCGGGACAGACTTTCGGAATATCTTGAACAGAAAGGGGCTTTCGCCCCTACCATGTTCGGATTCCGTCCTCACAAATCGGCACAGGATGTACTCCTGCAACTACACCGAGAGGTCATCCAACCGGTGGCGATGAAACATAACGACAGGGTCATCCTCGCCTTAGATCTGAAGGGGGCCTTTGACAATGTTAAACACAGCGTCATACTCGAACACCTAAGCCTCACTAACTGTGGTCAGAACACATTTAATTACGTCAAGGACTTTTTATCGGACAGAGCCGCCCTGCTCCGCATTGAAGACTCCGAATTCGGGCCGTATCAAATGGGTACCAGAGGGACACCGCAAGGGGCTGTTCTCTCCCCCATTCTATTTAACGTCGCAATGATGCACCTGCCACGTCAGCTGGCGGCCATAGAGGGCATTCATCATGCCCTCTATGCCGATGACATTACGGTATGGGCAACTCAAGGGAACTTAGGTGCCATTGAGACCAGTCTGCAACAGGCTGCCGAAATTGTACACACCTACGCGGCGCGTTGCGGACTCGAATGCGCACCCAACAAATCCGAATTCCTTCACATTAGAGGCATGCCTAAAGACAACACAGATATCTCCATCACTCTTCCTGCGGGCCCAATCAGACGAGCGGAGGAGATCAGGGTCCTGGGCCTATACATTCACCAGCAGCTCCGGACTGACACAACATTGACGAAATTAAGGAAGATAGGAGACCAGGTGGGTCGCATGATCCGCAGGGTCTCCAACAAGAGGGGGGGACTTCGGTGCACAGATGCGTTGCGGCTAGCGCACGCTTTTGTCACCAGCAGGGTCATGTACTCCGTCCCTTACCTCTCCCTCCGCAAACATGAGGAAGAACGAATCGAGGCAATCATTAAAAAGACAATAAAGCGGGCTCTTGATCTTCCGATCTCTACATCCAACAGCCGTCTCAAGGCATTGGGTGTGATTAATTCATACCAAGAGCTGAAGGAAGCCCATCTTTTAAACCAGTACACACGGCTAGCCCAAACCAACTCTGGCCAACGCCTGCTTGCACGTCTGCACATAAGACATGATTTCGAACAACAGGAACGGGTCAAAGTGCCAGAACTGTGGCGCACAGCCCTTCTGGTCCGACCTCTACCCACTAAAATGGACAGAGATGAACACACAGCGCGACGTGACGCACGCGCTCGGGCGCTGGAACGACAATTTGGACAGAAGCCAGGTGTGTACTACGTGGACGTTGCTGGCCCCACCTCCAAGGGGTGGTACACGGCGGCTGCTATTCACGAGGGCACACAGGTGGATGGGCTAACCTTTAGGGCGTATTCTGTAACACAGGCTGAGGAGGTCGCCATTGCCCTTGCGGCCTCTCACAGTAATTCCCGATATATTATCACGGATTCGCGCCGAGCGTGTCGTAATTATACAGCCGGGTACATATCACCGTTAGCCGAGACAATACTGCGCAACTGCATAAGAGACACGGACCCTCATCCGAAACGCATTATATGGACACCGGGCCATCAGGGATTGCGGGGAAATGAGGCTGCAGATGCGGCTGCCCGAGCGCTCATTTCCGGGCTACCTTCGTCAATGCCGATGGAGACCGATGAGGAGGGTTACCCTCTCCTCCGATATAAGGAAATTCTTTATTATTATCGGGAAAGTCATCGCCGCTACCCTCCCCCCGCACGGGGGTTGAAGAAAGCAGAGGAGCGCATTTTGCTTCGCCTCCAGACGAATACATTGCTATGTCCTGCCATAGTCAAACATTTCGACCCTACGGTCACAGGACAGTGCCAGCACTGTGGGGAGGTGGCAGACACCTACCACATGGTGTGGGCCTGCCAAGCTAACGCAGCCATTACTCCTAACCCAAACCCTAGGCGAGAGGACTGGGAGGCGGCCCTGCTCGGCTGCTCAGACCTTCAGGCCCAGCAGGCCTTGGTCCAGAGAGCCAAGACGGCGGCTTTAACCAATGGGGTCCCGGAATAGAGACTCCACCTAGTCTGTAGGGGCCTCTACAGAGGTCCTACACCTCTCTTTTGTAAATAAATGTTTTTCACCACCACCACCTACCTAACCTAACCTAACCTATCCTAACCTACGTAACGTAACCTAACCTTAGCTAACCTAACCTAACCTAACCTAACGCAACCTAACATAACCTAACCTAACCTAACCCAACCTAACCTAACCCAACCCAACCCAACTCAACCTAACCTAATCCAACCTAACCCAACCTAACCTAACCTAACCTAACCTAACGACGGTTGCAAGCGCTTTCACATTAGATATCGCAGTTCCCGACTTGTAATGGTGAAAAACACTGCATCTCACTAAGTGACATTGTGTAATGCGGTTTTACGACGGTTCATATCTTAACCTAACATTCGCACTTGTATCACAAAACGCTCTATTACACTGTTTCGTTCACATTTAAGATATTTGCATGACCTGACAGTTTTTCACCAACTTATTACAGTACAGAACGCTGTATATCGCTAAATGACATCGTTCTTCAAGGTTTCACGATGCTTGCATGCGCTTTAACCTGAATATCACAACATAGCAGTTTCGCACTTGTAACGGTACAACACGCAGTATTTGGCTTGTTCATGCCGTTTTGTGTGCTTTCACAACATTTCACCTATCGCAGTTTCGTACTCGCAATAAAACAACACTATCTCGTTAGATGACGTCGTTTTTGGTGGTTTCACGACGCTACCTAGCTTAAACTAACATAACTACACCTAATAACCTTCGCACTTCTATCGTTAGAAAACATTTTACTCGCTACCTTACATTGCTTTCTATAATATTACGACGGTTTCAAGCGCTTTCACATTAGATATCGCAGTTCCCGAATGGTAATGGTGAAAAACACTGCATCTCACTAAGTGACATTGTTTAATGCGGTTTTACGATGGTTCATATCTTAACCTAAGCTAACCTGACCTAACCTAACCTATCCTAACCTTACCTAACCTAACTTAACCTAACCTAATTTAACCTAACTTAACCTAACCTAATCTAACCTAACCTAACCCAACCCAACCCAACCCAACCTAACCTAACCTAACCCAACCCAACCCAACCCAACCCAACCTAACCTAACCTAACTTAACCTAACCCAACCCAACCCAACCTAACCTAAACTAACCTAACCTAACCTAACCCAACCCAACCCAACCTAACCTAACCTAACCTAACCTGACCCAACCCAACCCAACCTAACCTAACCTAACCTAACCCAACCTAACCTAACCTAACCCAACCCAACCCAACCCAACCCAACCTAACCTAACCTAACCTAACCTTACCTTACCTAACCTAACCTAACCTAACGTAACCTAACCTATCCTAACCTAACCTAACCTAACGACAGTTGCAAGCGCTTTCACATTAGATATCGCAGTTCCCGACTTGTAATGGTGAAAAACACTGCATCTCACTAAGTGACATTGTTTAATGCGGTTTTACGACGGTTCACATCTTAACCTAACCTAACATTCTCACTTGTATCTCAAAACGCTCTATTACACTGTTTCATTCACAATTATGATATTTGCATGACCTTACAGTTTTTCACCAACTTATTGCAGTACAGAACGCTGTATCTCGCTAAATGACATCGTTCTTTAAGATTTCACGATGCTTGCATGCGCTTTAACGAGAATATCACAATATAGCAGTTTCGCACTTGTAACGGTAAAACACGCAGTATCTGGCTTGTTCATGCCGTGTTGTGTGCTTTCACAACATTTCACCTATTGCAGTTTCGTACATGAAATAAAACAACACCATCGCGTTAGATGACGTCGTTTTTGGTGGTTTCACGACGCTACCTAGCTTAAACTAACATAACTCAACCTAACGTAACCTTCGCACTTCTATCGTTAGAAAACGTTTTACTCGCTACTTTACATTGCTTTCTACAACATTACGACGGTTTCAAGCGCTTTCATAATAGATATCGCAGTTCCCGACTTGTAATGGTGAAAAACACTGCATCTCACTAAGTGACATTGTTTAATGCGGCTTTACGGCGGTTCATAACTTAACCTAACCTAACCTAACCTTACCTAACCTAAATTAAACTAACCTAACCTAACCTAACCTAACCTAACCTAACCTAACCTAACCTAACCTAACCCAACCCAACCCAACCTAACCTAGCCTAAACTAACCTAACCTAACCTAACCTGACCTAACCCAACCCAACCCAACCTAACCTAACCTAACCTAACCTAACCCAACCTAACCTAACGTATTCTAACCTAACCTAACCTAACCTAACCTAACCCAACCCAACCCAACCCAACCTAACCTAACCTAACCTAACCAAACCTAACCTAACCTAACCTAACCTAACCTTACCTAACCTAACCTATCCTAACCTAACGTAACGTAACCTAACCTAACCTAACCAAACCTAACGTAATCTAACCCAACCCAACCTAACCTAACCCAACCCAACACAACCCAGCCCAACCTAACCTAACCTAACCTAACCTAACGACGGTTGCAAGCGCTTTCACGTTAGATATCGCAGTTCCCGACTTGTAATGGTGAAAAACACTGCATCTCACTAAGTGACATTGTTTATAGCGGTTTTACGACGGTTCATATCTTAACCTAACCTAACCTAACCTTACCTAACCTAACTTAAACTAACCTAACCTAACCTAACCTGACCTAACCTAACCTTACCTAACCTAACCCAACCCAACCCAACCTAACCTAGCCTAAACTAACCTAACCTAACCTAACTTAACCTAACCAAACCCAACCCAACCCAACCTAACCTAACCCAACCCAACCCAACCCAACCTAACCTAACCTATTCTAACCCAACCTAACCTAACCCAACCTAACCTAACCCAACCCAACCCAACCCACCCTAACCTAACCCAACCCAACCCAACCTAACCTAACCTAACCTAACCTAACCTAACCTAACGACGGTTGCAACCGCTTTCACATTAGATATCGAGGTTCCCGACTTGTAATGGTGAAAAACACTGCATCTCACTAAGTGACATTGTTTAATGCGGTTTTACGACGGTTCATATCTTAACCTAACCTAACATTCTCACTTGTATGTAAAAATGCTCTATTACACTGTTTCGTTCACAATTACGATATTTGCCTAACCTCACAGTTTTTCACCAACTTATTGCAGTACAGAACGCTGTATCTCGCTAAATGACATCGTTCTTTAAGGTTTCACGATGCTTGCATGCGCTTTAACGAGAATATCACAATATAGCAGTTTCGCACTTGTAACGGTACAACACGCAGTATTTGGCTTGTTCATGCTGTTTTGTATGCTTTCACAACATTTCACCTATTGCGGTTTCATACATGCAATAAAACAACACTATCTCGTTAGATGACGTCCTTTTTGGTGGTTTCACGACGCTACCTAGCTTAAACTAACATTAACTCAACCTAACATAACCTTCGCACTTCTATCGTTACAAAACGCTTTACTCGCTACTTTACAATGCTCTCTACAACATTACGACAGTTTCATGCGCTTTCACAATAGATAACGATGTTCCCGATTTGTAATGGTGAAAAACACTGCATCTCACTAAGTGACATTGTTTAATGCGGCTTTACGGCGGTTCATATCTTAACCTAACCTAACCTAACCTTACATAACCTAACTTAAACTAACCTAACCTAACCTAACCTAACCTGACCTAACCTAACCTAACCTAACCCAACCCAACCCAACCTAACCTAGCCTAAACTAACCTAACCTAACCTAACCTAACCCAACCCAACCCAACCTAACCTAACCTAACCTAACCCAACCCAACCCAACCCAACCTAACCTAACCTATTCTAACCTAACCTAACCTAACCCAACCCAACCCAACCTAACCTAACCTAACCTAACCAAACCTAACCTAACCTAACCTAACCTAACCTTACCTAACCTAACCTATCCTAACCTAACGTAACGTAACCTAACCTAACCTAACCAAACCTAACGTAATCTAACCCAACCCAACCTAACCTAACCCAACCCAACACAACCCAGCCCAACCTAACCTAACCTAACCTAACGACGGTTGCAAGCGCTTTCACGTTAGATATCGCAGTTCCCGACTTGTAATGGTGAAAAACACTGCATCTCACTAAGTGACATTGTTTAATGCGGTTTTACGACGGTTCATATCTTAACCTAACCTAACCTAACCTTACCTAACCTAACTTAAACTAACCTAACCTAACCTAACCTGACCTAACCTAACCTTACCTAACCTAACCCAACCCAACCCAACCTAACCTAGCCTAAACTAACCTAACCTAACCTAACTTAACCTAACCTAACCCAACCCAACCTAACCTAACCCAACCCAACCCAACCCAACCTAACCTAACCTATTCTAACCCAACCTAACCTAACCCAACCTAACCTAACCCAACCCAACCCAACCCACCCTAACCTAACCCAACCCAACCCAACCTAACCTACCCTAACCTAACCTAACCTAACCTAACGACGGTTGCAACCGCTTTCACATTAGATATCGAGGTTCCCGACTTGTAATGGTGAAAAACACTGCATCTCACTAAGTGACATTGTTTAATGCGGTTTTACGACGGTTCATATCTTAACCTAACCTAACATTCTCACTTGTATGTAAAAACGCTCTATTACACTGTTTCGTTCACAATTACGATATTTGGCTAACCTCACAGTTTTTCACCAACTTATTGCAGTACAGAACGCTGTATCTCGCTAAATGACATCGTTCTTTAAGGTTTCACGATGCTTGCATGCGCTTTAACGAGAATATCACAATATAGCAGTTTCGCACTTGTAACGGTACAACACGCAGTATTTGGCTTGTTCATGCTGTTTTGTATGCTTTCACAACATTTCACCTATTGCAGTTTCATACATGCAATAAAACAACACTATCTCGTTAGATGACGTCCTTTTTGGTGGTTTCACGACGCTACCTAGCTTAAACTAACATAACTCAACCTAACATAACCTTCGCACTTCTATCGTTAGAAAACGCTTTACTCGCTACTTTACAATGCTCTCTACAACATTACGACAGTTTCATGCGCTTTCACAATAGATAACGAAGTTCCCGATTTGTAATGGTGAAAAACACTGCATCTCACTAAGTGACATTGTTCAATGCGGCTTTACGACGGTTCATATCTTTAACCTAACCTAACCTAACCTAACCTTACCTGACCTAACTTAAACTAACCTAACCTAACCTAACCTAACCTGACCTAACCTAACCTAACCTAACCTAACCCAACCCACCCAACCTAACCCAACCCACCCAACCTAACCTAACCTAGCCTAACCTAACCCAACCCAACCAAACCTAACCTAACCTAACCTATTCTAACCCAACCTAAGCTAACCTAACCTAACCTAACCCAACCCAACCCAACCCAACCCAACCTAACCTAACCTAACCTAACCAAACCTAACCCAACCTAACCTAACCTAACCAACCTAACCAAACCTAACCTAACCTAACCTAACCTAGCCTAACCTTACCTAACCCAACCTAACCTAACCTAACCTTAGCTAACCTAACCTAACCTAACCTAACGCAACCTAACATAACCTAACCTAACCCAACCCAACCCGACCCAACCTAACCTAACCTAACCAAACCTAACCTAACCTTACCTAACCTAACCTAACCTATCCTAACCTACGTAACGTAACCTAACCTTAGCTAACCTAACCTAACCTAACCTAACGCAACCTAAGATAACCTAACCTAACCTAACCCAACCTAAACGAACCCAACCCAACCCAACCCAACCCAACCTAACCTAATCCAACCTAACCCAACCTAACCTAACCTAACCTAACCTAACCTAACCTAACGACGGTTGCAAGCGCTTTCACATTAGATATCGCAGTTCCCGACTTGTAATGGTGAAAAACACTGCATCTCACTAAGTGACATTGTGTAATGCGGTTTTACGACGGTTCATATCTTAACCTTACATTCGCACTTGTATCACAAAACGCTCTATTACACTGTTTCGTTCACATTTAAGATATTTGCATGACCTGACAGTTTTTCACCAACTTATTACAGTACAGAACGCTGTATATCGCTAAATGACATCGTTCTTCAAGGTTTCACGATGCTTGCATGCGCTTTAACCTGAATATCACAACATAGCAGTTTCGCACTTGTAACGGTACAACACGCAGTATTTGGCTTGTTCATGCCGTTTTGTGTGCTTTCACAACATTTCACCTATCGCAGTTTCGTACTCGCAATAAACAACACTATCTCGTTAGATGACGTCATTTTTGGTGGTTTCACGACGCTACCTAGCTTAAACTAACATAACTACACCTAACATAACCTTCGCACTTCTATCGTTAGAAAACGTTTTACTCGCTACTTTACATTGCTTTCTATATTACTACGACGGTTTCAAGCGCTTTCACATTAGATATCGCAGTTCCCGAATTGTAATGGTGAAAAACACTGCATCTCACTAAGTGACATTGTTTAATGCGGTTTTACGATGGTTCATATCTTAACCTAACCTAACCTGACCTAACCTAACCTAACCTAACCTTACCTAACCTAACTTAACCTAACCTAATTTAACCTAACTTAACCTAACCTAATCTAACCTAACCTAACCCAACCCAACCCAACCCAACCCAACCTAACCTAAACTAACCTAACCTAACCTAACCTAACCCAACCCAACCCAACCTAACCTAACCTAACCTAACCTGACCCAACCCAACCCAACCTAACCTAACCTAACCTAACCCAACCTAACCTAACCTAACCCAACCCAACCCAACCCAACCTAACCTAACCTAACCTAACCTTACCTTACCTAACCTAACCTAATCTAACGTAACCTAACCTATCCTAACCTAACCTAACCTAACGACAGTTGCAAGCGCTTTCACATTAGATATCGCAGTTCCCGACTTGTAATGGTGAAAAACACTGCATCTCACTAAGTGACATTGTTTAATGCGGTTTTACGACGGTTCACATCTTAACCTAACCTAACATTCTCACTTGTATCTCAAAACGCTCTATTACACTGTTTCATTCACAATTACGATATTTGCATGACCTTACAGTTTTTCACCAACTTATTGCAGTACAGAACGCTCTATCTCGCTAAATGACATCGTTCTTTAAGATTTCACGATGCTTGCATGCGCTTTAACGAGAATATCACAATATAGCAGTTTCGCACTTGTAACGGTAAAACACGCAGTATCTGGCTTGTTCATGCCGTGTTGTGTGCTTTCACATTTCACCTATTGCAGTTTCGTACATGAAATAAAACAACACCATCTCGTTAGATGACGTCGTTTTTGGTGGTTTCACGACGCTACCTAGCTTAAATTAACATAACTCAACCTAACATAACCTTCGCACTTCTATCGTTAGAAAACGTTTTACTCGCTACTTTACAATGTTCTCTACAACATTACGACGGTTTCATGCGCTTTCACATTAGATATTGCATATCCCGACATGTAATGGTGAAAAACACTGCATCTCACTAAGTGACATTGTTTAATGCGGTTTTACGACGGTTCATATCTTAACCTAACCTAACATTCGCACTTGTATCTAAAAACGCTCTATTACACTGTTTCGTTCCCATTTACGATATTTCCATCACCTAACAGTTTTTCACCAACTTATTACAGTACAGAACGCTGTATCTCGTTAAATGACATCATTCTTTAGGTTTCACAATGGTTACATGCGCTTTACCAAGAACATCACAACGTAGCAGTTTCGCACTTGTAACGGTACAACACGAAGTATTTGGCTTGTTCATGCCGTTTTGTGTGCTTTCACATTTCACCTATCGCAGTTTCGTACTCGCAATAAAACAACACTATCTCGTTAGATGACGTCGTTTTTGGTGGTTTCACGACGCTACCTAGCTTAAACTAACATAACTCAACCTAACATAACCTTCGCACTTCTATCGTTAGAAAACATTTTACTCGCTACTTTACATTGCTTTCTACAACATTACGACGGTTTCAAGCGCTTTCACATTAGATATCGGAGTTCCCGACTTGTAATGGTGAAAAACACTGCATCTCACTAAGTGACACTGTTTATTGCTGTTTTACGACGGTTCATATCTTAACCTAACCTAACCTAACCTAACCTAACCTTACCTAACCTAACCTAACCTAACCTAACCTAACCAAACCTAATCTAAGCTAACCTTACCTAACCTAACCTATCCTAACCTAACGTAACGTAACGTAACCTAACATAACCTAACCTAACCTAACCTAACGTAACCTAACCTAACCTAACCTAACCCAACCTAACCTAACCTAACCTAACCCAACCTAACCTAACCTAACCTAACCTAACGATGGTTGCAAGCGCTTTCACATTAGATATCGCAGTGCCCGACTTGTAATGGTAAAAAACACTGCATCTCACTAAGTGGCATTGTTTAATGCGGTTTTACGACGGTTCATACCCTAACCTAACCTAACATTCGCACTTGTATCTAAAAACGCTCTATTACAATGTTTCGTTCACAATTACGATATTTGCCTAACCTCACAGTTTTTCACCAACTTATTGCAGTACAGAACTCTGTATCTCGCTAAATGACATCATTCTTTAAGGTTTCACGATGGTTGCATGCGCTTTAACAAGAATATCACAACATAGCCGTTTCGCACTTGTAACGGTACAACACGCAGTATTTGGCTTGTTCATGCCGTTTTGTGTGCTTTCACAACATTTCACCTATCGCAGTTTCGTACTCGCAATAAAACAACACTATCTCGTTAGATGACGTCGTTTTTGGTGGTTTCACGACGCTACCTAGCTTAAAATAACATAACTCAACCTAACATAACCTTCGCACTTGTATCGTTAGAAAACGTTTTACTCGCTTCTTTACATTGCTTACTACAACATTACGACGGTTTCATGCGCTTTCACATTAGATATCGCAGTTCCCGACTTGTAATGGTGAAAAACACTTCATCTCACTCAGTGACATTGTTTAATGCGGTTTTACGATGGTTCATATCTTAACCTAACCTAACCTGACCTAACCTAACCTAACCTAACCTAACCTTACCTAACCTAACTTAACCTAACCTAACTTAACCTAACCTAACCTAACCTAACCCAACCCAACCCAACCTAGTCTAAACTAACCTAACCTAACCTAACCTAACCTAACCCAACCCAACCCAACCTAACCTAACCTAACCTAACCTAACCCAACCTAACCTAACCTATTCTAACCTAACCTAACCTAACCTAACCTAACCCAACCCAACCCAACCCAACCTAACCTAACCAAACCTAACCTAACCTAACCTAACCTAACCTTACCTAACCTAACCTATCCTAACCTAACGTAACGTAACCTAACCTAACCTAACCAAACCTAACGTAATCTAACCCAACCCAACCTAACCTAACCCAACCCAACACAACCCAGCCCAACCTAACCTAACCTAACCTAACGACGGTTGCAAACGCTTTCACGTTAGATATCGCAGTTCCCGACTTGTAATGGTGAAAAACACTGCATCTCACTGACATTGTTTAATGCGGTTTTACGACGGTTCATATCTTAACCTAACCTAACCTAACCTTACCTAACCTAACTTAAACTAACCTAACCTAACCTAACCTGACCTAACCTAACCTTACCTAACCTAACCCAACCCAACCTAACCTAGCCTAAACTAACCTAACCGAACCTAACTTAACCTAACCAAACCCAACCCAACCCAACCTAACCTAACCCAACCCAACCCAACCCAACCTAACCTAACCTATTCTAACCCAACCTAACCTAACCCAACCTAACCTAACCCAACCCAACCCAACCCACCCTAACCTAACCGAACCCAACCCAACCTAACCTAACCTAACCTAACGACGGTTGCAACCGCTTTCACATTAGATATCGAGGTTCCCGACTTGTAATGGTGAAAAACACTGCATCTCACTAAGTGACATTGTTTAATGCGGTTTTACGACGGTTCATATCTTAACCAAACCTAACATTCTCACTTGTATGTAAAAACGCTCTATTACACTGTTTCGTTCACAATTACGATATTTGCCTAACCTCACAGTTTTTCACCAACTTATTGCAGTACAGAACGCTGTATCTCGCTAAATGACATCGTTCTTTAAGGTTTCACGATGCTTGCATGCGCTTTAACGAGAATATCACAATATAGCAGTTTCGCACTTGTAACGGTACAACACGCAGTATTTGGCTTGTTCATGCTGTTTTGTATGCTTTCACAACATTTCACCTATTGCAGTTTCATACATGCAATAAAACAACACTATCTCGTTAGATGACGTCCTTTTTGGTGGTTTCACGACGCTACCTAGCTTAAACTAACATAACTCAACCTAACATAACCTTCGCACTTCTATCGTTAGAAAACGCTTTACTCGCTACTTTACAATGCTCTCTACAACATTACGACAGTTTCATGCGCTTTCACAATAGGTAACGAAGTTCCCGATTTGTAATGGTGAAAAACACTGCATCTCACTAAGTGACATTGTTTATTGCGGCTTTACGGCGGTTCATATCTTAACCTAACCTAACCTAACCTTACCTAACCTAACTTAAACTAACCTAACCTAACCTAACCTAACCTGACCTAACCTAACCTAACCTAACATAACCCAACCTAACCCAACCTAACCTAGCCTAAACTAACCTAACCTAACCTAACCTAACCCAACCCAACCCAACCTAACCTAACCTAACCTAACCTAACCCAACCCAACCCAACCCAACCTAACCTAACCTATTCTAACCTAACCTAACCTAACCTAACCTAACCCAACCCAACCCAACCCAACCTAACCTAACCTAACCTAACCTAACCAAACCTAACCTAACCTAACCTAACCTAACCTTACCTAACCTAACCTATCCTAACCTAACGTAACGTAACCTAACCTAACCTAACCCAACCCAACACAACCCAGCCCAACCTAACCTAACCTAACCTAACGACGGTTGCAAGCGCTTTCACGTTAGATATCGCAGTTCCCGACTTGTAATGGTGAAAAACACTGCATCTCACTAAGTGACATTGTTTAATGCGGTTTTACGACGGTTCATATCTTAACCTAACCTAACCTAACCTTACCTAACCTAACTTAAACTAACCTAACCTAACCTAACCTGACCTAACCTAACCTTACCTAGTAACACCGAAAGTTGGGCGAGTTTTTCTGCACCTAACAAACTAGGAAAGATATGCGCTAGGCTAGATAGGAAGCGATTGACAAAAAAGGATAGGTGTCGGTGCTCTGTTAAGCACATTGTTTCGTTTGTTGAGTGCAGAACCGCGGTGGTTTACTGTTTGCTCATGTCATGTGGGAAAATGTACATCGGTCAAACGGGCCGGTGCATAAATACAAGGTTAACGGAGCACAAGAGAGCTTTAGCTAATAATGCTTACTCGCACTTAAGACGGCATTGCCTTGAATGTGGCTGTTCCCCGCTGTTCTCTGAGACTAAAATTCTTTCCAGCCACAGAGATAAGATGACAAGGGAAGTGATCGAGGCCTTCCACATCGCAAAAAGAAAAGATTACTGTATAAGCCAAGCATCGATTACTTTGAGCGATTGCGAAGTTGGCTTTTTAGAAAATACGTTGTCATTGTAGCACGTGGTACACCGTCTTGTTGTATAATAACCAAAGTCGTTTACGAAATAAACTAGTTGAGAGTGCAGCGGTGTCCCTATCGTCTCTCTTTTGTAAAACGTCGTGCGCTGCTTAATTGTAATCATGAACTAACCTTACCTAACCTAACCCAACCCAACCTAACCTAACCTAGCCTAAACTAACCTAACGTAACCTAACTTAACCTAACCTAACCCAACCCAACCCAACCTAACCTAACCCAACCCAACCCAACCCAACCTAACCTAACCTATTCTAACCCAACCTAACCTAACCCAACCTAACCTAACCCAACCCAACCCAACCCACCCTAACCTAACCCAACCCAACCCAACCTAACCTAACCTAACCTAACCTAACCTAACCTAACGACGGTTGCAACCGCTTTCACATTAGATATCGAGGTTCCCGACTTGTAATGGTGAAAAACACTGCATCTCACTAAGTGACATTGTTTAATGCGGTTTTACGACGGTTCATATCTTAACCTAACCTAACATTCTCACTTGTATGTAAAAACGCTCTATTACACTGTTTCGTTCACAATTACGATATTTCCCTAACCTCACAGTTTTTCACCAACTTATTGCAGTACAGAACGCTGTATCTCGCTAAATGACATCGTTCTTTAAGGTTTCACGATGCTTGCATGCGCTTTAACGAGAATATCACAATATAGCAGTTTCGCACTTGTAACGGTACAACACGCAGTATTTGGCTTGTTCATGCTGTTTTGTATGCTTTCACAACATTTCACCTATTGCAGTTTCATACATGCAATAAAACAACACTATCTCGTTAGATGACGTCCTTTTTGGTGGTTTCACGACGCTACCTAGCTTAAACTAACGTAACTCAACGTAACATAACCTTCGCACTTCTATCGTTAGAAAACGCTTTACTCGCTACTTTACAATGCTCTCTACAACATTACGACAGTTTCATGCGCTTTCACAATAGATAACGAAGTTGCCGATTTGTAATGGTGAAAAACACTGCATCTCACTAAGTGACATTGTTCAATGCGGCTTTACGACGGTTCATATCTTTAACCTAACCTAACCTAACCTAACCTTACCTGACCTAACTTAAACTAACCTAACCTAACCTAACCTAACCTGACCTAACCTAACCTAACCTAACCTAACCCAACCCACTCAACCTAATCTAACCTAGCCTAACCTAACCCAACCCAACCCAACCTAACCTAACCTAACCTATTCTAACCCAACCTAAGCTAACCTAACCTAACCTAACCTAACCCAACCCAACCCAACCCAACCCAACCTAACCTAACCTAACCTAACCAAACCTAACCCAACCTAACCTAACCTAACCAACCTAACGAAACCTAACCTAACCTAACCTAACCTAACCTAGCCTAACCTCACCTAACCCAACCTAACCTAACCTAACCTAACCTAACCTTAGCTAACCTAACCTAACCTAACCTAACGCAACCTAACATAACCTAACCTAACCCAACCCAACCCGACCCAACCTAACCTAACCTAACCAAACCTAACCTAACCTTACCTAACCTAACCTAACCTATCCTAACCTACGTAACGTAACCTAACCTTAGCTAACCTAACCTAACCTAACCTAACGCAACCTAACATAACCTAACCTAACCTAACCCAACCTAACCGAACCCAACCCAACCCAACCCAACCTAACCTAATCCAACCTAACCCAACCTAACCTAACCTAACCTAACCTAACGACGGTTGCAAGCGCTTTCACATTAGATATCGCAGTTCCCGACTTGTAATGGTGAAAAACACTGCATTTCACTAAGTGACATTGTGTAATGCAGTTTTACGACGGTTCATATCTTAACCTAACATTCGCACTTGTATCACAAAACGCTCTATTACACTGTTTCGTTCACATTTAAGATATTTGCATGACCTGACAGATTTTCACCAACTTATTACAGTACAGAACGCTGTATATCGCTAAATGACATCGTTCTTCAAGGTTTCACGATGCTTGCATGCGCTTTAACCTGAATATCACAACCTAGCAGTTTCGCACTTGTAACGGTACAACACGCAGTATTTGGCTTGTTCATGCCGTTTTGTGTGCTTTCACAACATTTCACCTATCGCAGTTTCGTACTCGCAATAAAACAACACTATCTCGTTAGATGACGTCGTTTTTGGTGGTTTCACGACGCTACCTAGCTTAAACTAACATAACTACACCTAACATAACCTTCGCACTTCTATCGTTAGAAAACGTTTTACTCGCTACTTTACAATGTTCTCTACAACATTACGACGGTTTCATGCGCTTTCACATTAAATATCGCATATCCCGACATGTAATGGTAAAAAACACTGCATCTCACTAAGTGACATTGTTTAATGCGGTTTTACGACGGTTCATATCTTAACCTAACCTAACATTCGCACTTGTATCTAAAAACGCTCTATTGCACTGTTTCGTTCACATTTACGATATTTCCATCACCTAACAGTTTTTCACCAACTTATTACAGTACAGAACGCTGTATCTCGCTAAATGACATCATTCTTTAGGTTTCACAATGGTTACATGCGCTTTACCAAGAACATCACAACGTAGCAGTTTCGCACTTGTAACGGTACAACACGAAGTATTTGGCTTGTTCATGCCGTTTTGTGTGCTTTCACATTTCACCTATCGCAGTTTCGTACTCGCAATAAAACAACACTATCTCGTTAGATGACGTCGTTTTTGGTGGTTTCACGACGCTACCTAGCTTAAACTAACATAACTCAACCTAACATAACCTTCGCACTTCTATCGTTAGAAAACATTTTACTCGCTACTTTACATTGCTTTCTACAACATTACGACGGTTTCAAGCGCTTTCACATTAGATATCGGAGTTCCCGACTTGTAATGGTGAAAAACACTGCATCTCACTAAGTGACACTGTTTATTGCTGTTTTACGACGGTTCATATCTTAACGTAACCTAACCTAACCTAACCTTACCTAACCTAACCTAACCTAACCAAACCTAATCTAAGCTAACCTTACCTAACCTAACCTATCCTAACCTAACGTAACGTAACGTAACCTAACATAACCTAACCTAACCTAACGTAACCTAACCTAACCTAACCTAACCCAACCTAACCTAACCTAACCTAACCCAACCTAACCTAACCTAACCTAACCTAACGACGGTTGCAAGCGCTTTCACATTAGATATCGCAGTTTCCGACTTGTAATGGTAAAAAACACTGCATCTCACTAAGTGGCATTGTTTAATGCGGTTTTACGACGGTTCATACCCTAACCTAACCTAACATTTGCACTTGTATCTAAAAACGCTCTATTACAATGTTTCGTTCACAATTACGATATTTGCCTAACCTCACAGTTTTTCACAAACTTATTGCAGTACAGAACTCTGTATCTCGCTAAATGACATCATTCTTTAAGGTTTCACGATGGTTGCATGCGCTTTAACGAGAATATCACAACATAGCTGTTTCGCACTTGTAACGGTACAACACGCAGCATTTGGCTCGTTCATGCCGTTTTGTGTGCTTTCACAACATTTCACCTATCGCAGTTTCGTACTCGCAATAAAACAACACTATCTCGTTAGATGACGTCGTTTTTGGTGGTTTCACGACGCTACCTAGCTTAAAATAACATAACTCAACCTAACATAACCTTCGCACTTGTATCGTTAGAAAACGTTTTACTCGCTACTTTACATTGCTTACTACAACATTACGACGGTTTCATGCGCTTTCACATTAGATATCGCAGTTCCCGACTTGTAATGGTGAAAAACACTGCATCTGAGTGACATTGTTTAATTCGCTTTTACGACGGTTCATATCTTAACCTAACCTAACATTCGCACTTGTATCTCAAAACGCTCTATTACACTGTTTCGTTCACAATTACTATATTTGCATGACGTCACAGTTTTTCACCAACTTATTACAGTACAGAACGCTGTATCTCGCTAAATGGCATCATTCTTTAAGGTTTCACGATGCTTGCTTGCGCTTTAACGAGAATATCACAAAACAGCAGTTTCGCACTTGTAATGATACAACACGCAGTATTTGGCTTGTTCATGCCGTTTTGTGTGCTTTCACATTTCACCTATCGCAGTTTAGTACTCGCAATAAAACAACACCATCTCGTTAGATGACGTCCTTTTTGGTGGTTTCACGACGCTACATAGCTTAAGCTAACTCAACCTAACATAAACTTCGCACTTCTATCATTATAAAACGTTTTACTCGCTACTTTACAATGCTCTCTACAACATTACGACGGTTTCATGCGCTTTCACATTAGATATCGCACTTCCCGACTTCTAATGGTGAAAAACACTGCATCTCACTAAGTGACATTGTTTAATGCGGTTTTACGACGGTTCATATCTTAACCTAACCTAACATTCTCACTTGTATCTAAAAACGCTCTATTACAGTGTTTGGTTCACATTTACGATATTTGCATGACCTAACAGTTTTTCACCAACTTATTACAGTACAGAACGCTCTATCTCGCTAAATAACATCATTCTTTAAGGTTTCACGATGGTTGCATGCGCTTTAACAAGAATATCACAACATAGTAGTTTCGCACTTGTAACGGTACAACACGCAGTATTTGGCTTGTTCATGGCGTTTTGTGTGCTTTCACAACATTTCACCTATCGCAGTTTCGTACTCGCAATAAAACAACACGATCTCGTTAGATGACGTCGTTTTTCTCGTTTCATGATGCTACCTAGCTTAAACTAACATAACTCAACCTAACATAACCTTCGCACTTCTATCGTTAGAAAACGTTTTACTTGCTACTTTACATTGCTTTCTACAACATTACGACGGTTTCAAGCGCTTTCATAATAGATATCGCAGTTCCCGACTTGTAATGGTGAAAAACACTGCATCTCACTAAGTGACATTGTTTAATGCGGCTTTACGGCGGTTCATATCTTAACCTAACCTAACCTAACCTTACCTAACCTAACTTAAACTAACCTAACCTAACCTAACCTAACCTGACCTAACCTAACCTAACCTAACCTAACCCAACCCAACCCAACCTAACCTAGCCTAAACTAACCTAACCTAACCTAACCTAACCTAACCTAACCCAACCCAACCCAACCCACCCTAACCTAACCCAACCCAACCCAACCTAACCTAACCTAACCTAACCTAACGACGGTTGCAACCGCTTTCACATTACATATCGAGGTTCCCGACTTGTAATGGTGAAAAACACTGCATCTCACTAAGTGACATTGTTTAATGCGGTTTTACGACGGTTCATATCTTAACCTAACCTAACATTCTCACTTGTATGTAAAAACGCTCTATTACACTGTTTCGTTCACAATTACGATATTTGCCTAACCTCACAGTTTTTCACCAACTTATTGCAGTACAGAACGCTGTATCTCGCTAAATGACATCGTTCTTTAAGGTTTCACGATGCTTGCATGCGCTTTAACGAGAATATCACAATATAGCAGTTTCGCACTTGTAACGGTACAACACGCAGTATTTGGCTTGTTCATGCTGTTTTGTATGCTTTCACAACATTTCACCTATTGCAGTTTCATACATGCAATAAAACAACACTATCTCGTTAGATGACGTCCTTTTTGGTGGTTTCACGACGCTACCTAGCTTAAACTAACATAACTCAACCTAACATAACCTTCGCACTTCTATCGTTAGAAAACGCTTTACTCGCTACTTTACAATGCTCTCTACAACATTACGACAGTTTCATGCGCTTTCACAATAGATAACGAAGTTCCCGATTTGTAATGGTGAAAAACACTGCATCTCACTAAGTGACATTGTTTAATGCGGCTTTACGGCGGTTGATATCTTAACCTAACCTAAGCTAACCTTACCTAACCGAACTTAAACTAACCTAACCTAACCTAACCTGACCTAACCTAACCTAACCTAACCTAACCCAACCCAACCCAACCTAACCTAGCCTAAACTAACCTAACCTAACCTAACCTAACCTAACCCAACCCAACCCAACCTAACCTAACCTAACCTAACCTAACCCAACCCAACCCAACCCAACCTAACCTAACCTATTCTAACCTAACCTAACCTAACCTAACCTAACCCAACCCAACCCAACCCAACCTAACCTAACCTAACCTAACCTAACCAAACCTAACCTAACCTAACCTAACCTAACCTTACCTAACCTAACCTATCCTAACCTAACGTAACGTAACCTAACCTAACCTAACCAAACCTAACGTAATCTAACCCAACCCAACCTAACCTAACCCAACCCAACACAACCCAGCCCAACCTAACCTAACCTAACCTAACGACGGTTGCAAGCGCTTTCACGTTAGATATCGCAGTTCCCGACTTGTAATGGTGAAAAACACTGCATCTCACTAAGTGACATTGTTTAATGCGGTTTTACGACGGTTCATATCTTAACCTAACCTGACCTAACCTTACCTAACCTAACTTAAACTAACCTAACCTAACCTAACCTGACCTAACCTAACCTTACCTAACCTAACCCAACCCAACCCAACCTAACCTAGCCTAAACTAACCTAACCTAACCTAACTTAACCTAACCTAACCCAACCCAACCCAACCCAACCTAACCTAACCTATTCTAACCCAACCTAACCTAACCCAACCTAACCTAACCCAACCCAACCCAACCCACCCTAACCTAACCCAACCCAACCCAACCTAACCTAACCTAACCTAACCTAACCTAACGACGGTTGCAACCGCTTTCACATTAGATATTGAGGTTCCCGACTTGTAATGGTGAAAACACTGCATCTCACTAAGTGACATTGTTTAATGCGGTTTTACGACGGTTCATATCTTAACCTAACCTAACATTCTCACTTGTATGTAAAAACGCTCTATTACACTGTTTCGTTCACAATTACGATATTTGCCTAACCTCACAGTTTTTCACCAACTTATTGCAGTACAGAACGCTGTATCTCGCTAAATGACATCGTTCTTTAAGGTTTCACGATGCTTGCATGCGCTTTAACGAGAATATCACAATATAGCAGTTTCGCACTTGTAACGGTACAACACGCAGTATTTGGCTTGTTCATGCTGTTTTGTATGCTTTCACAACATTTCACCTATTGCAGTTTCATACATGCAATAAAACAACACTATCTCAATAGATGACGTCCTTTTTGGTGGTTTCACGACGCTACCTAGCTTAAACTAACATAACTCAACCTAACATAACCTTCGCACTTCTATCGTTAGAAAACGCTTTACTCGCTACATTACAATGCTCTCTACAACATTACGACAGTTTCATGCGCTTTCACAATAGATAACAAAGTTCCCCATTTGTAATGGTGAAAAACACTGCATCTCACTAAGTGACATTGTTTAATGCGGCTTTACGACGGTTCATATCTTTAACCTAACCTAACCTAACCTAACCTTACCTGACCTAACTTAAACTAACCTAACCTAACCTAACCTAACCTGACCTAACCTAACCTAACCTAACCTAACCCAACCCACCCAACCTAACCTAACCTAGCCTAACCTAACCCAACCCAACCCAACCTAACCTAACCTAACCTATTCTAACCCAACCTAAGCTAACCTAACCTAACCCAACCCAACCTAACCCAACCCAACCTAACCTAACCTAACCTAACCAAACCTAACCTAACCTAACCTAACCTAACCTTACCTAACCTAACCTATCCTAACCTAACGTAACCTAACCTAACCTAACCTAACGTAACCTAACCTAACCTAACCCAACCTAACCTAATCTAACCCATCCCAACCCAACCCAACCTAATCTAACCTAACCCAACCCAACACAACCTAACCTAACCTAACCTAACCTAACGACGGTTGCAAGCGCTTTCACATTAGATATCGCAGTTCCCGACTTGTAATGGTGAAAAACACTGCATCTCACTAAGTGACATTGTTTAATGCGGTTTTACGACGGTTCATATCTAAACCTAACCTAACATTCGCACTTGTATCCAAAAATGCTCTATTACACTGTTTCGTTCACAATTACGATATCAGCATAACCTCAGTTTTTCAGCAACTTATTGCAGTACAGAACGCTGTATCTCGCTAAATGACATCGTTCTTTAAGGTTTCACGATGCTTGCATGCGCTTTAACGAGAATATCACAATATAGCAGTTTCGCACTTGTAACGGTACAACACGCAGTATTTGGCTTGTTCATGCCGTTTTGTATGCTTTCACCACATTTCACCTATTGCAGTTTCACACATGCAATAAAACAACACTATCTCGTTAGATGACGTCCTTTTTGGTGGTTTCACGACGCTACCTAGCTTAAGCTAACATAACTCAACCTAACATAACCTTCGCACTTCTATCGTTAGAAAACGCTTTACTCGCTACTTTACAATGCTCTCTACAACATTACGACAGTTTCATGCGCTTTCACAATAGATATCGCAGTTCCCGATTTGTAATGGTGAAAAACACTGCATCTCACTAAGTGACATTGTTTAATGCGGCTTTACGACGGTTCATATCTTAACCTAACCTAACATTTGCCCTTGTATCTAAAAACGCTCTATTACACTGTTTCGTTCACATTTAAGATATTTGCATGACCTCACAGTTTTTCACCAACTTAGTACAGTACAGAACACTCACTAACTCGCTAAATGACATCGTTCTTTAAGGTTTCACGATGCTTGCATGCGCTTTAATCTGAATATCACAACATAGCAGTTTCGCACTTGTAACGGTACAACACGCAGTATTTGGCTTGTTCATGCCGTTTTGTGTGCTTTCACAACATTTCACCTCGCAGTTTCGTACTCGCAATAAAACAACACTATCTCGTTAGATGACGTCGTTTTTGGTGGTTTCACGACGCTACCTAGCTTAAAATAACATAACTCAACCTAACATAACCTTCGCACTTGTATCGTTAGAAAACGTTTTACTCGCTACTTTACATTGCTTACTACAACATTACGACGGTTTCATGCGCTTTCACATTAGATATCGCAGTTCCCGACTTGTAATGGTGAAAAACACTGCATCTAAGTGACATTGTTTAATTCGCTTTTACGACGGTTCATATCTTAACCTAACCTAACATTCGCACTTGTATCTCAAAACGCTCTATTACACTGTTTCGTTCACAATTACTATATTTGCATGACGTCACAGTTTTTCACCAACTTATTACAGTACAGAACGCTGTATCTCGCTAAATGGCATCATTCTTTAAGGTTTCACGATGCTTGCTTGCGCTTTAACGAGAATATCACAAAACAGCAGTTTCGCACTTGTAATGATACAACACGCAGTATTTGGCTTGTTCATGCCGTTTTGTGTGCTTTCACATTTCACCTATCGCAGTTTAGTACTCGCAATAAAACAACACCATCTCGTTAGATGACGTCCTTTTTGGTGGTTTCACGACGCTACATAGCTTAAGCTAACTCAACCTAACATAAACTTCGCACTTCTATCATTAGAAAACGTTTTACTCGCTACTTTACAATGCTCTCTACAACATTACGACGGTTTCATGCGCTTTCACATTAGATATCGCACTTCCCGACTTCTAATGGTGAAAAACACTGCATCTCACTAAGTGACATTGTTTAATGCGGTTTTACGACGGTTCATATCTTAACCTAACCTAACATTCTCACTTGTATCTAAAAACGCTCTATTACAGTGTTTGGTTCACATTTACGATATTTGCATGACCTAACAGTTTTTCACCAACTTATTACAGTACAGAACGCTCTATCTCGCTAAATAACATCATTCTTTAAGGTTTCACGATGGTTGCATGCGCTTTAACAAGAATATCACAACATAGTAGTTTCGCACTTGTAACGGTACAACACGCAGTATTTGGCTTGTTCATAGCGTTTTGTGTGCTTTCACAACATTTCACCTATCGCAGTTTCGTACTCGCAATAAAACAACACGATCTCGTTAGACGACGTCGTTTTTCTCGTTTCACGATGCTACCTAGCTTAAACTAACATAACTCAACCTAACATAACCTTCGCACTTCTATCGTTAGAAAACGTTTTACTTGCTACTTTACATTGCTTTCTACAACATTACGACGGTTTCAAGCGCTTTCATAATAGATATCGCAGTTCCCGACTTGTAATGGTGAAAAACACTGCATCTCACTAAGTGACATTGTTTAATGCGGCTTTACGGCGGTTCATATCTTAACCTAACCTAACCTAACCTTACCTAACCTAACTTAAACTAACCTAACCTAACCTAACCTAACCTGACCTAACCTAACCTAACCTAACCTAACCCAACCCAACCCAACCTAACCTAGCCTAAACTAACCTAACCTAACCTAACCTAACCTAACCCAACCCAACCCAACCCACCCTAACCTAACCCAACCCAACCCAACCTAACCTAACCCAACCTAACGACGGTTGCAACCGCTTTCACATTACATATCGAGGTTCCCGACTTGTAATGGTGAAAAACACTGCATCTCACTAAGTGACATTGTTTAATGCGGTTTTACGACGGTTCATATCTTAACCTAACCTAACATTCTCACTTGTATGTAAAAACGCTCTATTACACTGTTTCGTTCACAATTACGATATTTGCCTAACCTCACAGTTTTTCACCAACTTATTGCAGTACAGAACGCTGTATCTCGCTAAATGACATCGTTCTTTAAGGTTTCACGATGCTTGCATGCGCTTTAACGAGAATATCACAATATAGCAGTTTCGCACTTGTAACGGTACAACACGCAGTATTTGGCTTGTTCATGCTGTTTTGTATGCTTTCACAACATTTCACCTATTGCAGTTTCATACATGCAATAAAACAACACTATCTCGTTAGATGACGTCCTTTTTGGTGGTTTCACGACGCTACCTAGCTTAAACTAACATAACTCAACCTAACATAACCTTCGCACTTCTATCGTTAGAAAACGCTTTACTCGCTACTTTACAATGCTCTCTACAACATTACGACAGTTTCATGCGCTTTCACAATAGATAACGAAGTTCCCGATTTGTAATGGTGAAAAACACTGCATCTCACTAAGTGACATTGTTTAATGCGGCTTTACGGCGGTTGATATCTTAACCTAACCTAAGCTAACCTTACCTAACCTAACTTAAACTAACCTAACCTAACCTAACCTGACCTAACCTAACCTAACCTAACCTAACCCAACCCAACCCAACCTAACCTAGCCTAAACTAACCTAACCTAACCTAACCTAACCCAACCCAACCCAACCTAACCTAACCTAACCTAACCTAACCCAACCCAACCCAACCCAACCTAACCTAACCTATTCTAACCTAACCTAACCTAACCTAACCTAACCCAACCCAACCCAACCCAACCTAACCTAACCTAACCTAACCAAACCTAACCTAACCTAACCTAACCTAACCTTACCTAACCTAACCTATCCTAACCTAACGTAACGTAACCTAACCTACCTAACCAAACCTAACGTAATCTAACCCAACCCAACCTAACCTAACCCAACCCAACACAACCCAGCCCAACCTAACCTAACCTAACCTAACGACGGTTGCAAGTGCTTTCACGTTAGATATCGCAGTTCCCGACTTGTAATGGTGAAAAACACTGCATCTCACTAAGTGACATTGTTTAATGCGGTTTTACGACGGTTCATATCTTAACCTAACCTGACCTAACCTTACCTAACCTAACTTAAACTAACCTAACCTAACCTAACCTGACCTAACCTAACCTTACCTAACCTAACCCAACCCAACCCAACCTAACCAAGCCTAAACTAACCTAACCTAACCTAACTTAACCTAACCTAACCCAACCCAACCCAACCCAACCTAACCTAACCTATTCTAACCCAACCTAACCTAACCCAACCTAACCTAACCCAACCCAACCCAACCCACCCTAACCTAACCCAACCCAACCCAACCTAACCTAACCTAACCTAACCTAACCTAACGACGGTTGCAACCGCTTTCACATTAGATATTGAGGTTCCCGACTTGTAATGGTGAAAAACACTGCATCTCACTAAGTGACATTGTTTAATGCGGTTTTACGACGGTTCATATCTTAACCTAACCTAACATTCTCACTTGTATGTAAAAACGCTCTATTACACTGTTTCGTTCACAATTACGATATTTGCCTAACCTCACAGTTTTTCACCAACTTATTGCAGTACAGAACGCTGTATCTCGCTAAATGACATCGTTCTTTAAGGTTTCACGATGCTTGCATGCGCTTTAACGAGAATATCACAATATAGCAGTTTCGCACTTGTAACGGTACAACACGCAGTATTTGGCTTGTTCATGCTGTTTTGTATGCTTTCACAACATTTCACCTATTGCAGTTTCATACATGCAATAAAACAACACTATCTCGTTAGATGACGTCCTTTTTGGTGGTTTCACGACGCTACCTAGCTTAAACTAACATAACTCAACCTAACATAACCTTCGCACTTCTATCGTTAGAAAACGCTTTACTCGCTACATTACAATGCTCTCTACAACATTACGACAGTTTCATGCGCTTTCACAATAGATAACAAAGTTCCCCATTTGTAATGGTGAAAAACACTGCATCTCACTAAGTGACATTGTTTAATGCGGCTTTACGACGGTTCATATCTTTAACCTAACCTAACCTAACCTAACCTTACCTGACCTAACTTAAACTAACCTAACCTAACCTAACCTAACCTGACCTAACCTAACCTAACCTAACCTAACCTAACCCAACCCACCCAACCTAACCTAACCTAGCCTAACCTAACCCAACCCAACCTAACCTAACCTAACCTAACCAAACCTAACCTAACCTAACCTAACCTAACCTTACCTAACCTAACCTATCCTAACCTAACGTAACCTAACCTAACCTAACCTAACGTAACCTAACCTAACCTAACCTAACCCAACCTAACCTAATCTAACCCATCCCAACCCAATCCAACCTAATCTAACCTAACCCAACCCAACACAACCTAACCTAACCTAACCTAACCTAACGACGGTTGCAAGCGCTTTCACATTAGATATCGCAGTTCCCGACTTGTAATGGTGAAAAACACTGCATCTCACTAAGTGACATTGTTTAATGCGGTTTTACGACGGTTCATATCTAAACCTAACCTAACATTCGCACTTGTATCCAAAAATGCTCTATTACACTGTTTCGTTCACAATTACGATATCAGCATAACCTCAGTTTTTCAGCAACTTATTGCAGTACAGAACGCTGTATCTCGCTAAATGACATCGTTCTTTAAGGTTTCACGATGCTTGCATGCGCTTTAACGAGAATATCACAATATAGCAGTTTCGCACTTGTAACGGTACAACACGCAGTATTTGGCTTGTTCATGCCGTTTTGTATGCTTTCACCACATTTCACCTATTGCAGTTTCATACATGCAATAAAACAACACTATCTCGTTAGATGACGTCCTTTTTGGTGGTTTCACGACGCTACCTAGCTTAAACTAACATAACTCAACCTAACATAACCTTCGCACTTCTATCGTTAGAAAACGCTTTACTCGCTACTTTACAATGCTCTCTACAACATTACGACAGTTTCATGCGCTTTCACAATAGATATCGCAGTTCCCGATTTGTAATGGTGAAAAACACTGCATCTCACTAAGTGACATTGTTTAATGCGGCTTTACGACGGTTCATATCTTAACCTAACCTAACATTTGCCCTTGTATCTAAAAACGCTCTATTACACTGTTTCGTTCACATTTAAGATATTTGCATGACCTCACAGTTTTTCACCAACTTAGTACAGTACAGAACACTCACTAACTCGCTAAATGACATCGTTCTTTAAGGTTTCACGATGCTTGCATGCGCTTTAATCTGAATATCACAACATAGCAGTTTCGCACTTGTAACGGTACAACACGCAGTATTTGGCTTGTTCATGCCGTTTTGTGTGCTTTCACAACATTTCACCTCGCAGTTTCGTACTCGCAATAAAACAACACTATCTCGTTAGATGACGTCGTTTTTGGTGGTTTGATAACGCTACCTAGCTTAAACTAACATAACTACACCTAACATACCCTTCGCATTTCTATCGTTAGAAAACGTTTTACTCGCTACTTCACATTGCTTTCTACAACATTACGACGGTTTCAAGTGCTTTCACAATTGATATCGCAGTTACTGACTTGTAATGGTGAAAAACACTGCATCTCACTAATTGACATGGCTTACAGCGGTTTTACGATGGTTCATATCTTAACCTAACCTAACCTAACCTAACCAAACTTAACCTAACCTAACCTAACCCAACCCAACCCAACCCAACCTAACCTAACCTTACCTAACCTAACCTAACCTAACCCAACCCAACCCCACCTAACCCAACCCAACCTAACCCAACCTAACCCAACCTAACCTAACCTAACCCAAACCAACCCAACCCAACCCAACCCAACCTAACCTAACCTAACCTAACCTAACCTTACTTAACCTAACCTAACCTAACATAACCTAGCCTAACCTAACCTAACGTAACCTAACCTAACCTAACCTAACCCAACCTACCCCAACCCAAACCAACCCAACCCAACCTAACCTAACCCAACCCAACCCAACCTAACCCAACCTAACCTAACCTAACCTAACGACGGTTGCAAGCGCTTTCCCATTAGATATCGCAGTTCCCGACTTGTAATGGTGAAAAACACTGCATCTCACTAAGTGACATTGTTTAATGCGGTTTTACGACGGTTCATATCTTAACATAACCTAACATTCCCACTTGTATCTAAAAACGCTCTATTAAACTGTTTCGTTCACAAATACGATATTTCATTTCATTTCATTTCATTTATTTATACTGTTAGCCCAGAAGTGGGCCGTTACAGGGTGGAAGTACAAACAATTATTTGCAAAAAAGAAGTACCGTACAGGTCTCGAGATAATTTCTCGGTACTATTGTGACCAGCAACTCGAAGTTATACATAACATACATAAATGGAACACACATGCGATGCAATACATACGCGCAGAACAGCACATGACGCATTTGAGGCGGCACTTTTGCACCGCGCTGAAGATTTGAAAGACAACTACTGCAGGATCATGCAACCAACAAAAAGTACACACACACGCAAAAAAACATATGTCACTGTTATTCGGAAAATAAACGTTTTAGATTCTGTTCAAATGATGTAAGCGAGGAACAACCAATTATAGACTCTGGCAGCATATTCCAATCTTCAATAGCACGTGGAAAGTAACTGAACTTAAAGCAATCGTTACGTGGGACTAGGGGTGGTATATACATATTATGGCGATGTCTGGAGTGTTCTTGTGTGTTGACCTGGAAGTAATCTGAATAGTTTAGTTTAAATTGATTATGAATTAACTGGAAGAGGAATTTCATACGCTCAATCCTCGTCCTAAGTTCAGGACTATCCAGTCCAGCTTTTTTACAGAGTTCAGTAGGAGAATGAAGTCGGCTATATTTATTAAAAATAAATCTCGCACCAAGTCGCTGTATTTTTGTTATTTTATTGCAGTTTGTCTTTGTGTAAGGGTCCCAGACAATTTTAGAATATTCGATAATGGGTCTGACAAGAGTTTTGTAAGCAAGACACTTTATATCAGATGGGGCGGTATAAAGGTTACGTCTAAGGCTATACAATGCCTTGGTAGCCCTGGAGCATACATTATCAATATGAGTGTTCCACCGGAGGTCGGGCGTGAACCATAACCCAAGATATTTATAGTTTTGTACACGCTTGAGGAAAGCATTGCCAATCTGGTAGTTGTAATCTAGAGGTGCTTTCTTTCTAGTTATAGTCATAAAGACTGTTTTTTCTGTGTTCAAACTCATTTGCCATTCTTCGCACCAATCCTTTATTCTTTGAAGATTGTTGTTTAGATTAACTTGGTCATGTTCAGTCTCGATTCTACTATAAACAACACAGTCATCGGCAAACAACCTTATCGGGACCGTAACGCGGTTTGGTAGGTCATTTATATATAACAAAAATAAAAGGGGACCCAGCACGCTCCCCTGGGGAACTCCAGAATTCACTGCAACTGCTCTAGACTGTTTATTTTTTATTTGAACAAACTGCTGACGGCAGCTGAGATAGGATGAAAACCATTTTGTCAAGTGACTATTTTGAAACGTTTTGTCAATTTTAAACAGGAGCTTTGAGTGCGACACTTTATCAAATGCCTTTGCGAAATCCAAATATACCACATCAGTTTGACCACGCAAATTGATTGTTTTTGAAAGATCATGAACAAATCCGATTAACTGAGTTGTTGTAGATAAGCCTCGGCGGAAGCCATGCTGCTTCGAAGATAATAGATTGTGCGTATCAAGATAGGACATCAAGTGTTTGTTAATAATGTGCTCGAGTATCTTTGAACATGTACTGATAAGCGAAATAGGACGGTAGTTGCGCTCGTCTCGAGAGGAGCCACTTTTGTGAACAGGGGTAATTTTAGCCTGCTTCCACGCTAGTGGGAAAGAGCCACTGCGCAGGGACGACTGAAATATTTTTGTAAGGAAGCGAGCCGCCCATTCAGCGTATCTGTACAGAAATTCGTTTGGTATACCATCAGGGCCGGGGGTTTTTCTTGTATTTATATTAAGTAAAAGATTTAGGACACCCTCTTCGCTAATTACCACATCATCGATCGGCCGCTGCAATGGTGACGTAGAAAACTCGGGCAAAATGCCATTATCATGAGTAAACACAGAAGCAAAAAAAGAATTGAAATCATCAACACGTTGTTGAGTAATTTCAGGTGGCCTCGGAGAGCTTGCTGGGGGAGTTACAAAGCGCCAAAACCTTGAGGGGGCTTCCTTCAAGTATTTCGTCAATGTCAAATTGAAAAACCGATCCTTGGACTGCTTGATCAGACGTTTCAGTTCTTGTCTCATTGAAGAAATGCAAGCTGTTCCTTCAGGGGTACAATTTTTTGCACAAGATTTCTGTTTCCGTTTTAGTTTTCTTTTTGTGTGAATGATTTCTCTGGTGATCCAGGGATTGGTTTTACAAATGCGTTTTCTAATCCTAGGTACATAGCTGTCTATGCACTTCCCTACAACAGTTGAAAAGAAATGCCATAGCCTATCAGTGCTGCAGTCAGTGTTGTAAAGGACCTGAAATTCATCAAAGGACCTTTCAAGATAGTCCAGAATAGACACATCATCAGCCGCCATAAAATTCAATACAGTGCTAAGTGTGGGTTTACCCAAGGTGTCTGGGGACAATGCTAGGTGAGTTACTACCATTCTGTGGTCGGATAGGCCTTCTACAACTTCACAACGGCTGAGTAACGGCAACAGCTTTGGGGACACAAAAACCAAATCAAGGATAGATGACCTTGTAGTCCCTATCCGAGTAAGTTCAGTGACAGTTTGCGTTAGCCCATAGCAGAATGCCAGCTCCAGTAGTTGCTCAGCACTTGCAACCTGTTCCGATCCAGGAGACTGGGATAGCCAATTAATATCCGGAAGATTGAAGTCCCCTAATAATAATACGTTATCTTGGAGACTAAAATTAGAATCCATAAAATTTCTTAGCTTTGCGATTATATCAAGACAGGAATTTGGCGCTCTATAAATCCCTCCAATATACACAGTTCGCTCGCTGAACCCACACCTAATCCACAACATTTCTATGTCATATTTATCATCCAACACTGAAAACCTAATGTTGTCTTTAATAAGAAACGCAACTCCACCACCTCTTCCTTGCCGGTCTTTTCTAACAATTGTGTAACCTGTAGGTGTTACTTCAAAATCTGCTACATCCGTGTGTAACCAAGTCTCTGTTACGACCATTATATCCGGTTCATGCTCCAGGATTGCGGCTTCAACTGCATCAGCTTTATTCAGCAAACTTCTGGCGTTTACATTAATAACCTTAACAGCTGCGGTCGGTCTCGATTGGCGTCAGTCAGAGCTGGTAATACCTGGGCTAGCATACCTGAATCGCTCGTTGGTAACCTCATTCCAGCCATAGAGAACGTTGTTTACTTTCAATTTATCGATGATTAGTTTAACCTTTGCTCCCTTTGCTCTTTCATCCGCTGATGAAATCCATAGTTGTTTTCTGATTTCAACTACTCGTTTAGAGTAATCTTCGCTGATACTGAATTGTGTCCCCTTGAGGTTGCGGCAGTTTTTCAGTATTTTGGTTTTGTCCCTGAAGTCTCCTACTTTCAAGATGACTGGACGGCTTCTTCCAGGTATTTTCTTTCCTAGACGGTGAATTCTCTCAATGGAGCTACACTTTGAGCCAAGTAATTTGTCAAAGATATCGTCATTCACCTTGCTTAAGAGTACTGCCTCATCCTCAAATTCTTCTTCTTCCACTCCGCGTACTAAAAGGTTGTTGCGTCTAGAACGATTATCTAAATCATCGATCTGCCTGGCAAGAGCCGTCAATTCACTGTCATGGCGACCAACACTTGATTCTATCATTGTAAGCCGGCTCTGTATTTCACCCAACCCTTCAAGTTGTTTTTCAATAGTCTGGAGCCTAACATGCATGTCGGAAATGCTGGCATCCGTAGATGTCTGCTTGACCTGAATTTCATTAACTTTTGCTAGTAGTTTAGTCTGGTTACTTAATATTTCCTCCAGCATTTTTTCAACCTCGGGCCCAGGATTTTCCTCTACGTCACCGGACAACTTCAGTAACAGGCTTACAACTGAAACACAGTCATTTAAGCAACCAAGAACAGTGTGTGGACACGGCAGCACAATCAGGCAGGTACAGTTACTACGAAAACCATACTTTCGATCACCAACCTGCACAAGTAGACGCACGTAAGGCGACATCATCACGGCGTTGCTGCCGCGTCCACTGAAGGTCGAGACCATGACCCTTGCTTTTATATACTCCGGGCAGCTTGCTATCGGGGAGGAGGAGGACGTCATCGTGCTCCACGGGGGTGCGCAATCGACGAAGTCCACGTGGCACAGCATCGTTGACGCCACTGGCGTTGATCTAGATGCGCAGTGGTTGAGTTCCTTCGAGGGCTGGTACGCATATTTGCATAACCTCACAGTTATTCACACACTTATTGCAGTACATAACGCTGTATCTCGCTAAATGACATCGTTCTTTAAGGTTTCACGATGCTTGCATGCGCTTTAACGAGAATATCACACTATAGCAGTTTCGCACTTGAAACGGTACAACATGCAGTACCTGGCTAGTGCATGCCGTTTTGTGTCCCTTCACAATATTTGACCTATCGCAGTTTCGTAGTCGCAATAAAACAACACTATCTCATTAGATGACGTCGTTTTGGTGGTTTCACGACGCTACCTAGCTTAAACTAACTCAACCTAACATAATGTTCGCACTTCTATTGTTAGAAAACGTTTTACTCGCTACTTTACAATGCTTTCTACAACATTACGATGGTTTCATGCGATTTAACATAAAATATCGCAGTTCCCGACTTGTAATAATGAAAAACACTGCATCTCACTAAGTGACATTGTTTAATGCGGCTTTACGACGGTTCATATCTTAACCTAACCTAACATTTGCACTTGTAACTAAAAACGCTCTATTACACTGTTTCGTTCACATTTAAGATATTTGCATGACCTCACAGTTTTTCACCAACTTAGTACAGTACAGAAGGCTCACTAACTCGCTAAATGACATCGTTCTTTAAGGTTTCACGATGCTTGCATGCGCTTTGCCCTGAATATCACAACATAGCAGTTTCGCACTTGTAACGGTACAACACGCAGTATTTGGCTTGTTCATGCCGTTTTGTGTGCTTTCACAACATTTCACCTATCGCAGTTTCGTACTCGCAATAAAACAACACTACCTAACCTAACCTAACCTTACCTAACCTAACCTAACCTAACCAAACTTAACCTAACCTAACCTAACCTAACCCAACCCAACCCAACCCAACCCAACCCAACCTAACCTAACCTTACCTAACCTAACCTAACCTAACCCAACCCAACCCCACCTAACCCAACCCAACCCAACCCAACCTAACCCAACCTAACCTAACCTAACCCAAACCAACCCAACCCAACCCAACCTAACCTAACCTAACCTAACCTAACCTTACTTAACCTAACCTAACCTAACCTAACGTAACCTAGCCTAACCTAACCTAACGTAACCTAACCTAACCTAACCTAACCCAACCTAACCCAACCCAACCCAACCTAACCCGACCTAACCTAACCTAACCCAACCTAACCACACCTAACCCAACTCAACCCAACCCAACCTAACCTAACCCAACCCAACCCAATCTAACCCAACCTAACCTAACCTAACCTAACCTAACGACGGTTGCAAGCGCTTTCATATTAGATATCGCAGTTCCCGACTTGTAATGGTGAAAAACACTGCATCTCACTAAGTGACATTGGTCAATGCGGTTTTACGACGGTTCATAACATAACCTAACACTCCCACTTGTATCTAAAAACGCTCTATTACACTGTTTCGTTGACAAATACGATATTTGCATAACCTCACAGTTATTCACCAACTTATTGCAGTACAGAACGCTGTATCTCGCTAAATGACATCGTTCTTTAAGGTTTCACGATGCTTGCATGCGCTTTAACGAGAATATAACACTATCGCAGTTTCGCACTTGAAACGGTACAACACGCTGTACCTGGCTAGTGCATGCCGTTTTGTGTCCTTTCACAATATTTGACCTATCGCAGTTTCGTAGTCGCAATAAAACAACACTATCTCATTAAATGACGTCGTTTTTGGTGGTTTCACGACGCTACCTAGCTTAAACTAACTCAACCTAACATAACCTTCGCACTTCTATCGTTAGAAAACGTTTTACTCGCTACTTTACAATGCTTTCTACAACATTACGACGGTTTCATGCGATTTACCATAAGATATCGCAGTTCCCGACTTGTAATGGTGAAAATCACTGCATCTCACTAAGTGACATTGTTTAATGCGGTTTTACGACGGTTCATAACTTGACCTAACCTAACATTCGCACTTGTATCTCAAAACGCTCTATTACACTGTTTCGTTCACAATTACGCTATTTGCATGACCTCACAGTTTTTCACCAACTTATTACAGTACAGAACGCTGTATCTCGCTAAATGACATCATTCTTTAAGGTTCCACAATGCTTGCATGCGCTTTATCGAGAATATCACAACATAGCAGTTTTGCACTTGTAATGGTACAACACGCAGTATTTTGCTTGTTCATGGCGTTTTGCGTGCTTTCACAACATTTCACCTATCGCAATTTCGTACTCGCAATAAAACAACACTATCACGTTAGATGACGTCGTTTTTGGTGGTTTTACGACGCCACCTAGCTTAAACTAACATAACTCAACCTAACATAACCTTCGCACTTCTATCGTTAGAAAACGTTTTACTCGCTATTTTACATTGCTTTCTACAACATTACGACGGTTTGAAGCGTTTCACATTAGATATCGCAGTTCCCGACTTGTAATGGTGAAAAACACTTCATCTCACTAAGTGACATTGTTTAATGCGGTTTTACGATGGTTCATATCTTAACCTAACCTAACCTGACCTAACCTAACCTAACCTAACCTTACCTAACCTAACTTAACCTAACCTAACTTAACCTAACCTAACCTAACCTAACTTAACCTAACCTAACCTAACCCAACCCAACCCCACCCAACCCAACCTAACCTAACCTAACCTAACCCAACCCAACCCAACCCAACCCCACCTAACCTAACCTAACGTAACCCAACCCAACCCAACCTAACCTAAACTAACCTAACCTAACCTAACCTAACCCAACCGAACCTAACCTAACCTAACCCAACCCAACCCAACCCAAGCCAACCTAACCTAACCTAACCTAACCTAACCCAACCTAACCTAACCTAACCCAACCCAACCCAACCCAACCTAACCTAACCTAACCAAACCTAACCAAACCTAACCTAACCCAACCCAACCTAACCTAACCTAACCTAACCTAACCCAACCCAACCCAACCCAACCTAACCTAACCTATTCTAACCCAACCTAACCTAACCTAACCTAACCTAACCCAACCCAACCCAACCCAACCTAACCTAACCTAACCTAACCTAACCAAACCCAACCTAACCTAACCTAACCTTACCTAACCTAACCTATCCTAACCTAACGTAACGTAACCTAACCTAACCTAACCAAACCTAACGTAATCTAACCCAACCCAACCTAACCTAACCCAACCCAACACAAGCCAGCCCAACCTAACCTAACCTAACCTAACGACGGTTGCAAGCGCTTTCACGTTAGATATCGCAGTTCCCGATTTGTAATGGTGAAAAACACTGCATCTCACTAAGTGACATTGTTTAATGCGGTTTTACGACGGTTCATATCTTAACCTAACCTAACCTAACCTTACCTAACCTAACTTAAACTAACCTAACCTAACCTAACCTGACCTAACCTAACCTTACCTAACCTAACCCAACCCAACCCAACCTAACCTAGCCTAAACTAACCTAACCTAACCTAACTTAACCTAACCTAACCCTACCCAACCCAACCTAACCTAACCTAACCCAACCCAACCCAACCCAACCTAACCTAACCTATTCTAACCCAACCTAACCTAACCCAACCTAACCTAACCCAACCCAACCCAACCCACCCTAACCTAACCCAACCCAACCCAACCTAACCTAACCTAACCTAACCTAACCTAACGACGGTTGCAACCGCTTTCACATTAGATATCGAGGTTCCCGACTTGTAATGGTGAAAAACACTGCATCTCACTAAGTGACATTGTTTAATGCGGTTTTACGACGGTTCATATCTTAACCTAACCTAACATTCTCACTTGTATGTAAAAACGCTCTATTACACTGTTTCGTTCACAATTACGATATTTGCCTAACATCACAGTTTTTCACCAACTTATTGCAGTACAGAACGCTGTATCTCGCTAAATGACATCGTTCTTTAAGGTTTCACGATGCTTGCATGCGCTTTAACGAGAATATCACAATATAGCAGTTTCGCACTTGTAACGGTACAACACGCAGTATTTGGCTTGTTCATGCGGTTTTGTATGCTTTCACAACATTTCACCTATTGCAGTTTCATACATGCAATAAAACAACACTATCTCGTTAGATGACATCCTTTTTGGTGTTTTCACGACGCTACCTAGCTTAAACTAACATAACTCAACCTAACATAACCTTCGCACTTCTATCGTTAGAAAACGCTTTACTCGCTACTTTACAATGCTCTCTATAACATTACGACAGTTTCATGCGCTTTCACAATAGATATCGAAGTTCCCGATTTGTAATGGTGAAAAACACTGCATCTCACTAAGTGACATTGTTTAATGCGGCTTTACGACGGTTCATATCTTTAACCTAACCTAACCTAACCTAACCTTACCTGACCTAACTTAAACTAACCTAACCTAACCTAACCTAACCTGACCTAACCTAACCTAACCTAACCCAACCCACCCAACCTAACCTAACCTAGCCTAACCTAAGCCAACCCAACCCAACCTAACCTAACCTAACCTATTCTAACCCAACCTAAGCTAACCTAACCTAACCTAACCTAACCCAACCCAACCCAACCCAACCCAACCCAACCTAATCTAACCTAACCTAACCAAACCTAACCTAACCTAACCTAACCTAACCTTACCTAACCTAACCTATCCTAACCTAACGTAACTTAACCTAACCTAACCTAACGTAACCTAACCTAACCTAACCTAACCTAACCCAACCTAACCTAACCTAACCCAACCCAACCCAACCCAACCCAACCTAATCTAACCTAACCCAACCCAACACAACCTAACCTAACCTAACCTAACCTAACGACAGTTGCAAGCGCTTTCACATTAGATATCGCAGTTCCCGACTTGTAATGGTGAAAAACACTGCATCTCACTAAGTGACATTGTTTAATGCGGTTTTACGACGGTTCATATCTTAACCTAACCTAACATTCGCACTTGTATCCAAAAACGCTCTATTACACTGTTTCGTTCACAATTACGTTATCAGCATAACCTCACAGTTTTTCAGCAACTTATTGCAGTACAGAACGCTGTATCTCGCTAAATGACATCGTTCTTTAAGGTTTCACGATGCTTGCATGCGCTTTAACGAGAATATCACAATATAGCAGTTTCGCACTTGTAACGGTACAACACGCAGTATTTGGCTTGTTCATGCCGTTTTGTATGCTTTCACAACATTTCACCTATTGCAGTTTCATACATGCAATAAAACAACACTATCTCGTTAGATGACGTCCTTTTTGGTGGTTTCACGACGCTACCTAGCTTAAACTAACATAACTCAACCTAACATAACCTTCGCACTTCTATCGTTAGAAAACGCTTTACTCGCTACTTTACAATGCTCATTTCATTTCATTTCATTTATTCCACCTTAAAGGCCCGGAGGCATTACATAAGGGGGGGCGGCGTACAAGGTATGTCGAACAACTCAACAAAACTCGAAGGGTTCCAAAACGTAAACATTCAAAGAACAATGAAAAAAAAAGGTACAATATGCAAAGTAAAACGCCAATATTATCAAATGCAAATAAAAAAGTAATGGTACAAAGGTAAGCTTCCAGAGAAAAGTGACGACAGTTTATACATTAGTTAAAAAAAAGTATTTAAACATTGGCAGGGAAAACAGCACATTCAGTTAGATTGCGACATGTGACATTTTAGCTTACTGCGGAAAATTTGGCGGTTATTACACGTGACTATATTATCAGGTAGTTTATTCCACAGTGTTATCCCATTGGGAAAGAAGGAAGTAATCATTGCAGAAGTGTGTCCATTTATTGGTGCGATAGGGTGACTGTGGTTTATGCGGGATGAAGTTCTGTGTGATGGTTGAAGGAGGACGTGCCGTGATTGAGGGTGATAATAGAAAGCATGCATCAGACACAATCGAGAAATGATACGACGAGATTCGAGGGACGGCAGTTTCAATGATTCTTTTAGTGCAGTAACGCTGATATCGTTAGAGTATTGGGAGTAAATAAAACGGGCAGCGCGGTTCTGAATCCTTTCTAAATCGTTAGTTAGATATGTTTGTGAGGGTTGCCAAATTGAGCAAGCATATTCTAGTTTCGGTCGGACGTACGTTTCATAAGCTAATTTTTTAATGTCTGGTGAGGCTAATTTTAGGTTGCGGCGCAGGTATCCGAGAGTGCGTGAAGCTTCTGAACAGATTATTTGAATATGGGTTGACCAGGATAGCGACGATGACAGATGCACTCCGAGGTATTTGTATGATAGGGTAGGGCTAATGGGAACAGACTTTATGCTATAGGTAAATTTTTCTGGGCTCTTTTTGCGGGTGAATGACATAATTTTACACTTAGTTAGGTTTAACGGCATTAGTGACTTATCACACCAAGTTACAATTAAATTTAAGTCATCTTGAAGTTTAATGCTGTCGTCTGGTGTACAGATTGGAGAGTATAAAACGCAGTCATCGGCAAAAAGTCTTAATTTGGTTAGCACATTGGTGGGTAAGTCATTTATGTATATTAGAAAAAGGAGCGGGGAGAGACAGGCACCTTGGGGGACGCCGGACGTTACGTCGGAAAGAGGTGAGTCGTGGTCATTAGCGCTGGTGAACTGCTTACGGTTTTTTAGAAAATTTTCTATCCAGAAAATTATGTTGGGAGGGATTCCAAGGTTGCATAGTTTAGAGAGTAAGAGGTTATGAGGAACACGGTCGAATGCTTTAGAGAAATCTAAAAATATGGCGTCAGTTTGAAGATTTTCATCCATGAAGTGAAGAATATCATGTGTGAATTCGGCCAGTTGTGTTTCGCATGATAGTTGTTTCCGGAAACCATGTTGGTGATCGAAGAAAAATTTGATGGATTCCAGATATGTCATTAGGTTTGAAGCTATAATATGTTCGAGCATTTTAGATGGGATGCTGGTTAAGGAAATAGGTCGGTAGTTAGCTGGGATTGCGCGGTTGCCTGATTTAAAGATGGGAATAACCTGAGCTTTCTTCCAATCGTCTGGGACGTTTCCTGTTTGTAATGATTGTGTGAAGATTAGGCAAAGTATTTGGCTTGAGACAGAAACGGTATTTTTTAGTAATTTACTGTTAATACTGTCGCAGCCCGCCGAGGATGAAACTTTAAGATTGTTAATGAGTAGGAATATTCCTTCTGGGGTAATTTCAATTTCTGGCATCGCTACAGCTGCAGATTCGGGCAGTGTTACGGTATCAGTGGTGTTGGCAGAGGAAAACACAGACGTAAAGTGGTCATTTAAAGCAGAAGCGCACTGGTCAGCGTGTATTGGTTCTCCGTCAGCGTTAGTGAGGCTTATTCGATTAGATTGTGACTTGGGGGACAGCATGCGCCAAAATTTGCTGGGATTTGATTGAAGAATTGATAGTAGGTCATGGGAAAAGAATTTGATTTTTGCAGCTTTTAGTTCGGTTAAGTACTGATTAGCGCACGCGCGGTAGCGCTCCCACGCAGTTGAACTTTGGCTTAGGCGGGCCGTTCTGTACAAGCGTTTCTTTCGGTTACAGAGTAATTTTAGCTGTTTGTTAAACCATTGGCAGTTTGAATCTGATTTAATGAGGGTAGAAGGAATGTATTTGTTTTTGAGGTTAAGCATTGTAGTCTTAAAAAGTTCCCAGTTACAGTTGACACTTCGTTTTAGGTGCGTATTCCTAAAGTTTTCTAAGAAGTTGGCGAGTTCGTGATTAATCGCATCAAAATTTGCTCTCTTGTAATCCGTGATTACCTTCCGTGTGGGTGATTTCTTTTTAAGCGGGGAGGCGATGCAAATATGGATTAGGTTGTGGTCACTAAGACCAGGGAGCGTATTAATGGTTTTTATGTCGTCAGGGCTCGAAGTTAGCAGGAGGTCTAGTATGTTATTGCCCCTGGTAGGGCACGTAATAGCCTGGTGAAGGTTAAAATCAAGGGCAGTGTTTAAAAATTGTTGCTCTTTAGATGATGTCCCATTCGACGCTGAAAGCAACGACCAACTGATTGAAGGATAATTGAAGTCCCCAAACAAAAATATAGGTGCATTAGAATGTTTATTTGTAATGGTGTGGAGGGATTGATGAAGTAGGTCGCAGAAGTCGGGGTGGCTGTCTGGCGGCCTATAGCAGACGCCAAAAACAAATTTCGAGGCTCCGTTGGAGACAAGAACCCAGATTAATTCTATTTTATCGTCATGGAAAATAAGTGAGGATGCTAGAGTGTTTTTAATAGCTATGAGCACGCCACCTCCTTTCTTACTTTTGCGATCCCGGCGAAAAATTGTAAAATTTAAATTGGATGGAAACACTTCCGTATCTGTGACGTCATCATGCAACCATGTTTCAGTTAGTATCACCATGTCAGCACTGATATCATTTATGAAACTGCAAAGTTCGTCGCGTTTAGGAATTATGCTTCGTATGTTAGTAAATGCAATGTTTATGTTTAGAAATGCCATAGGACGGATACACGTGTTACACGAGGCGGAATGATTGCAAACCCGTCATGTTCTGCCAACAGAGGTGGCTTCCGATGATGCGCTGTTTTCAAATGTAATGACGGGTGAGTTCCGAAGTTCTGTGACTTTATCAGTTTTCGCGTCATAGAAGTATGATTTATTTCCAACAATAAGTTTGTCAACCCTCAGCTTAAATGCACACTTTTGTGGCCGAATGAATTTGAGTAATTCAGAGCGTGCAAGGCGAGTGGCTGCTGCAAAGTCTTCTCTTACGGCGAAGGTCGTATCTTTGAGCTTAATTCCGCAGCTCAAAATCTTTTCTTTTGTTTTAAAGTGAGCGAGCTTTATCATGATTGGCCTATTCTTGTCTGGGGCAAATTTTCCGATCCGATGAGCACGTTCTATGGCTCTTGGTTCGAGCGTAATATCTAGTTGGGCGGAACAAAAGTTTATGACGTTAAGCTCTGATTCTTCCCAAGTTTCTTTAACAGAGTCCTCAATACCTAAAAAGAGAAGGTTATTGCGGCGCAGTCGATTACTAGCGTCGGTGTTAGCAGCTTTTAGCGTTTCAATTTCATGTTTGATTTTGGCGGTGTCATCGGGTACGGCGCCCGATGAGGGTTCGATTTGGACTGTTTCTAGCGCTGAGATTCGGTTTGTTAGTGCTGAGAGAACTGTTTCATGGTTAGTTTGTACTGCCTTGAGCTGATTAATATCTTCACGAATGGTTAAAACGGTTTGCTCGATCTTCTTGATAGCGTCTGATAGAGGTTCTATCTGTGCTTTAGTTGGACCGGGGTTTAGTTCCACATCCCCTGATAGTAAGAGTATCAACTGTGACAACAATTGTAGGGTGAACACATTGTAACAAGTACATAGCCAGTTGCGCAATTTCAAGTCGTAGGGGCACGACACCGTGACAAGGAAGTAGTTATTGGTATAGTATTGTTTAGAATGGGTAAGGTAACCAACCTGGAAGGTGAGCAGCGGCGTGAACATTTTGCGCCAACCGGTGTCGTGCCCCGAGCTTTTGGTGATGTTGTGAAGATTATGTAGGCCGCATTGGCCCCACGTGGTTGGTGACGTCGACGATGAGAAGCGTTGCCAGGCGTAGCTGCAGGCGCGGGCTGGTATCAGCGGGCTGACGATTGGTGACGAAATCCGTGGTTGATCCAGATGGCTTGAGGGCGCTATGGGCACGGGTAGGTCACCGGGTGGTGACCAAGCGCAGTCGCCCAGGCCAACGGTGTCTGCAACCCAACAGGCCACGATCTGGAAGGTGAGCAGCGGCGTGAACATTTTGCGCCAACCGGTGTCGTGCCCCGAGCTTTTGGTGATGTTGTGAAGATTATGTAGGCCGCATTGGCCCCACGTGGTTGGTGACGTCGACGATGAGAAGCGTTGCCAGGCGTAGCTGCAGGCGCGGGCTGGTATCAGCGGGCTGACGATTGGTGACGAAATCCGTGGTTGATCCAGATGGCTTGAGGGCGCTATGGGCACGGGTAGGTCACCGGGTGGTGACCAAGCGCAGTCGCCCAGGCCAACGGTGTCTGCAACCCAACAGGCCACGATCTGGAAGGTGAGCAGCGGCGTGAACATTTTGCGCCAACCGGTGTCGTGCCCCTACAACATTACGACAGTTTCATGCGCTTTCACAATAGATATCGCAGTTCCCGATTTGTAATGGTGAAAAACACTGCATCTCACTAAGTGACATTGTTTAATGCGGCTTTACGACGGTTCATATCTTAACCTAACCTAACATTTGCACTTGTATCTCGCTCTATTACACTGTTTCGTTCACATTTAAGATATTTGCATGACCTCACAGTTTTTCACCAACAGTACAGAACACTCACTAACTCGCTAAATGACATCGTTCTATAAGGTTTCACGATGCTTGCATGCGCTTTAACCTGAATATCACAACATAGCAGTTTCGCACTTGTAACGGTACAACAAGCAGTATTTGGCTTGTTCATGCCGTTTTGTGTGCTTTCACAACATTTCACCTATCGCAGTTTCGTACTCGCAATAAAAAAACACTATCTCGTTAGATGACGTCCTTTTTGGTGGTTTGACAACGCTACCTAGCTTAAACTAACATAACTACACCTAACATAACCTTTGCACTTCTATCGTTAGAAAACGTTTTACTCGCTACTTCACATTGCTTTCTACAACATTACGACGGTTTCAAGCGCTTTCACAATAGATATCGCAGTTACTGACTTGTAATGGTGAAAAACACTGCATCTCACTAAGTGACATGGCTTATAGCGGTTTTACGATGGTTCATATCTTAACCTAACCTAACCTAACCTAACCTTACCTAACCTAACCTAACCTAACCTTACCTAACCTAACCTAACCCAACCCAACCCAACCCAACCTAACCTAACCTAACCTAACCCAAACCAACCCAACCCAACCCAACCTCACCTAACCTAACCTATACCAACCCAACCCAACCCAACCCAACCTAACCTAACCTAACCAAATGTAACCTAACCTAACCTAACCTTACATAACCTAACCTAACCTAACGTAACCTAGCCTAACCTAACCTAACGTAGCCTAACCTAACCTAACCTAACCGAACCTAACCCAACCCAACCCAACCCAACCCAACCTAACCCAACCTAACCTAACCTAACCTAACCCAACCTAACCCAACCTAACCCAACCCAACCCAACCCAACCTAACCTAATCCAACCCAACCCAACCTAACCCAACCTAACCTAACCTAACCTAACCTAACGACGGTTGCAAGCGCTTTCCCATTAGATATCGCAGTTTCCGACTTGTAATGGTGAAAAACACTGCATCTCACTAAGTGACATTGTTTAATGCGGTTTTACGACGGTTCATATCTTAACATAACCTAACATTCCCACTTGTATCTAAAAACGCTCTATTACACTGTTTCGTTCACAAATACGATATTTGCATAACCTCACAGTTATTCACACACTTATTGCAGTACATAACGCTGTATCTCGCTAAATGACATCGTTCTTTAAGGTTTCACGATGCTTGCATGCGCTTTAACGAGAATATTACACTATAACAGTTTCGCACTTGAAACGGTACAACATGCAGTACCTGGCTAGTGCATGCCGTTTTGTGTCCTTTCACAATATTTGACCTATCGCAGTTTCGTAGTCGCAATAAAACAACACTATCTCATTAGATGACGTCGTTTTGGTGGTTTCACGACGCTACCTAGCCTAAACTAACTCAACCTAACATAATGTTCGCACTTCTATCGTTAGAAAACGTTTTACTCGCTACTTTACAATGCTTTCTACAACATTACGATGGTTTCATGCGATTTAACTTAAGATATCGCAGTTCCCGACTTGTAATGGTGAAAAACACTGCATCTCACTAAGTGACATTGTTTAAGGCGGCTTTACGACGGTTCATATCTTAACCTAACCTAACATTTGCACTTGTATGTAAAAACGCTCTATTACACTGCTTCGTTCACATTTAAGATATTTGCATGACCTCACAGTTTTTCACCAACTTAGTACAGTACAGAAGGCTCACTAACTCGCTAAATGACATCGTTCTTTAAGGTTTAACGATGCTTGCATGCGCTTTGCCCTGAATATCACAACATAGCAGTTTCGCACCTGTAACGGTACAACACGCAGTATTTGGCTTGTTCATGCCGTTTTGTGTGCTTTCACAACATTTCACCTATCGCAGTTTCGTACTCGCAATAAAACAACACTATCTCGTTAGATGACGTCGTTTTTGGTGGTTTGACAACGCTACCTAGCTTAAACGAACATAACTACACCTAACATAACCTTTGCACTTCTATCGTTAGAAAACGTTTTACTCGCTACTTCACATTGCTTTCTACAACATTACGACGGTTTCAAGCGCTTTCACAATAGATATCGCAGTTACCGACTTGTAATGGTGAAAAACACTGCATCTCACTAAGTGACATTGTTTAATGCGGTTTTACGATGGTTCATATCTTAACCTAACCTAACCTAACGAAACTTAACCTAACCTAACCTAACCCAACCCAACCCAACCCAACCCAATCTAACCTAACCTAACCTAACCTAACCTTACCTAACCTAACCTAACCTAACCTTACCTAACCTAACCTAACCCAACCCAACCCAACCCAACCCAACCTAACCTAACCTAACCTAACCCAAACCAACCCAACCCAACCCAACCTCACCTAACCTAACCTATACCAACCCAACCCAACCCAACCAAACCTAACCTAACCTAACCCAACCTAACCTAACCGAACCTAACGTAACCTAGCCTAACCTAACCTAACGTAACCTAACCTAACCTAACCTAACCCAACCTAACCCAACCCAACCCAACCTAACCTAACCCAACCCAACCCAACCTAACCCAACCTAACCTAACCTAACCTAACCCAACCCAACCTAACCAAACCTAACCCAACCCAACCCAACTCAACCCAACCTAACCTAACCCAACCCAACCCAACCTAACCCAACCTAACCTAACCTAACCTAACGACGGTTGCAAGCACTTACACATTAGATATCGCACTTCCCGACTTGTAATGGTAAAAAACACTGCATCTCACTAAGTGACATTGGTCAATGCGGTTTTACGACGGTTCATATCTTAACATAACCTAACACTCCCACTTGTATCTAAAAACGCTCTATTACACTGTTTCGTTGACAAATACGATATTTGCATAACCTCACAGTTATTCACCAACTTATTGCAGTACAGAAAGCTGTATCTCGCTAAATGACATCGTTCTTTAAGGTTTCACGATGCTTGCATGCGCTTTAACGAGAATATAGCACTATCGCAGTTTCGCACTTGAAACGGTACAACACGCAGTACCTGGCTAGTGCATGCCGTTTTGTGTCCTTTCACAATATTTGACCTATCGCAGTTTCGTAGTCGCAATAAAACAACACTATCTCATTAAATGACGTCAATTTTGGTGGTTTCACGACGCTACCTAGCTGAAACTAACTCAACCTAACATAACCTTCGCACTTCTATCGTTAGAAAACGTTTTACTTGCTACTTTACAATGCTTTCTACAACATTACGACGGTTTCATGCGATTTACCATAAGATATCGCAGTTCCCGACTTTGAATGGTGAAAAACACTGCATCTCACTAAGTGACATTGTTTAATGCGGTTTTACGATGGTTCATATCTTAACCTAACCTAACCTGACCTAACCTAACCTAACCTAACCTAACCTACCTAACCTAACTTAACCTAACCTAACTTAACCTAACCTAACTTAACCTAACCTAACCTAACCTAACCCAACCCAACCCAACCTAACCTAACCTAACCCAACCCAACCCAACGTAACCTAACCTAACCCCACCCAACCCAACCGAAGCCAACCTAACCTAACCTAACCTAATCTAACCCAACCCAACCTAACCTAACCCAACCCAACCCAACCCAACCTAACCTAACCTAACCAAACCTAACCTAACCCAACCCAATTTAACCTAACCTAACCTAACCTAACCCAACCCAACCCAACCCAACCTAACCTAACCTATTCTAACCCAACCTAACCTAACCTAACCTAACCTAACCCAACCCAACCCAACCTAACCTAACCTAACCTAACCTAACCTTACCTAACCTAACCTATCCTAACCTAACGTAACGTAACCTAACCTAACCTAACCAAACCTAACGTAATCTAACCCAACCCAACCTAACCTAACCCAACCCAACACAACCCAGCCCAACCTAACCTAACCTAACCTAACGACGGTTGCAAGCGCTTTCACGTTAGATATCGCAGTTCCCGATTTGTAATGGTGAAAAACACTGCATCTCACTAAGTGACATTGTTTAATGCGGTTTTACGACGGTTCATATCTTAACATAATCTAACATTCCCACTTGTATCTAAAAACGCTCTATTACACTGTTTCGTTCACAAATGCGATATTTGCATAACCTCACAGTTATTCACACACTTATTGCAGTACATAACGCTGTATCTCGCTAAATGACATCGTTCTTTAAGGTTTCACGATGCTTGCATGCGCTTTAACGAGAATATCACACTATAGCAGTTTCGCACTTGAAACGGTACAACATGCAGTACCTGGCTAGTGCATGCCGTTTTGTGTCCTTTCACAATATTTGACCTATCGCAGTTTCGTAGTCGCAATAAAACAACACTATCTCATTAGATGACGTCGTTTTGGTGGTTTCACGACGCTACCTAGCTTAAACTAACTCAACCTAACATAATGTTCGCACTTCTATCGTTAGAAAACGTTTTACTCGCTACTTTACAATGCTTTCTACAACATTACAATGGTTTCATGCGATTTAACATAAGATATCGCAGTTCCCGACTTGTAATGGTGAAAAACACTGCATCTCACTAAGTGACATTGTTTAATGCGGCTTTACGACGGTTCATATCTTAACCTAACCTAATATTTGCACTTGTATCTAAAAACGCTCTATTACACTGTTTCGTTCTTATTTAAGATATTTGCATGACCTCACAGTTTTTCACCAACTTAGTACAGTACAGAAGGCTCACTAACTCGCTAAATGACATCGTTCTTTAAGGTTTCACGATGCTTGCATGCGCTTTGCCCTGAATATCACAACATAGCAGTTTCGCACTTGTAACGGTACAACACGCAGTATTTGGCTTGTTCATGCCGTTTTGTGTGCTTTCACAACATTTCACCTATCGCAGTTTCGTACTCGCAATAAAACAACACTATCTGGTTAGATGACGTCGTTTTTGGTGGTTTGACAACGCTACCTAGCTTAAACTAACATAACTACACCTAACATAACCTTTGAACTTCTATCGTTAGAAAACGTTTTACTCGCTACTTCACATTGCGTTCTACAACATTACGACGGTTTCAAGCGCTTTCACAATAGATATCGCAGTTACCGACTTGTAATGGTGAAAAACACTGCATCTCACAAAGTGACATTGTTTAATGCGGCTTTACGACGGTTCATAACTTAACCTAACCTAACATTTGCACTTGTATCTAAAAACGCTCTATTACACTGTTTCGTTCACATTTAAGATATTTGCATGACCTCACAGTTTTTCACCAACTTAGTACAGTACAGAAGGCTCACTAACTCGCTAAATGACATCGTTCTTTAAGGTTTCACGATGCTTGCATGCACTTTGCCCTGAATATCACAACATAGCAGTTTCGCACTTGTAACGGTACAACACGCAGTATTTGGCTTGTTCATGGCGTTTTGCGTGCTTTCACAACATTTCACCTATCGCAGTTTCGTACTCGCAATAAAACAACACTATCACGTTAGATGACGTCGTTTTTGGTGGTTTTACGACGCCACCTAGCTTAAACTAACATAACTCAACCTAACATAACCTTCGCACTTCTATAGTTAGAAAACGTTTTACTCGCTATTTTACATTGCTTTCTACAACATTACGACGGTTTCAAGCGTTTCACAATAAATATCGCAGTTCCCGACTTGTAATGGTGAAAAACACTTCATCTCACTAAGTGACATTGTTTAATGCGGTTTTACGATGGTTCATATCTTAACCTAACCTAACCTGACCTAACCTAACCTAACCTAACCTAACCTTACCTAACCTAACCTAACCTAACCTAACTTAACCTAACCTAACTTAACCTAACCTAACCTAACCTAACCCAACCCAACCCAACCCAACCCAACCTAACCTAACCTAACCTAACCCAACCAAACCCAACCCAACCCAACCTAACCTAACCTAACCTAACCTAACCCAACCCAACCTAACCTAAACTAACCTAACCTAACCTAACCTAACCCAACCCAACCCAACCCAACCTAACCTAACATAACCCAACCCAACCCAACCCAAGCCAACCTAACCTAACCTAACCTAACCTAACCCAAGCTAACCTAACCTAACCCAACCCAACCTAACCTAACCTAACCAAACCTAACCTAACCCAATCCAACCTAACCTAACCTAACCTAACCTAACCCAACCCAACCCAACCCAACCTAACCTAACCTAACCTATTCTAACCCAACCTAACCTAACCTAACCTAACCCAACCCAACCCAACCCAACCTAACCTAACCTAACCTAACCTAACCAAACCTAACCTAACCTAACCTAACCTTACCTAACGTAACCTAGCCTAACCTAACCTAACGTAACCTAACCTAACCTAACCTAACCCAACCTAACCCAACCCAACCCAACCTAACCTAACCTAACCCAACCAAACCCAACCAAACCCAACCTAACCTAACCTAACCTAACCCAACCTAACCAAACCTAACCCAACCCAACCCAACCCAACCCGACCTAACCTAACCCAACCCAACCCAACCTAACCCAACCTAACCTAACCTAACCTAACCTAACCTAACGGCGGTTGCAAGTGCTTTCACATTAGATATCGCAGTTCCCGACTTGTAATGGTGAAAAACACTGCATCTCACTAAGTGACATTGGTCAATGCGGTTTTACGACGGTTCATATCTTAACATAACCTAACACTCCCACTTGTATCTAAAAACGCCCTATTACACTGTTTCGTTGACAAATACGATATTTGCATAACCTCACAGTTATTCACCAACCTATTGCAGTACAGAACGCTGTATCTCGCTAAATGACATCGTTCTTTAAGGTTTCACGATGCTCGCATGCGCTTTAACGAGAATATAACACTATCGCAGTTTCGCACTTGAAACGGTACAACGCGCAGTACCTGGCTAGTGCATGCCGTTTTGTGTCCTTTCACTATATTTGACCTATCGCAGTTTCGTAGTCGCAATAAAACAACACTATCTCATTAAATGACGTCGTTTTTGGTGGTTTCACGACGCTACCTAGCTTAAACTAACTCAACCTAACATAACCTTCGCACTTCTATCGTTAGAAAACGTTTTACTCGCTACTTTACAATGCTTTCTACAACATTACGACGGTTTCATGCGATTTACCATAAGATATCGCAGTTCGCGACTTGTAATGGTGAAAAACACTGCATCTCACTAAGTGACATTGTTTAATGCGGCTTTACGACGGTTCATAACTTAACCGAACCTAACATTTGCACTTGTATCTAAAAACGCTCTATTACACTGTTTCGTTCACATTTAAGATATTTGCATGACCTCACAGTTTTTCACCAACTTAGTACAGTACAGAAGGCTCACTAACTCGCTAAATGACATCGTTCTTTAAGGTTTCACGATGCTTGCATGCGCTTTGCCCTGAATATCACAACATAGCAGTTTCGCACTTGTAACGGTACAACACGCAGTATTTGGCTTGTTCATGGCGTTTTGCGTGCTTTCACAACATTTCACCTATCGCAGTTTCGTACTCGCAATAAAACAACAGTATCACGTTAGATGACGTCGTTTTTGGTGGTTTTACGACGCCACCTAGCTTAAACTAACATAACTCAACCTAACATAACCTTCGCACTTCTATCGTTAGAAAACGTTTTACTCGCTATTTTACATTGCTTTCTACAACATTACGACGGTTTCAAGCGTTTCACATTAGATATCGCAGTTCCCGACTTGTAATGTGAAAAACACTTCATCTCACTAAGTGACATTGTTTAATGCGGTTTTACGATGGTTCATATCTTAACCTAACCTAACCTGACCTAACCTAACCTAACCTAACCTAACCTTACCTAACCTAACTTAACCTAACCTAACTTAACCTAACCTAACTTAACCTAACCTAACCTAACCTAACCCAACCCAACCCAACCCAACCTAACCTAACCTAACCTAACCCAACCCAACCCAACCCAACCCAACCTAACCTAACCTAACCTAACCTAACCCAACCCAACCTAACCTAACCTAACCTAACCTAACCCAACCCAACCCAACCTAACCTAACCTAACCCAACCCAACCCAACCCAAGCCAACCTAACCTAACCTAACCTAACCCAACCTAACCTAACCTAACCCAACCCAACCCAACCCAACCTAACCTAACCTAACCTAACCTAACCAAACCTAACCTAACCCAACCCAACCTAACCTAACCTAACCTAACCTAACCCAACCCAACCCAACCCAACCTAACCTAACCTATTCTAACCCAACCTAACCTAACCTAACCTAACCTAACCCAACCCAACCCAACCCAACCTAACCTAACCTATCCTAACCTAATGTAACGTAACCCAACCTAACCTAACCCAACCCAACACAACCCAGCCCAACCTAACCTAACCTAACCTAACGACGGTTGCAAGCGCTTTCACGTTAAAATATCGCAGTTCCCGACTTGTAATGGTGAAAAACACTGCATCTCACTAAGTGACATTGTTTCATGCGGTTTTACGACGGTTCATATCTTAACCTAACCTAACCTAACCTTACCTAACCTAACTTAAACTAACCTAACCTAACCTAACCTAACCTGACCTAACCTAACCTTACCTAACCTAACCCAACCCAACCCAACCTAACCTAGCCTAAACTATCCTAACCTAACCTAACTTAACCTAACCTAACCCAACCCAACCCAACCTAACCTAACCTAACCTAACCCAACCCAACCCAACCCAACCTAACCTAACCTATTCTAACCCAACCTAACCTAACCAAACCTAACCTAACCCAACCCAACCAAACCCACCCTAACCTAACCCAACCCAACCCAACCCACCCTAACCTAACCCAACCCAACCCAACCTAACCCAACCTAACCTAACCTAACCTAACCTAACGACGGTTGCAACCGCTTTCACATTAGATATCGAGGTTCCCGACTTGTAATGGTGAAAAACACTGCATCTCACTAAGTGACATCGTTTAATGCGGTTTTACGACGGTTCATATCTTAACCTAACCTAACATTCTCACTTGTATGTAAAAACGCTCTATTACACTGTTTCGTTCACAATTACGATATTTGCCTAACCTCACAGTTTTTCACCAACTTATTGCAGTACAGAACGCTGTATCTCGCTAAATGACATCGTTCTTTAAGGTTTCACGATGCTTGCATGCGCTTTAACGAGAATATCACAATATAGCAGTTTCGCACTTGTAACGGTACAACACGCAGTATTTGGCTTGTTCATGCCGTTTTGTATGCTTTCACAACATTTCACCTATTGCAGTTTCATACATGCAATAAAACAACACTATCTCGTTAGATGACGTCCTTTTTGGTGGTTTCACGACGCTACCTAGCTTAAACTAACATAACTCAACCTAACATAACCTTCGCACTTCTATCGTTAGAAAACGCTTTACTCGCTACTTTACAATGCTCTCTACAACATTACGACAGTTTCATGCGCTTTCACAATAGATATCGAAGTTCCCGATTTGTAATGGTGAAAAACACTGCATCTCACTAAGTGACATTGTTTAATGCGGCTTTACGACGGTTCATATCTTTAACCTAACCTAACCTAACCTAACCTTACCTGACCTAACCTAAACTAACCTAACCTAACCTAACCTAACCTGACCTAACCTAACCTAACCTAACCTAACCCAACCCACCCAACCTAACCCATCCTAGCCTAACCTAACCCAACCCAACCCAACCTAACCTAACCTATTCTAACCCAACCTAAGCTAACCTAACCTAACCTAACCCAATTCAACCCAACCCAACCCAACCCAACCTAACCTAACCTAACGTAACCAAACCTAACCTAACCTAACCTAACCTTACCTAACCTAACCTATCCTAACCTAACGTAACCTAACCTAACCTAACCTAACCTAACGTAACGTAACCTAACCTAACCTAACCCAACCTAACGTAACCCAACCCAACCCAACCCAGCCTAACCTAACCTAACCCAACCCAACACAACCTAACCTAACCTAACCTAACGACGGTTGCAAGCGCTTTCACATTAGATATCGCAGTTCCTGACTTGTAATGGTGAAAAACACTGCATCTCACTAAGTGACATTGTTTAATGCGGTTTTACGACGGTTCATATCCTAACCTAACCTGACATTCGCACTTGTATCCAAAAACGCTCTATTACACTGTTTCGTTCACAATTACGATATAAGCATAACCTCACAGTTTTTCAGCAACTTATTGCAGTACAGAACGCGGTATCTCGCTAAATGACATCGTTTTTTCATTTCATTTCATTTTTATTTCCTTAAGGACCCCACTCGGGGGTATTACATAAGGGGTGGATACACAGGAAAAGAGAACATTTGAACACGTTAGTTTTCGCAGCATAGGTGATTTGTAAGATTTGTCGCGAGGGATGATGGGCAGGTGGTTGAAGCAATGGAGCAGGGAAGGTCGTTCCAATCCTTGACGGCGCGGGGAAAAAAAGAAGCGGAAAAAGCGGCAGTTCTGTTACGATAACGGGACACTTGAAGTGGATGGCTTGTGCGGTGTGAGATGTATGTCAGGGGTTGATGTAAGGAGCTTCATTGAGAGAAGAATGAAAAAATTTATGAAAGAGAGAAAGGGTGGCGATACGGCGGCGAACAGAGAGGGGTGATAAACCGGATTGTGCTTTCAAGGATGAAATACTGATGTCGTATGAGTACTGGGAGTGAATGAATCTAGCGGCGCAATTTTGAACAGATTCGAGGTCGTTAATAAGGTATGTTTGGGGCGGGTTTCATATGGGGGAGGCATATTCGAGTTTCGATCTGACGAGGGACTGATATGCTAGCAACTTCACATGTTTTGGTGCATGACGTAGGTGACGCTTCAAGAAGCCCAGAGTTTTATTTGCCGATGAAATGACGTTAGTAATATGCGCATTCCAAGTGAGATCGCAATACAATGTGACACCTAGATACTTGTAGGATGGTTGTGATTGTACATTGACGTTGGCGATATGATATGAAAAAATGAAAGGATTCTTACGGCGGGTAAACGTAACAAGTTTGCATTTGTTAGGGTTAAGAAACAAAAGCCAATTATCGCACCAATCTTGAATGTGGTTAAGATCGTTCTGGAGAAGATTTTGGTCGTGAGTGTTAGTTACTGTCCGATAGATTACACAGTCATCTGCAAACATGCGGATTTTGCAGGATACGCTGAGGGGTAAGTCGTTTATGTATATCAGAAACAGGAGGGGGCCAAGAACTGAACCTTGAGGTACGCCTGATGTTACTTTGAGGTAAGCAGAAGATTTACTATTGACATGCACAAACTGAGAACGGTTAGTTGGAAATGCTTTGATCCAATTTAGTACACTTGGGTCTAAGTTTAACTGAGATAGCTTTAGCATTAGTCTTTGGTGGGGTACTGTGTCGAATGCCTTTGCGTAATCTAGAAAGATTGCGTCAGTTTGTAAGTTGTTGTCAAGGTTAGCATGCAGATCGTGAAGAAATATTGCTAGTTGTGTTTCGCAGGAGAATCCTTTCCTAAAACCATGCTGGCTTGGGTGAAAAAAGTTATTGGAATCTAAAAAGTTTACAATCTGAGAGTAGATGACATGTTCCATGATTTTGCATGGGACGCTTGTTAAAGAAATGGGACGGTAGTTCAGTGGACAGTTCTTATCACCTGATTTGTAGATGGGAACGACCTTGCCCATGTTCCAGTCATCTGGAAGAAGGCCTGTGGAGAGCGACTGCGCATACATCAAGCACAGAAATGGGGCGATGGTGTTATGGATGTTTTTTAACACTTTTGAGTTAATATCGTCGACGCCACCTGATGAGGACAGTTTCATGTTTTGAATAATGCTTGAAATACCACCTGCGCAAAAAACAATTGAGCCCATAGAGGATGTCAACAGCACCGGGGCAGGAGAGGAAGGTACGCTAGATTCGTTAGTAAACACAGATGAAAATGCGCTGTTAAAAGCATCAGCACATTGATCATCTGAGAGTATGTGACCAGAATCATTAGTAAGGTGGATGGTGCTGGTAGGCCGAGGGTTCACTATCTGCCAGAATTTACGTGTGTTATCTGTTAGCATGCCTGGTAAATCCTGGTTCAAAAACGTATATTTTGCGTTACTAATAGCGGTAGTATATTCTATTTCGGCTGCGTTGTATTTCGCCCAAGCTACAGGCGTCTCGTTTGATTTTGCTGCGCGAAAAAGGCGCTTTTTTCTATTCGCTAGTTTCTTTAGTTTGTTTGTAAACCAGGGTTTCTGCGGCGTGCTACGGAATGATGTTGTGGGGATAAATTTGCTAATTAATTTATTCATCTTATTTTTAAAAATATCCCAATTATTGCTCACAGATTGGGAGTGAAAGCTATGTTCGAAGTCTGGAAAGAAGTGTTTGAGTTCTTTGTTAATGGCCTCATAATTACCTTTATCGTATAAGGTAATTGTTTTCTTGAGTTTGTCGCGCCGCTTAAGAGGGAAGGAAAAAACTGCATGTATACTTTGTGGTCACTAATTTCGGGTAGGTATGAAATGGACGATAAAGAATCTGGGCGGTCGGTTAGTATTAAATCTAGGATGTTAGCACAGCCGCCTGATATGCGCGTGGGCTCTGACACAAGTTGAGATAAGTTAAAATTCAAACAAACGTCTATGAAATCTTTCGTTTCGACATCGTATGCCGACGAGGGTGCATGGTTATGCCAATCAATTTTCGGGAAATTAAAGTCCCCAAAAAGTAAAATGTGAGCGTTAGGGTAGGTGGTCGTGAGTGTGCTCATTATATTGTTTAAATCACGTGAAAAACCTGTATTGGTGCTCGGTGGCCTGTAGCACACCCCGAGTAGGAATGTTTGAGGGGAAGCGTGGCAAATTAGCCACAGAATTTCAAAGGCAGATTTTATGTTAACAGCAGAACAGGGTAGTTCTGGGCCAACAGCGATTAGCACACCCCCGCCCCGGCCGCGTTTGCGGTCGGTGCGGAATAACTGATAATCGGGTAAATCCGAAAGCACTTCGGCGTCAGTAACTTCATCGGTTAGCCACGTTTCTGTTAGTACCAAAATATTACTGTTGGAAGACGCCACAACGTTTGACACGAATTGGCACTTCGGCATGAGACTACGAACATTAATAAAGATAACAGAAAAAGAAAGTTCACGACGTGTTTGGATTTGGCGGTGGTGTGGTTTATTCTGCGGGCGCGGTGATCGCTATGCGACTTCTATAACCGATTGTGATCCGTGGTCAAAAATGTACTGTTTGGAACCCATATACAAAGTTTTGAAACGGATCTGAAATTTACCCGATTTCTGCTTAGCGAAAGCAACGAGATGACGGCGGGCAGTACGAACTGAGAGGGAATAATCTTCGCCAATGCTGAAATTTGTTCCTTTCAACTTTTTGGCATTTGAGAGGGTGTTTTCTTTGGTTTTGTAGAATGCGAACCTGACAATTATCGGGCCGCAACGATCATTGGTGTGGCGGCCGAGGCGATGCACTCGGTCAATTTCTTTCGGGTCAATTTTTGTTTTCAAGTGTTTCAGACAGTGGTTAATGATAAGTTCTTCTGTTTCAATATTTGTTTCTTTGGCGTTAGTATCTGGAAGGTTCTAGAAGATTAAGTTGTTGCGGCGTGACCGGTTTTCTGCGTCATCCAGTCGTTTTTCAAGTTCGGAAACTAAGTGCGTGGTTGCGCTAGTTTCGGCTTGAATTGCGGCAATGTCAGCTCGTATGGGCAAAATATTTTGGTAATGGCGTTCTAGTTCGGTCATGCGCTTTCCTAGATCCGACAATATTTTGTCGGTTGTGAGGAGTTGCTGCTTTACTTCTTCAAAATCGGATAATAGTTTGTTTTGTCCAGCGCTAATCTTTCCGAGTTCTGCGAGAATTTCATTCATTTCCGGACCAGGGTTAGTTTCAACGTCACCACATAACAACAAGAGTACGGAGTAAACGGCATATAAACACTCGGCAATGATAGCGACAAGACACTGTGGGCCCGGCAGCTGGATTAGAAAGTAATCACTTGATTTTTTTGCGTAAAGACTGCTGTGCTTACTAACCTGCATTGTTGGGAGGAACGGGTAAGCGAACTGCATTGTGCCACAGCTGCCAAGCCCACAAGCTGACGCCGGTGACCGTTCGCGATATATAGGTGCTCGGAGTGATGATGTTGACTTCAATGGGGCTGTCGAAGGTGAAGTGGGGGAGGAGTAGTCAAGCCACGGCGCTGGCAACAGCGTCGGAGCGGTAGCGGATCGGGGCGGGACAGTGCCTGCTTCGCCATTGCCAGGCAGGAAGGTGCAGTTTGATGATGGATCCAACGAAGTGATTGCCAGGCCGGGCATCAGCAGGCGAGCGACAGTTACAAGGAACACCTGCATTGTTGGGAGGAACGGGTAAGCGAACTGCATTGTGTCACAGCTGCCAAGCCCACAAGCTGACGCCGGTGACCGTTCGCGATATATAGGGGCTCGGAGTGGTGATGTTGACTTCGATGGGGCTGTCGAAGGTGAAGTGGGGGAGGAGTAGTCAAGCCACGGCGCTGGCAACAGCGTCGGAGCGGTAGCGGAGGGGGGCGGGACAGTGCCTGCTTCGCCATTGCCAGGCAGGAAGGTGCAGTTTGATGATGGATCCAACGAAGTTATTGCCAGGCCGGGCATCAGCAGGCGAGCGACAGTTACAAGGAACACCTGCATTGTTGGGAGGAACGGGCAAGCGAACTGCATTGTGTCACAGCTGCCAAGCCCACCACATCGTTCTTTAAGGTTTCACGATGCTTGCATGCGCTTTAACGAGAATATCACAATATAGCAGTTTCGCACTTGTAACGGTACAACACGCAGTATTAGGCTTGTTCATGCCGTTTTGTATGCTTTCACAACATTTCACCTATTGCAGTTTCATACATGCAATAAAACAACACTATCTCGTTAGATGACGTCCTTTTTGGTGGTTTCACGACGCTACCTAGCTTAAACTAACATAACTCAACCTAACAAACCTTCGCACTTCTATCGTTAGAAAACGCTTTACTCGCTACTTTACAATGCTCTCTACAACATTACGACAGTTTCATGCCCTTTCACAATAGATATCGCAGTTCCCGATTTGTAATGGTGAAAAACACTGCATCTCACTAAGTGACATTGTTTAATGCGGCTTTACGACGGTTCGTATCTTAACCTAACCTAACATTTGCACTTGTATCTAAAAACGCTCTATTACACTGTTTCGTTCACATTTAAGATATTTGAGTGACCTCACAGTTTTTCACCAACTTAGTACAGTAAAGAACACTCACTAACTCGCTAAATGACATCGTTCTTTAAGGTTTCACGATGCTTGCATGCGCTTTAACCTGAATATCACAACATAGCAGTTTCGCACTTGTAACGGTACAACACGCAGTAATTGGCTTGTTCATGCCGTTTTGTGTGCTTTCACAACATTTCACCTATCGCAGTTTCGTACTCGCAATAAAACAACACTATCTCGTTAGATGACGTCGTTTTTGGTGGTTTGACAACGCTACCTAGCTTAAACTAACATAACTACACCTAACATAACCTTTGAACTTCTATCGTTAGAAAACGTTTTACTCGCTACTTCACATTGCTTTCTACAACATTACGACGGTTTCAAGCGCTTTCACAATAGATATCGCAGTTACTGACTTGTAATGGTGAAAAACACTGCATCTCACTAAGTGACATGGCTTATAGCGGTTTTACGATGGTTCATATCTTAACTTAACCTAACCTAACCTAACCTTACCTAACCTAACCTAACCAAACTTAACCTAACCTAACCTAACCCAACCCAACCCAACCCAACCCAACCTAACCTAACCTAACCTAACCTTACCTAACCTAACCTAACCCAACCCAACCCCACCTAACCCAACCCAACCCAACCCAACCTAACCTAACCTCACCCAAACCAACCCAACCCAACCCAACCTAACCTAACCTAACCTAACCTATACCAACCCAACCCAACCCAACCTAACCGAACCTAACCAAACGTAACCTAACCTAACCTAACCTTACCTAACCTAACCTAACCTAACGTAACCTAGCCTAACCTAACCTAACGTAGCCTAACCTAACCTAACCTAACCCAACCTAACCCAACCCAACCCAACCCAACTTAACCTAACCTAACCTAACCCAACCTAACCCAACCTAACCCAACCCAACCCAACCCAACCTAACCTAACCCAACCCAACCCAACCCAACCTAACCCAACCTAACCTAACCTAACCTAACCTAACGACGGTTGCAACCGCTTTCCCATTAGATATCGCAGTTCCCGACTTGTAATGGTGAAAAACACTGCATCTCACTAAGTGACATTGTTTAATGCGGTTTTACGACGGTTCATATCTTAACATAACCTAACATTCCCACTTGTATCTAAAAACGCTCTATTACACTGTTTCGTTCACAAATACGATATTTGCATAACCTCACAGTTATTCACACACTTATTGCAGTACATAACGCTGTATCTCGCTAAATGACATCGTTCTTTAAGGTTTCACGATGCTTGCATGCGCTCTAACGAGAATATCACACTATAGCAGTTTCGCACTTGAAACGGTACAACATGCAGTACCTGGCTAGTGCATGCCGTTTTGTGTCCTTTCACAATATTTGACCTATCGCAGTTTCGTAGTCGCAATAAAACAACACTATCTCATTAGATGACGTCGTTTTGGTGGTTTCACGACGCTACCTAGCTTAAACTAACTCAACCTAACATAATGTTCGCACTTCTATCGTTAGAAAACGTTTTACTCGCTACTTTACAATGCTTTCTACAACATTACGATGGTTTCATGCGATTTAACATAAGATATCGCAGTTACCGACTTGTAATGGTGAAAAACACTGCATCTCACTAAGTGACATTGTTTAATGCGGTTTTACGATGGTTCATATCTTAACCTAACCTAACCTAACCTTACCTAACCTAACCTAACCTAACCAAACTTAACCTAACCTAACCTAACCCAACCCAACCCAAACCAACCTAACCTAACCTAACCTTACCTAACCTAACCTAACCTAACCCAACCCAACCCCACCTAACCCAACCACACCCAACCCAACCTAACCCAACCTAACCTAACCTAACCCAAACCAACCCAACCCAACCCAACCTAACCTAACTTAACCTAAACTAAACCAACCCAACCCAACCCAACCCAACCAAACCTAACCTAACCTAACCTAACCTAACCTTACTTAACCTAACCTAACCTAACCTAACGTAACCTAGCCTAACCTAACCTAACGTAACCTAACCTAACCTAACCTAACCCAACCTAACCCAACCCAACCCAACCCAACCTAACCTAACCCAACCCAACCCAACCTAACCCAACCTAACCTAACCTAACCCAACCTAACCAAACCTAACCCAACCCAACCCAACCCAACCCAACCTAACCTAACCCAACCCAACCCAACCCAACCTAACCTAACCCAACCCAACCCAACCTAACCCAACCTAACCTAACCTAACCTAACCTAACGACAGTTGCAAGCGCTTTCACATTAGATATCGCAGTTCCCGACTTGTAATGGTGAAAAACACTGCATCTCACTAAGTGACATTGGTCAATGCGGTTTTACGACAGTTCATATCTTAACATAACCTAACACTCCCAATTGTATCTAAAAACGCTCTATTACACTGTTTCGTTGACAAATACGATATTTGCATAACCTCACAGTTATTCACCAACTTATTGCAGTACAGAACGCTGTATCTGGCTAAATGACATCGTTCTTTAAGGTTTCACGATGCTTGCATGCGCTTTAACGAGAATATAACACTATCGCAGTTTCGCACTTGAAACGGTACAACACGCAGTATTTTGCTTGTTCATGGCGTTTTGCGTGCTTTCACAACATTTCACCTATCGCAGTTTCGTACTCGCAATAAAACAACACTAGTACGTTAGATGACGTCGTCTTTGGTGGTTTTACGACGCCACCTAGCTTAAACTAACATAACTCAACCTAACATAACATTCGCACTTCTATCGTTAGAAAACGTTTTACTCGCTATTTTACATTGCTTTCTACAACATTACGACGGTTTCAAGCGTTTCACATTAGATATCGCTGTTCCCGACTTGTAATGGTGAAAAACACTTCATCTCACTAAGTGACATTGTTTAATGCGGTTTTACGATGGTTCATATCTTAACCTAACCTAACCTGACCTAACCTAACCTAACCAAACCTAACCTAACCTTACCTAACCTAACTTAACCTAACTTAACCTAACCTAACTTAGCCTAACCTAACCTAACCTAACCTAACCCAACCCAACCCAACCCAACCTAACCTAACCTAACCTAACCTAACCCAACCCAACCCAACCCAACCTAACCTAACCTAACCTAACCTAACCCAACCCAACCTAACCTAAACTAACCTAACCTAACCTAACCTAACCTAACCCAACCCAACCCAACCCAACCTAACCTAACCCAACCCAACCCAACCCACCCCAAGCCAACCTAACCTAACCTAACCCAACCTAACCTAACCTAACCCAACCCAACCCAACCCAACCTAACCTAACCTAACCAAACCTAACCTAACCAAACCTAACCTAACCTAACCTAACCTTACCTAACCTAACCTAACCTAACGTAACTTAACCTAACCTAACCTAACCTAACGTAACCTAACCTAACCTAACCTAACGTAACGTAACCTAACCTAACCTAACCTAACCTAACGTAACTTAACCTAACCTAACCTAACCTAACGTAACCTAACCTAACCTAACCTAACCTAACGTAACTTAACCTAACCTAACCCAACCCAACCTAACCTAATCCAACCCAAACCAACCTAACCTAACCTAACGACGGTTGCAAGCGCTTTAACATTAGATATCGCAGTTCCCGACTTGTAATGTTGAAAAACATTGCATCTCACTAAGTGACATTGTTTAATGCGGTTTTACGACGGTTCATATCCTAACCTAACCTAACATTCGCACTTGTATCTAAAAACGCTCTATTACACTGTTTCGTTCACAATTACGATATCAGCATAACCTCACAGTTTTTCAGCAACTTATTGCAGTACAGAACACTGTATCTCGCTAAATGACATCGTTCTTTAAGGTTTCACGATGCTTCCATGCGCTTTAACGAGAATATCACAATATAGCAGTTTCGCACTTGTAACGGTACAACACGCAGTATTTGGTTTGTTCATGCCGTTTTGTATGCTTTCACAACATTTCACCTAATGCAGTTTTGTACATGCAATAAAACAACACTATCTCGTTAGATGACGTCCTTTTTGGTGGTTTCACGACGCTACCTAGCTTAAACTAACATAACTAAACCTAACATAACCTTTGCACTTCTATCGTTAGGAAACGCTTTACTCGCTACTTTACAATGCTCTCTACAACATTACGACAGTTGCAAGCGCTTTCACATTAGATATCGCAGTTCCCGACTTGTAATGGTGAAAAACACTGCATCTCACTAAGTGACATTGTTTAATGCGGTTTTACGACGGTTCATATCTTAACATAACCTAACATTCCCACTTGTATCTAAAAACGCTCTATTACACTGTTTCCTTAACAAATACGATATTTGCATAACGTCACAGTTATTCACCAACTTATTGCAGTACAGTACGCTGTATCTCGCTAAAAGACATCGTTCTTTAAGGTTTCACAATGCTTGCATGCGCTTTAACGAGAATATCACAACATAGCAGTTTCGCACTTGTAATGGTACAACACGCAGTATTTTGCTTGTTCATGGCGTTTTGTGTGCTTTCACAACATTTCACCTATCGCAGTTTCGTACTCGCAATAAAACAACACCATCACGTTAGATGACGTCGTTTTTGGTGGTTTCACGACGCTACCTAGCTTAAACTAACATAACTCAACCTAACATAACCTTCGCACTTCTATCGTTAGAAAACGTTTTACTCGCTACTTTACATTGCTTTCTACAACATTACGACGGTTTCAAGCGTTTCACATTAGATATCGCAGTTCCCGACTTATAATGGTGAAAAACACTGCATCTCACTAAGTGACATTGTTTAATGCGGCTTTACGACGGTTCGTATCTTAACCTAACCTAACATTTGCACTTGTATCTAAAAACGCTCTATTACACTGTTTCGTACACATTTAAGATATTTGCATGACCTCACAGTTTTTCACCAACTTAGTACAGTACAGAACGCTCACTAACTCGCTAAATGACATCGTTCTTTAAGGTTTCACGATGCTTGCATGCGCTTTAACCTGAATATCACAACATAGCAGTTTCGCACTTGTAATGGTACAACACGCAGTATTTTGCTTGTGCATGGCGTTTTGCGTGCTTTCACAACATTTCACCTATCGCAGTTTCGTACTCGCAATAAAACAACACTATCACGTTAGATGACGTCGTTTTTGGTGCTTTTACGACGCCACCTAGCTTAAACTAACATAACCTTCGCACTCCTATCGTTAGAAAACGTTTTACTCGCTATTTTACATTGCTTTCTACAACATTACGACGGTTTCAAGCGTTTCACATTAGATATCGCAGTTCCCGACTTGTAATGGTGAAAAACACTTCATCTCACTCAGTGACATTGTTTAATGCGGTTTTACGATGGTTCATATCTTAACCTAACCTAACCTGACCTAACCTAACCTAACCTAACCTAACCTTACCTAACCTAACTTAACCTAACCTAACTTAACCTAACCTAACCCAACCTAACCCAACCCAACCCAACCCAACCTAACCTAACCTAACCAAACCTAACCTAACCTAACCTCTCCTAACCTTACCTAAACTAACCTAACCTAACGTAACTTAACCTAACCTAACCTAACCTAACGTAACCTAACCTAACCTAACGTAACGTAACCTAACCTAACCCAACCCAACCTAACCTAATCCAACCCAAACCAACCTAACCTAACCTAACCTAACCTAACGACGGTTGCAAGCGCTTTCACATTAGATATCGCAGTTCCCGACTTGTAATGGTGAACAACATTGCATCTCACTAAGTGACATTGTTTAATGCGGTTTTACGACAGTTCATATCCTAACCTAACCTAACATTCGCACTTGTATCTAAAAACGCTCTATTACACTGTTTCGTTCACAAATACGATATTTGCATAACCTCACAGTTATTCACACACTTATTGCAGTACATAACGCTGTATCTCGCTAAATGACATCGTTCTTTAAGGTTTCACGATGCTTGCATGCGCTTTAACGAGAATATCACACTATAGCAGTTTCGCACTTGAAACGGTACAACATGCAGTACCTGGCTAGTGCATGTCGTTTTGTGTCCTTTCACAATATTTGACCTATCGCAGTTTCGTAGTCGCAATAAAACAACACTATCTCATTAGATGACGTCATTTTGGTGGTTTCACGAAGCTACCTAGCTTAAACTAACTCAACCTAACATAACCTTTGCACTTCTATCGTTAGAAAACGTTTTACTCGCTACTTTACAATGCTTTCTACAACATTACGACGGTTTCATGCGATTTAACATAAGATATCGCAGTTCCCGACTTGTAATGGTGAAAAACACTGCATCTCACTAAGTGACATTGTTTAATGCGGCTTTACGACGGTTCATATCTTAACCTAACCTAACATTTGCACTTGTATCTAAAAACGCTCTATTACACTGTTTCGTTCATATTTAAGATATTTGCATGACCTCACAGTTTTTCACCAACTTAGTACAGTACAGAAGGCTCACTAACTCGCTGAATGACATTGTTCTTTAAGGTTTCACGATGCTTGCATGCGCTTTAACCTGAATATCACAACATAGCAGTTTCGCACTTGTAACGGTACAACACGCAGTATTTGGCTTGTTCATGCCGTTTTGTGTGCTTTCACAACATTTAACCTATCGCAGTTTCGTACTCGCAATAAAACAACACTATCTCGTTAGATGACGTCGTTTTTGGTGGTTTGACAACGCTACCTAGCTTAAACTAACATAACTACACCTAACATAACCTTTGCACTTCTATCGTTAGAAAACGTTTTACTCGCTACTTCACATTGCTTTCTACAACATTACGACGGTTTCAAGCGCTTTCACAATAGATATCGCAGTTACCGACTTGTAATGGTGAAAAACACTGCATCTCACTAAGTGACATTGTTTAATGCGGTTTTACGATGGTTCATATCTTAACCTAACCTAACCTAACCTTACCTAACCTAACCTAACCTAACCAAACTTAACCTAACCTAACCTAACCCAACCCAACCCAACCCAACCTAACCTAACCTTACCTAACCTAACGTAACCTAACCCAACCCAACCCCACCTAACCCAACCCAACCCAACCCAACCTAACCCAACCTAACCTAACCTAACCCAAACCAACCCAACCCAACCCAACCCAACCTAACCTAACCTAACCTAACCTAACCTAAACCAACCCAACCCAACCCAACCCAACCAAACCTAACCTAACCTAACCTAACCTTACTTAACCTAACCTAACCTAACCTAACGTAACCTAGCCTAACCTAACCTAACGTAACTTAACCTAACCTAACCCAACCCAACCCAACCCAACCTAACCCAACCTAACCCAACCTAATCTAACCTAACCTAACCCAACCTAACCAACCTAACCTAACCAAACCTAACCTAACCTAACCTCTCCTAACCTTACCTAACCTAACCTAACCTAACGTAACTTAACCTAACCTAACCTAACCTAACGTAACCTAACCTAACCTAACGTAACGTAACCTAACCTAACCCAACCCAACCTAACCTAATCCAACCCAAACCAACCTAACCTAACCTAACCTAACCTAACGACGGTTGCAAGCGCTTTCACATTAGATATCGCAGTTCCCGACTTGTAATGGTGAACAACATTGCATCTCACTAAGTGACATTGTTTAATGCGGTTTTACGACAGTTCATATCCTAACCTAACCTAACATTCGCACTTGTATCTAAAAACGCTCTATTACACTGTTTCGTTCACAAATACGATATTTGCATAACCTCACAGTTATTCACACACTTATTGCAGTACATAACGCTGTATCTCGCTAAATGACATCGTTCTTTAAGGTTTCACGATGCTTGCATGCGCTTTAACGAGAATATCACACTATAGCAGTTTCGCACTTGAAACGGTACAACATGCAGTACCTGGATAGTGCATGCCGTTTTGTGTCCTTTCACAATATTTGACCTATCGCAGTTTCGTAGTCGCAATAAAACAACACTATCTCATTAGATGACGTCGTTTTGGTGGTTTCACGACGCTACCTAGCTTAAACTAACTCAACCTAACATAACCTTCGCACTTCTATCGTTAGAAAACGTTTTACTCGCTACTTTACAATGCTTTCTACAACATTACGACGGTTTCATGCGATTTAACATAAGATATCGCAGTTCCCGACTTGTAATGGTGAAAAACACTGCATCTCACTAAGTGACATTGTTTAATGCGGCCTTACGACAGTTCATATCTTAACCTAACCTAACATTTGCACTTGTATCTAAAAACGCTCTATTACACTGTTTCGTTCACATTTAAGATATTTGCATGACCTCACAGTTTTTCACCAACTTAGTACAGTACAGAAGGCTCACAAACTCGCTAAATGACATCGTTCTTTAAGGTTTCACGATGCTTGCATGCGCTTTAACCTGAATGTCACAACATAGCAGTTTCGCACTTGTAACGGTACAACACGCAGTATCTGGCTTGTTTATGCCGTTTTGTGTGCTTTCACAACATTTCACCTATTGCAGCTTCGTACATGCATTGATACAACACATCTCGTTAGATGACGTCCTTTTTGGTGGTTTCACGACGCTGCCTAGCTTAAACTAACATAACTCAACCTAACATAACCTTCGCACTTCTATCGTTAGAAAACGCTTAACTCGCTACTTTACAATGCTCTCTACAACATTACGACGGTTTCATGCACTTTCACATTAGATATCACAGTTCCCGACTTGTAACGGTGAAAAAATCTCTATCTCACTAAGTGACATTGTTTAATGCGGTTTTACGACGGTTCATATCTTAACATAACCTAACATTCCCACTTGTATCTAAAAACGCTCTATTACACTGTTTCGTTCACAAATACGATATTTGCATAACCTCACAGTTATTCACACACTTATTGCAGTACATACGCTGTATCTCGCTAAATGACATCGTTCTTTAAGGTTTCACGATGCTTGCATGCGCTTTAACGAGAATATCACACTATAGCAGTTTCGCACTTGAAACGGTACAACATGCAGTACCTGGCTAGTGCATGTCGTTTTGTGTCCTTTCACAATATTTGACCTATCGCAGTTTCGTAGTCGCAATAAAACAACACTATCTCATTAGATGACGTCATTTTGGTGGTTTCACGAAGCTACCTAGCTTAAACTAACTCAACCTAACATAACCTTCGCACTTCTATCGTTAGAAAACGTTTTACTCGCTACTTTACAATGCTTTCTACAACATTACGACGGTTTCATGCGATTTAACATAAGATATCGCAGTTCCCGACTTGTAATGGTGAAAAACACTGCATCTCACTAAGTGACATTGTTTAATGCGGCTTTACGACGGTTCATATCTTAACCTAACCTAACATTTGCACTTGTATCTAAAAACGCTCTATTACACTGTTTCGTTCATATTTAAGATATTTGCATGACCTCACAGTTTTTCACCAACTTAGTACAGTACGGAAGGCTCACTAACTCGCTGAATGACATTGTTCTTTAAGGTTTCACGATGCTTGCATGCGCTTTAACCTGAATATCACAACATAGCAGTTTCGCACTTGTAACGGTACAACACGCAGTATTTGGCTTGTTCATGCCGTTTTGTGTGCTTTCACAACATTTAACCTATCGCAGTTTCGTACTCGCAATAAAACAACACTATCTCGTTAGATGACGTCGTTTTTGGTGGTTTGACAACGCTACCTAGCTTAAACTAACATAACTACACCTAACATAACCTTTGCACTTCTATCGTTAGAAAACGTTTTACTCGCTACTTCACATTGCTTTCTACAACATTACGACGGTTTCAAGCGCTTTCACAATAGATATCGCAGTTACCGACTTGTAATGGTGAAAAACACTGCATCTCACTAAGTGACATTGTTTAATGCGGTTTTACGATGGTTCATATCTTAACCTAACCTAACCTAACCTTACCTAACCTAACCTAACCTAACCAAACTTAACCTAACCTAACCTAACCCAACCCAACCCAACCCAACCTAACCTAACCTTACCTAACCTAACGTAACCTAACCCAACCCAACCCCACCTAACCCAACCCAACCCAACCCAACCTAACCCAACCTAACCTAACCTAACCCAAACCAACCCAACCCAACCCAACCCAACCTAACCTAACCTAACCTAACCTAAACCAACCCAACCCAACCCAACCCAACGAAACCTAACCTAACCTAACCTAACCTTACTTAACCTAACCTAACCTAACCTAACGTAACCTAGCCTAACCTAACCTAACGTAACCTAACCTAACCTAACCCAACCCAACCCAACCCAACCTAACCCAACCTAACCCAACCTAATCTAACCTAACCTAACCCAACCTAACCCAACCTAACCAAACCTAACCCAACCCAACCCAACCCAACCCAACCTAACCTAACCCAACCCAACCCAACCTAACCTAACCTAACCTAACCTAACCTAACGACGGTTGCAAGCGCTTTCACATTAGATATCGCAGTTCCCGACTTCTAATGGTGAAAAACACTGCATCTCACTAAGTGACATTGGTCAATGCGGTTTTACGACGGTTCATATCTTAACATAACATGACATTCCCACTTGTATCTAAAAACGCTCTAATACACTGTTTCGTTGACAAATACAATATTTACATACCCTCACAGTTATTCACCAACTTATTGCAGTACAGAACGCTGTATCTCGCTAAATGACATCGTTCTTTAAGGTTTCACGATGCTTGCATGCGCTTTAACGAGAATATCACACTATCGCGGTTTCGCACTTGAAACGGTACAACACGCAGTACCTGGCTAGTGCATGCCGTTTTGTGTCCTTTCACAATATTTGACCTATCGCAGTTTTGTAGTCGCAATAAAACAACACTTTCTCATTAGATGACGTCGTTTTTGGTGGTTTCACGACGCTACCTAGCTTAAACTAACTCAACCTAACATAACCTTCGCACTTCTATCGTTAGAAAACGTTTTACTCTTTACTTTACAATGCTTTCTACAACAGTACGACGGTTTCATGGGATTTACCATAAGATATCGCAGTTCCCGACTTGTAATGGTGAAAAACACTGCATCTCACTAAGTGACATTGTTTAATGCGGTTTTACGACGGTTCATAACTTGACCTAACCTAACATTCGCACTTGTATCTCGAAACGCTCTATTACACTGTTTCGTTCACAATTACGATATTTGCATAACCTCACAGTTTTTCACCAACTTATTACAGTACAGAACGCTGTATCTCGCTAAATGACATCATTCTTTAAGGTTCCACAATGCTTGCATGCGCTTTAACGAGAATATCACAACATAGCAGTTTCGCACTTGTAATGGTACAACACGCAGTATTTTGCTTGTTCATGGCGTTTTGCGTGCTTTCACAACATTTCACCTATCGCAGTTTCGTACTCGCAATAAAACAACACTATAACGTTAGATGACGTCGTTTTTGGTGGTTTTATGACGCCACCTAGCTTAAACTAACATAACTCCACCTGACATAACCTTCGCACTTCTATCGTTAGAAAACGTTTTACTCGCTACTTCACATTGCTTTCTACAACATTACGACGGTTTCAAGCGCTTTCACAATAGATATCGCAGTTACCGACTTGTAATGGTGAAAAACACTGCATCTCACTAAGTGACATTGTTTAATGCGGTTTTACGATGGTTCATATCTTAACCTAACCTAACCTAACCTTACCTAACCTAACCTAACCTAACCAAACTTAACCTAACCTAACCTAACCCAACCCAACCCAACCCAACCTAACCTAACCTTACCTAACCTAACGTAACCTAACCCAACCCAACCCCACCTAACCCAACCCAACCCAACCCAACCTAACCCAACCTAACCTAACCTAACCCAAACCAACCCAACCCAACCCAACCCAACCTAACCTAACCTAACCTAACCTAACCTAAACCAACCCAACCCAACCCAACCCAACGAAACCTAACCTAACCTAACCTAACCTTACTTAACCTAACCTAACCTAACCTAACGTAACCTAGCCTAACCTAACCTAACGTAACCTAACCTAACCTAACCCAACCCAACCCAACCCAACCTAACCCAACCTAACCCAACCTAATCTAACCTAACCTAACCCAACCTAACCCAACCTAACCAAACCTAACCCAACCCAACCCAACCCAACCCAACCTAACCTAACCCAACCCAACCCAACCTAACCTAACCTAACCTAACCTAACCTAACCTAACGACGGTTGCAAGCGCTTTCACATTAGATATCGCAGTTCCCGACTTCTAATGGTGAAAAACACTGCATCTCACTAAGTGACATTGGTCAATGCGGTTTTACGACGGTTCATATCTTAACATAACATGACATTCCCACTTGTATCTAAAAACGCTCTAATACACTGTTTCGTTGACAAATACAATATTTACATACCCTCACAGTTATTCACCAACTTATTGCAGTACAGAACGCTGTATCTCGCTAAATGACATCGTTCTTTAAGGTTTCACGATGCTTGCATGCGCTTTAACGAGAATATCACACTATCGCGGTTTCGCACTTGAAACGGTACAACACGCAGTACCTGGCTAGTGCATGCCGTTTTGTGTCCTTTCACAATATTTGACCTATCGCAGTTTTGTAGTCGCAATAAAACAACACTTTCTCATTAGATGACGTCGTTTTTGGTGGTTTCACGACGCTACCTAGCTTAAACTAACTCAACCTAACATAACCTTCGCACTTCTATCGTTAGAAAACGTTTTACTCTTTACTTTACAATGCTTTCTACAACAGTACGACGGTTTCATGGGATTTACCATAAGATATCGCAGTTCCCGACTTGTAATGGTGAAAAACACTGCATCTCACTAAGTGACATTGTTTAATGCGGTTTTACGACGGTTCATAACTTGACCTAACCTAACATTCGCACTTGTATCTCGAAACGCTCTATTACACTGTTTCGTTCACAATTACGATATTTGCATAACCTCACAGTTTTTCACCAACTTATTACAGTACAGAACGCTGTATCTCGCTAAATGACATCATTCTTTAAGGTTCCACAATGCTTGCATGCGCTTTAACGAGAATATCACAACATAGCAGTTTCGCACTTGTAATGGTACAACACGCAGTATTTTGCTTGTTCATGGCGTTTTGCGTGCTTTCACAACATTTCACCTATCGCAGTTTCGTACTCGCAATAAAACAACACTATAACGTTAGATGACGTCGTTTTTGGTGGTTTTATGACGCCACCTAGCTTAAACTAACATAACTCCACCTGACATAACCTTCGCACTTCTATCGTTAGAAAACGTTTTACTCGCTATTTTACATTGCTTTCTACAACATTACGACGGTTTCAAGCGTTTCACATTAGATATCGCAGTTCCCGACTTGTAATGGTGAAAAACACTTCATCTCACTAATTGACATTGTTTAATGCGGTTTTACGACAATTCATATCTTAACCTAACCTAACCTGACCTAACCTAACCTAACCTAACCTAACCTTACCTAACCTAACTTAACCTAACCTAACTTAACCTAACCTAACTTAACCTAACCTAACCTAACCTAACCTAACCCAACCCAACCCAGCCCAACCCAACCCAACCCAACCTAACCTAACCTAACCCAACCCAACCCAACCCAACCCAACCTAACCTAACCTAACCTAACCCAACCCAACCCAACCTAACCTAAACTAACCTAACCTAACCTAACCTAACCCAACCCAACCCAACCCAACCCAACCCAACCCAACCTAACCTAACCTAACCCAACCCAACCCAACCCAAGCCAACCTAACCTAACCTAACCTAACCTAACCCAACCTAACCTAACCTAACCCAACCCAACCCAACCCAACCTAACCAACCCAACCCAACCCAACCTGACATAACCTAACCTAACCTAACCCAACCCAACCCAATCCAACCCAACCCAACCTAACCAAACCTAACCTAACCCAACCTAACCCAACCCAACCCAACCTAACCTAATCCAACCCAACCCACCCTAACCTAACCTAACCTAACGACGGTTGCAAGCGCTTTCACATTAGATATCGCAGTTTCCGACTTAAAATGGTGAAAAACACTGCATCTCACTAAGTGACATTGTTTAATGCGGTTTTACGACGGTTCATATCTTAACATAACCTAACATTCCCACTTGTATCTAAAAACGCTCTATTACACTGTTTCGTTCACAAATACTATATTTGCATAACCTCACAGTTATTCAACAACTTATTGCAGTACAGAACCCTGTATCTCGCTGAATGACATCGTTCTTCAAGGTTTCACGATTCTTGCATGCGCTTTAACGAGAATATCACACTATAGCAGTTTCGCGCTTGAAACGGTACAACACGCAGTACCTGGCTAGTGCATGCCGTTTTGGGTCCTTTCACAATATTTGACCTATCGCAGTTTCGTAGTCGCAATAAAACAACACTATCTCATTAGATGACGTCGTTTTTGGTGGTTTCACGACGCTACCTAGCTTAAACTAACACAACCTAACATAACCTTCGCACTTCTATCGTTAGAAAACGTTTTACTCGCTACTTTACAATGCTTTCTACAACATTACGACGGTTTCATGCGATTTAACATAAGATATCGCAGTTCCCGACTTGTAATGGTGAAAAACACTGCATCTCACTAAGTGACATTGTTTAATGCAGTTTTACGACGGTTCATAACTTGACCTAACCTAACAATTGCACTTGTATCTCAAAACGCTCTATTACACTGTTTCGTTCACAATTACGATATTTGCATGACCTCACAGTTTTTCACCAACTTAGTACAGTACAGAAGGCTCACTAACTCGCTAAATGACATTGTTCTTTAAGGTTTCACGATGCTTGCATGCGCTTTAACCTGAATATCACAACATAGCAGTTTCGCACTTGTAATGGTACAACACGCAGTATTTTGCTTGTTCATGGCGTTTTGCGTGCTTTCACAACATTTCACCTATCGCAGTTTCGCACTCGCAATAAAACAACACTATCACGTTAGATGACGTCGTTTTTGGTGGTTTTACGACGCCACCTAGCTTAAACTAACATAACTCAGCCTAACATAACCTTCGCACTTCTATCGTGAGAAAACGTTTTACTCGCTATTTTACATTGCTTTCTACAACATTACGACGGTTTCAAGCGTTTCACATTAGATATCGCAGTTCCCGACTTGTAATGGTGAAAAACACTTCATCTCACTAAGTGACATTGTTTAATGCGGTTTAACGACGGTTCGTGTTTTAACCTAACCTAACCTGACCTAACCTAACCTAACCTAACCTTACCTAACCTAACTTAACCTAACCTAACTTAACCTAACCTAACTTAACCTAACCTAACCTAACCCAACCCAACCCAACCCAACCCAACCCAACCTAACCTAACCTAACCTAACCCAACCCTACCCAACCCAACCTAACCTAACCTAACCTAACCTAACCCAACCCAACCCAACCTAACCTAACCCAACCCAACCCAACCCGAGCCAACCTAACCTAACCTAACCTAACCTAACCCAACCTAACCTAACCTAACCCAACCCAACCCAACCCAACCCAACCTAACCTAACCTAACCTAACCAAACCTAACCTAACCAAACCTAACCTAACCTAACCTAACATTACCTAACTTAACCTAACCTAACCTAACGTAACTTAACCTAACCTAACCTAACCTAACGTAACCTAACCTAACCTAACCTAACCTAACGTAACCTAACCTAACCCAACCCAACCCAACCTAACCTAATCCAACCCAAACCAACCTAACCTAACCTAACCTAACCTAACCTAACCTCACGACGGTTGCAAGCGCATTCACAATAGATATCGCAGTTCCGGACTTGTAATGGTGCAAAACATTGCATCTCACTAAGTGACATTGTTTAATGCGGTTTTACGACGGTTCATATCCTAACCTAACATTCGCACTTGTATCTAAAAACGCTCTATTACACTGTTTCGTTCACAATTACGATATCAGCATAACCTCACAGTTATTCACCAACTTATTGCAGTACAGAACGCTGTATCTCGCTAAAAGACATCGTTCTTTAGGTTTCACAATGCTTGCATGCGCTTTAACGAGAATATCACAACATAGCAGTTTCGAACTTGTGATGGTACAACACGCAGTATTTTGCTTGTTCATGGCGTTTTGTGTGCTTTCACAACATTTCACCTATCGCAGTTTCGTACTCGCGATAAAACACCACCATCACGTTAGATGACGTCGTTTTTGGTGGTTTCACGACGCTACCTAGCTTAAACTAACATAACTCAACCTAACATAACCGCACTTCTATCGTTAGAAAACGTTTTACTCACTACTTTACATTGCTTTCTACAACATTACGACGGTTTCAAGCGTTTCACATTAGATATCGCAGTTCCCGACTTATATTGGTGAAAAACACTTCATCTCACTAAGTGACATTGTTTAATGCGGTTTTACGACGGTTCATATCTTAACCTAACCTAACTTAACCTAACCTAACCTAACCTAACCTAACCCAACCCAACCCAACCCAACCTAACCTAACCTAACCTAACCCAACCCAACCCAACCCAACCCAACCCAACCTAACCTAACCTAACCTAACCTAACCCAACCCAACCCAACTTAGCCTAACCTAACCTAACCTAACGACGGTTGCAAGCGCTTTCCCATTAGATATCGCAGTTCCCGACTTGTAATGGTGAAAAACACTGCATCTCACTAAGTGACATTGTTTAATGCGGTTTTACGACGGTTCATATCTTAACATAACCTAACATTCCCACTTGTATCTAAAAACGCTCTATTACACTGTTTCGTTGACAAATACTATATTTGCATAACCTCACAGTTATTCAACAACTTATTGCAGTACAGAACGTTGTATCTCGCTGAATGACATCGTTCTTCAAGGTTTCACGATTCTTGCATGCGCTTTAACGAGAATATCACACTATAGCAGTTTCGCGCTTGAAACGGTACAACACGCAGTACCTGGCTAGTGCATGCCGTTTTGGGTCCTTTCACAATATTTGACCTATCGCAGTTTCGTAGTCGCAATAAAACAACACTATCTCATTAGATGACGTCGTTTTTGGTGGTTTCACGACGCTACCTAGCTTAAACTAACACAACCTAACATAACCTTCGCACTTCTATCGTTAGAAAACGTTTTACTCGCTACTTTACAATGCTTTCTACAACATTACGACGGTTTCATGCGATTCAACATAAGATATCGCAGTTCCCGACTTGTAATAGTGAAAAACACTGCATCTCACTAAGTGACATTGTTTAATGCAGTTTTACGACGGTTCATAACTTGACCTAACCTAACAATTGCACTTGTATCTCAAAACGCTCTATTACACTGTTTCGTTCACAATTACGATATTTGCATGACCTCACAGTTTTTCACCAACTTAGTACGGTACAGAAGGCTCACTAACTCGCTAAATGACATTGTTCTTTAAGGTTTCACGATGCTTGCATGCGCTTTAACCTGAATATCACAACATAGCAGTTTCGCACTTGTAATGGTACAACACGCAGTATTTTGCTTGTTCATGGCGTTTTGCGTGCTTTCACAACATTTCACCTATCGCAGTTTCGTACTCGCAATAAAACAAAACTATCACGTTAGATGACGTCGTTTTTGGTGGTTTTACGACGCCACCTAGCTTAAACTAACATAACTCAGCCTAACATAACCTTCGCACTTCTATCGTGAGAAAACGTTTTACTCGCTATTTTACATTGCTTTCTACAACATTACGACGGTTTCAAGCGTTTCACATTAGATATCGCAGTTCCCGACTTGTAATGGTGAAAAACACTTCATCTCACTAAGTGACATTGTTTAATGCGGTTTTACGACGGTTCGTGTTTTAACCTAACCTAACCTGACCTAACCTAACCTAACCTAACCTTACCTAACCTAACTTAACCTAACCTAACTTAACCTAACCTAACTTAACCTAACCTAACCTAACCCAACCCAACCCAACCCAACCCAACCTAACCTAACCTAACCTAACCCAACCCAACCCAACCCAACCTAACCTAACCTAACCTAACCTAACCCAACCCAACCCAACCTAACCTAACCCAACCCAACCCAACCCGAGCCAACCTAACCTAACCTAACCCAACCTAACCTAACCTAACCCAACCCAACCCAACCCAACCCAACCTAACCTAACCTAACCTAACCAAACCTAACCTAACCAAACCTAACCTAACCTAACCTAACATTACCTAACCTAACCTAACCTAACCCAACCCAACCCAACCCGAGCCAACCTAACCTAACCTAACCCAACCTAACCTAACCTAACCCAACCCAACCCAACCCAACCCAACCTAACCTAACCTAACCTAACCAAACCTAACCTAACCAAACCTAACCTAACCTTACCTAACCTGACCTAACCTAACCTAACCTAACCTTACCTAACCTAACTTAACCTAACCTAACTTAACCTAACCTAACTTAACCTAACCTAACCTAACCCAACCCAACCCAACCCAACCCAACCTAACCTAACCTAACCTAACCTAACCCAACCCAACCCAACCTAACCTAACCCAACCCAACCCAACCCGAGCCAACCTAACCTAACCTAACCCAACCTAACCTAACCTAACCCAACCCAACCCAACCCAACCCAACCTAACCTAACCTAACCTAACCAAACCTAACCTAACCAAACCTAACCTAACCTAACCTAACATTACCTAACCTAACCTAACCTAACCTAACCTAACGTAACTTAACCTAACCTAACCTAACCTAACGTAACCTAACCTAACCTAACCTAACCTAACGTAACGTAACCTAACCTAACCCAACCCAACCCAACCTAACCTAATCCAACCCAAACCAACCTAACCTAACCTAACCTAACCTTAGCTAACCTAACGACGGTTGCAAGCGCTTTCACATTAGATATCGCAGTTCCGGACTTGTAATGGTGCAAAACATTACATCTCACTAAGTGACATTGTTTAATGCGGTTTTACGACGGTTCATATCCTAACCTAACATTCGCACTTGTATCTAAAAACGCTCTATTGCACTGTTTCGTTCACAATTACGATATCAGCATAACCTCACAGTTATTCACCAACTTATTGCAGTACAGAACGCTGTATCTCGCTAAAAGACATCGTTCTTTAGGTTTCACAATGCTTGCATGCGCTTTAACGAGAATATCACAACATAGCAGTTTCGAACTTGTAATGGTACAACACGCAGTATTTTGCTTGTTCATGGCGTTTTGTGTGCTTTCACAACATTTCACCTATCGCAGTTTCGTACTCGCGATAAAACACCACCATCACGTTAGATGACGTCGTTTTTGGTGGTTTCACGACGCTACCTAGCTTAAACTAACATAAATCAACCTAACATAACCGCACTTCTATCGTTAGAAAACGTTTTACTCACTACTTTACATTGCTTTCTACAACATTACGACGGTTTCAAGCGTTTCACATTAGATATCGCAGTTCCCGACTTATAATGGTGAAAAACACTTCATCTCACTAAGTGACATTGTTTAATGCGGTTTTACGACGGTTCATATCTTAACCTAACCTAACTTAACCTAACCTAACCTAACCTAACCTAACCCAACCCAACCCAACCCAACCTAACCTAACCTAACCTAACCCAACCCAACCCAACCCAACCCAACCCAACCTAACCTAACCTAACCTAACCTAACCCAACCCAACCCAACTTAGCCTAACCTAACCTAACCTAACGACGGTTGCAAGCGCTTTCCCATTAGATATCGCAGTTCCCGACTTGTAATGGTGAAAAACACTGCATCTCACTGAGTGACATTGTTTAATGCGGTTTTACGACGGTTCATATCTTAACATAACCTAACATTCCCACTTGTATCTAAAAACGCTCTATTACACTGTTTCGTTCACAAATACTATATTTGAATAACCTCACAGTTATTCACACACTTATTGCAGTACATAACGCTGTATCTCGCTAAATGACATCGTTCTTTAAGGTTTCACGATGCTTGCATGCGCTTTAACGAGAATATCACACTATAGCAGTTTCGCACTTGAAACGGTACAACATGCAGTACCTGGCTAGTGCATGTCGTTTTGTGTCCTTTCACAATATTTGACCTATCGCAGTTTCGTAGTCGCAATAAAACAACACTATCTCATTAGATGACGTCATTTTGGTGGTTTCACGACGCTACCTAGCTTAAACTAACTCAACCTAACATTACCTTCGCACTTCTATTGTTAGAAAACGTTTTACTCGCTACTTTACAATGCGTTCTACAACATTACGACGGTTTCATGCGATTTAACATAAGATATCGCAGTTCCCGACTTGTAATGGTGAAAAACAGTGCATCTCACTAAGTGACATTGTTTAATGCGGTTTTACGATGGTTCATATCTTAACCTAACCTAACCTAACCTTACCTAACCTAACCTAACCTAACCAAACTCAACCTAACCTAACCTAACCCAACCCAACCCAACCTAACCTAACCTAACCTAACCTTACCTAACCTAACCTAACCTAACCTAACCCAACCCAACCCCACCTAACCCAACCCAACCCAACCCAACCTAACCCAACCTAACCTAACCTAACCAAACCAACCCAACCCAACCCAACCTAACCAAACCAACCCAACCCAACCCAACCAAACCTAACCTAACCTAACCTAACCTTACTTAACCTAACCTAACCTAACCTAACGTAACCTAGCCTAACCTAACCTAACGTAACCTAACCTAACATAACCTAACCCAACCTAACCCAACCCAACCCAACCCAACCTAACCCAACCTAACCTAACCTAACCTAACCCAACCTAACCAAACCTAACCCAACCCAACCCAACCCAACCCAACCTAACCTAACCCAACCCAACCCAACCTAACCTAACCTAACCTAACCTAACGACGGTTGCAAGCGCTTTCACATTAGACATCGCAGTTCCCGACTTGTAATGGTGAAAAACACTGCATCTCACTAAGTGACATTGGTCAATGCGGTTTTACGACGGTTCATATCTTAACATAACCTAACATTCCCACTTGTATCTAAAAACGCTCTATTACACTGTTTCGTTGACAAATACGATATTTGCATAACTTCACAGTTATTCACCAACTTATTGCAGTACAGAACGCTGTATCTCGCTAAATGACATCGTTCTTTAGGATTTCACGATGCTTGAATGCGCTTTAACGAGAATATCACACTATCGCAGTTTCGCACTTGAAACGGTACAACACGCAGTACCTGGCTAGTGCATGCCGTTTTGTGTCCTTTCACAATATTCGACCTATCGCAGTTTCGTAGTCGCAATAAAACAACACTATCTCTTTAGATGACGTCGTTTTTGGTGGTTTCACGACGCTACCTAGCTTAAACTAACTCAACCTAACATAACCTTCGCACTTCTATCGTTAGAAAACGTTTTACTCGCTACTTTACAATGCTTTCTACAACATTACGACGGTTTCATGCGATTTACCATAAGATATCGCAGTTCCCGACTTGTAATGGTGAAAAACACTGCATCTCACTAAGTGACAGTGTTTAATGCGGTTTTACGACGGTTCATAACTTGACCTAACCTAACATTCGCACTTGTATCTCAAAACGCTCTATTACACTGTTTCGTTCACAATTACGATATTTGCATGACCTCACAGTTTTTCACCAACTTATTACAGTACAGAACGCTGTATCTCGCTAATTGACATCATTCTTTAAGGTTCCACAATGCTTGCATGCGCTTTAACGAGAATATCACAACATAGCAGTTTCGCACTTGAAACGGTACAACATGCAGTACCTGGCTAGTGCATGCCGTTTTGTGTCCTTTCACAATATTTGACCTATCGCAGTTTCGTAGTCGCAATAAAACAACACTATCTCATTAGATGACGTCATTTTGGTGGTTTCACGACGCTACCTAGCTTAAACTAACTCAACCTAACATAACCTTCGCACTTCTATCGTTAGAAAACTTTTTACTCGCTATTTTACATTGCTTTCTACAACATTACGACGGTTTCAAGCGTTTCACATTAGATATCGCAGTTCCCGACTTGTGATGGTGAAAAACACTTCATCTCACTAAGTGACATTGTTTAATGCGGTTTTACGACGGTTCATAACTTGACCTAACCTAACATTCGCACTTGTATCTCAAAACGCTCTATTACACTGTTTCGTTCACAATTACGATATTTGCATGACCTCACAGTTTTTCACAAACTTAGTACAGTACAGAAGGCTCACTAACTCGCTAAATGACATCGTTCTTTAAGGTTTCACGATGCTTGCATGCGCTTTAACCTGAATATCACAACATAGCAGTTTCGCACTTGTAACGGTACAACACGCAGTATTTGGCTTGTTCATGCCGTTTTGTGTGCTTTCACAACATTTCACCTATCGCAGTTTCGTACTCACAATAAAACAACACTATCTCGTTAGATGACGTCGTTTTTGGTGGTTTGACAACGCTACCTAGCTTAAACTAACATAACTACACCTAACATAACCTTTGCACTTCTATCGTTAGAAAACGTTTTACTCGCTACTTCACATTGCTTTCTACAACATTACGACGGTTTCAAGCGCTTTCACAATAGATATCGCAGTTACCGACTTGTAATGGTGAAAAACACTGCATCTCACTGAGTGACATTGTTTAATGCGGTTTTACGATGGTTCATATCTTAACCTAACGTAACCTAGCCTAACCTAACCTAACGTAACCTAACCTAACCTAACCTAACCCAACCTAACCCAACCCAACCCAACCTAACCCAACCTAACCTAACCTAACCTAACCCAACCTAACCAAACCTAACCCAACCCAACCCAACCCAACCCAACCTAACCTAACCCAACCCAATCCAACCTAACCCAACCTAACCAAACCAACCCAACCCAACCCAACCCAACCTAACCAAACCAACCAACCCAACCCAACCAAACCTAACCTAACCTAACCTAACCTAACCTTACTTAACCTAACCTAACCTAACCTAACGTAACCTAGCCTAACCTAACCTAACGTAACCTAACCTAACCTAACCTAACCCAACCTAACCCAACCCAACCCAACCCAACCTAACCTAACCTAACCTAACCCAACCTAACCAAACCTAACCCAACCCAACCCAACCCAACCTAACCTAACCCAACCCAACCCAACCTAACCCAACCTAACCTAACCTAACCTAACCTAACGACGGTTGCAAGCGCTTTCACATTAGATATCGCAGTTCCCGACTTGTAATGGTGAAAAACACTGCATCTCACTAAGTGACATTGGTCAATGCGGTTTTACGACGGTTCATATCTTAACATAACCTAACATTCCCACTTGTATCTAAAAACGCTCTATTACACTGTTTCGTTGACAAATACGATATTTGCATAACCTCACAGTTATTCACCAACTTATTGCAGTACAGAACGCTGTATCTCGCTAAATGACATCGTTCTTTAGGATTTCACGATGCTTGCATGCGCTTTAACGAGAATATCACACTATCGCAGTTTCGCACTTGAAACGGTACAACACGCAGTACCTGGCTAGTGCATGCCGTTTTGTGTCCTTTCACAATATTTGACCTATCGCAGTTTCGTAGTCGCAATAAAACAACACTATCTCATTAGATGACGTCGTTTTTGGTGGTTTCACGACGCTACCTAGCTTAAACTAACTCAACCTAACATAACCTTCGCACTTCTATCGTTAGAAAACTTTTTACTCGCTATTTTACATTGCTTTCTACAACATTACGACGGTTTCAAGCGTTTCACATTAGATATCGCAGTTCCCGACTTGTGATGGTGAAAAACACTTCATCTCACTAAGTGACATTGTTTAATGCGGTTTTACGACGGTTCATAACTTGACCTAACCTAACATTCGCACTTGTATCTCAAAACGCTCTATTACACTGTTTCGTTCACAATTACGATATTTGCATGACCTCACAGTTTTTCACCAACTTATTACAGTACAGAACGCTGTATCTCGCTAAATGACATCATTCTTTAAGGTTCCACAATGGTTGCATGCGCTTTAACGAGAATATCACAACATAGCAGTTTCGCACTTGTAATGGTACAACACGCAGTATTTTGCTTGTTCATGGCGTTTTGCGTGCTTTCACAACATTTCACCCATCGCAGTTTCGTACTCGCAATAAAACAACACTATCACGTTAGATGACGTCGTTTTTGGTGGTTTTACGACGCCACCTAGCTTAAACTAACATAACTCAACCTAACATAACCTTCGCACTTCTATCGTTAGAAAACTTTTTACTCGCTATTTTACATTGCTTTCTACAACATTACGACGGTTTCAAGCGTTTCACATTAGATATCGCAGTTCCCGACTTGTGATGGTGAAAAACACTTCATCTCACTAAGTGACATTGTTTAATGCGGTTTTACGACGGTTCGTATTTTAACCTAACCTAACCTGACCTAACCTAACCTAACCTAACCTTACCTAACCTAACTTAACCTAACCTAACTTAACCTAACCTAACCTAACTTAACCTAACCTAACCTAACCTAACCCAACCCAACCCAACCCAACCCAACCTAACCTAACCTAACCTAACCCAACCCAACCCAACCCAACCTAACCTAACCTAACCTAACCCAACCCAACCCAACCTAACCTAACCCAACCCAACCTAACCTAACCCGAGCCAACCTAACCTAACCTAACCCAACCTAACCTAACCTAACCCAACCCAACCCAACCCAACCCAACCTAACCTAACCTAACCTAACCAAACCTAACCTAACCAAACCTAACCTAACCTAACCTAACATTACCTAACCTAACCTAACCTAACGTAACTTAACCTAACCTAACCTAACCTAACGTAACCTAACCTAACCTAACCTAACCTAACGTAACCTAACCTAACCTAACGCAACCCAACCTAACCTAATCCAACCCAAACCAACCTAACCTAACCTAACCTAACCTAACGACGGTTGCAAGCGCTTTCACATTAGATATCGCAGTTCCGGACTTGTAATGGTGCAAAACATTGCATCTCACTAAGTGACATTGTTTAATGCGGTTTTACGACGGTTCATATCCTAACCTAACATTCGCACTTGTATCTAAAAACGCTCTATTACACTGTTTCGTTCACAATTACGTTATGAGCATAACCTCACAGTTATTCACCAACTTATTGCAGTACAGAACGCTGTATCTCGCTAAAAGACATCGTTCTTTAGGTTTCACAATGCTTGCATGCGCTTTAACGAGAATATCACAACATAGAAGTTTCGCACTTGTAATGGTACAACACGCAGTATTTTGCTTGTTCATGGCGTTTTGTGTGCTTTCACAACATTTCACCTATCGCAGTTTCGTACTCGCGATAAAACAACACCATCACGATAGATGACGTCGTTTTTGGTGGTTTCACGACGCTACCTAGCTTAAACTAACATAACTCAACCTAACATAACCTTCGCACTTCTATCGTTAGAAAACGTTTTACTCGCTACTTTACATTGCTTTCTACAACATTACGACGGTTTCAAGCGTTTCACATTAGATATCGCAGTTCCCGACTTATAATGGTGAAAAACACTTCATCTCACTAAGTGACATTGTTTAATGCGGTTTTACGACGGTTCATATCTTAACCTAACCTAACCTGACCTAACCTAACCTAACCTTACCTAACCTAACTTAACCTAACCTAACTTAACCTAACCTAACCTAACCTAACCCAACCCAACCCAACCCAACCCAACCTAACCCAACCCAACCCAACCCAACCCAACACAACCCAACCTAACCTAACCTAACCTAACCTAACTTAACCCAACCCAACCCAACCTAGCCTAACCTAACCTAACCTAACGACGGTTGCAAGCGCTTTCCCATTAGATATCGCAGTTCCCGACTTGTAATGGTGAAAAACACTGCATCTCACTAAGTGACATTGTTTAATGCGGTTTTACGACGGTTCATATCTTAACATAACCTAACATTCCCACTTGTATCTAAAAACGCTGTATTACACTGTTTCGTTCACAAATACGATATTTGAATAACCTCACAGTTATTCACACACTTATTGCAGTACATAACGCTGTATCTCGCTAAATGACATCGTTCTTTAAGGTTTCACGATACTTGCATGCCCTTTAACGAGAATATCACACTATAGCAGTTTCGCACTTGAAACGGTACAACATGCAGTACCTGGCTAGTGCATGCCGTTTTGTGTCCTTTCACAATATTTGACCTATCGCAGTTTCGTAGTCGCAATAAAACAACACTATCTCATTAGATGACGTCATTTTGGTGGTTTCACGACGCTACCTAGCTTAAACTAACTCAACCTAACATAACCTTCGCACTTCTATCGTTAGAAAACGTTTTACTCGCTACTTTACAACGCGTTCTACAACATTACGACGGTTTCATGCGATTTAACATAAGATATCGCAGTTCCCGACTTGTAATGGTGAAAAACACTGCATCTCACTAAGTGACATTGTTTAATGCGGCTTTACGACGGTTCATATCTTAACCTAACCTAACATTCGCACTTGTATCTCAAAACGCTCTATTACACTGTTTCGTTCACAATTACGATATTTGCATGACCTCACAGTTTTTCACCAACTTATTACAGTACAGAACGCTGTATCTCGCTAAATGACATCATTCTTTAAGGTTCCACAATGGTTGCATGTGCTTTAACGAGAATATCACAACATAGCAGTTTCGCACTTGTAATGGTACAACACGCAGTATTTTGCTTGTTCATGGCGTTTTGCGTGCTTTCACAACATTTCACCCATCGCAGTTTCGTACTCGCAATAAAACAACACTATCACGTTAGATGACGTCGTTTTTGGTGGTTTACGACGCCACCTAGCTTAAACTAACATAACTCAACCTAACATAACCTTCGCACTTCTATCGTTAGAAAACGTTTTACTCGCTATTTTACATTGCTTTCTACAACATTACGACGGTTTCAAGCGTTTCACATTAGATATCGCAGTTCCCGACTTGTAATGGAGAAAAACACTTCATCTCACTAAGTGACATTGTTTAATGCGGTTTTACGACGGTTCGTATTTTAACCTAACCTAACCTGACCTAACCTAACCTAACCTTACCTAACCTAACTTAACCTAACCTAACCTAACTTAACCTAACCTAACTTAACCTAACCTAACCTAACCTAACCTAACCCAACCCAACCCAACCTAACCTAACCTAACCCAACCCAACCCAACCCAACCTAACCTAACCTAACCTAACCCAACCCAACCCAACCTAACCTAACCCAACCCAACCTAACCCGAGCCAACCTAACCTAACCTAACCTAACCCAACCTAACCTAACCGAACCCAACCCAACCCAACCCAACCCAACCTAACCTCACCTAACCTAACCAAACCTAACCTAACCAAACCTAACCTAACCTAACCTAACATTACCTAACCTAACCTAACCTAACGTAACTTAACCTAACCCAACCTAACTTAACGTAACCTAACCTAACCTAACCTAACCTAACGTAACCTAACCTAACCTAACCCAACCCAACCTAACCTAATCCAACCCAAACCAACCTAACCTAACCTAACCTAACCTAACCTAACCTAACGACGGTTGCAAGCGCTTTCACATTAGATATCGCAGTTCCGGACTTGTAATGGTGCAAAACATTGCATCTCACTAAGTGACATTGTTTAATGCGGTTTTACGACGGTTCATATCCTAACCTAACATTCGCACTTGTATCTAAAAACGCTCTATTACACTGTTTCGTTCACAATTACGATATGAGCATAACCTCACAGTTATTCACCAACTTATTGCAGTACAGAACGCTGTATCTCGCTAAAAGACATCGTTCTTTAGGTTTCACAATGCTTGCATGTGCTTTAACGAGAATATCACAACATAGAAGTTTCGCACTTGTAATGGTACAACACGCAGTATTTTGCTTGTTCATGGCGTTTTGTGTGCTTTCACAACATTTCACCTATCGCAGTTTCGTACTCGCGATAAAACAACACCATCACGATAGATGACGTCGTTTTTGGTGGTTTCACGACGCTACCTAGCTTAAACTAACATAACTCAACCTAACATAACCTTCGCACTTCTATCGTTAGAAAACGTTTTACTCGCTACTTTACATTGCTTTCTACAACATTACGACGGTTTCAAGCGTTTCACATTAGATATCGCAGTTCCCGACTTATAATGGTGAAAAACACTTCATCTCACTAAGTGACATTGTTTAATGCGGTTTTACGACGGTTCATATCTTAACCTAACCTAACCTGACCTAACCTAACCTAACTTAACCTAACCTAACTTAACCTAACCTAACCTAACCTAACCCAACCCAACCCAACCCAACCCAACCCAACCTAACCTAACCTAACCTAACCCAACCCAACCCATCACAACCCAACCTAACCTAACCTAACCTAGCCTAACCTAACCTAACCTAACGACGGTTGCAAGCGCTTTCCCATTAGATATCGCAGTTCCCGACTTGTAATGGTGAAAAACACTGCATCTCACTAAGTGACATTGTTTAATGCGGTTTTACGACGGTTCATATCTTAACATAACCTAACATTCCCACTTGTATCTAAAAACGCTCTATTACACTGTTTCGTTCACAAATACAATATTTGAATAACCTCACAGGTATTCACACACTTATTGCAGTACATAACGCTGTATCTCGCTAAATGACATCGTTCTTTAAGGTTTCACGATGCTTGCATGCGCTTTAACGAGAATATCACACTATAGCAGTTTCGCACTTGAAACGGTACAACATGCAGTACCTGGCTAGTGCATGCCGTTTTGTGTCCTTTCACAATATTTGACCTATCGCAGTTTCGTAGTCGCAATAAAACAACACTATCTCATTAGATGACGTCATTTTGGTGGTTTCACGACGCTACCTAGCTTAAACTAACTCAACCTAACATAACCTTCGCACTTCTATCGTTAGAAAACGTTTTACTCGCTACTTTACAATGCGTTCTACAACATTACGACGGTTTCATGCGATTTAACATAAGATATCGCAGTTCCCGACTTGTAATGGTGAAAAACACTGCATATCACTAAGTGACATTGTTTAATGCGGCTTTACGACGGTTCATATCTTAACCTAACCAAACATTTGCACTTGTATTTAAAAACCCTCTATTACACTGTTTCGTTCACATTTAAGATATTTGCATGACCTCACAGCTTTTCACAATCTTAGTACAGTACAGAAGGCTCACTAACTCGCTAAATGACATCGTTCTTTAAGGTTTCACGATGCTTGCATGCGCTTTAACCTGAATATCACAACATAGCAGTTTCGCACTTGTAACGGTACAACACGCAGTATTTGGCTTGTTCATGCCGTTTTGTGTGCTTTGACAACATTTCACCTATCGCAGTTTCGTACTCGCAATAAAACAACACTATCTCGTTAGATGACGTCGTTTTTGGTGGTTTGACAACGCTACCTAGCTTAAACTAACATAACTACACCTAACATAACCTTTGCACTTCTATCGTTAGAAAACGTTTTACTCGCTACTTCACATTGCTTTCTACAACATTACGACGGTTTCAAGCGCTTTCACAATAGATATCGCAGTTACCGACTTGTAATGGTGAAAAACACTGCATCTCACTGAGTGACATTGTTTAATGCGGTTTTACGATGGTTCATATCTTAACCTAACGTAACCTAGCCTAACCTAACCTAACGTAACCTAACCTAACCTAACCTAACCCAACCTAACCCAACCCAACCCAACCCAACCTAACCCAACCTAACCTAACCTAACCTAACCCAACCTAACCAAACCTAACCCAACCCAACCCAACCCAACCCAACCTAACCTAACCCAACCCAACCCAACCTAACCCAACCTAACCAAACCAACCCAACCCAACCCAACCTAACCAAACCAACCCAACCCAACCCAACCAAACCTAACCTAACCTAACCTAACCTAACCTTACTTAACCTAACCTAACCTAACCTAACGTAACCTAGCCTAACCTAACCTAACGTAACCTAACCTAACCTAACCTAACCCAACCTAACCCAACCCAACCCAACCCAACCCAACCTAACCTAACCTAACCCAACCTAACCAAACCTAACCCAACCCAACCCAACCCAACCCAACCTAACCCAACCCAACCCAACCTAACCTAACCTAACCTAACCCAACCCAACCCAACCTAGCCTAACCTAACCTAACCTAAGGACGGTTGCAAGCGCTTTCCCATTAGATATCGCAGTTCCCGACTTGTAATGGTGAAAAACACTGCATCTCGCTAAGTGACATTGTTTAATGCGGTTTTACGACGGTTCATATCTTAACATAACCTAACATTCCCACTTGTATCTAAAAACGCTCTATTACACTGTTTCGTTGACAAATACGATATTTGCATAACCTCACAGTTATTCACCAACTTATTGCAGTACAGAACGCTGTATCTCGCTAAATGACATCGTTCTTTAGGATTTCACGATGCTTGCATGCGCTTTAACGAGAATATCACACTATCGCAGTTTCGCACTTGAAACGGTACAACACGCAGTACCTGGCTAGTGCATGCCGTTTTGTGTCCTTTCACAATATTTGACCTATCGCAGTTTCGTAGTCGCAGTAAAACAACACTATCTCATTAGATGACGTCGTTTTTGGTGGTTTCACGACGCTACCTAGCTTAAACTAACTCAACCTAACATAACCTTCGCACTTCTATCGTTAGAAAACGTTTTACTCGCTACTTTACAATGCTTTCTACAACATTACGACGGTTTCATGCGATTTACCATAAGATATCGCAGTTCCCGACTTGTAATGGTGAAAAACACTGCATCTCACTAAGTGACACTGTTTAAGTGGTTTTACGACGGTTCATAACTTGACCTAACCTAACATTCGCACTTGTATCTCAAAACGCTCTATTACACTGTTTCGTTCACAATTACGATATTTGCATGACCTCACAGTTTTTCACCAACTTATTACAGTACAGAACGCTGTATCTCGCTAAATGACATCATTCTTTAAGGTTCCACAATGCTTGCATGCGCTTTAACGAGAATATCACAACATAGCAGTTTCGCACTTGTAACGGTACAACACGCAGTATTTGGCTTGTTCATGCCGTTTTGTGTGCTTTCACAACATTTCACCTATCGCAGTTTCGTACTCGCAATAAAACAACACTATCTCGTTAGATGACGTCGTTTTTGGTGGTTTGACAACGCTACCTAGCTTAAACTAACATAACTACACCTAACATAACCTTTGCACTTCTATCGTTAGAAAACGTTTTACTCGCTACTTCACATTGCTTTCTACAACATTACGACGGGTTCAAGCGCTTTCACAATAGATATCGCAGTTACCGACTTGTAATGGTGAAAAACACTGCATCAAACTAAGTGACATTGTTTAATGCGGTTTTACGATGGTTCATATCTTAACCTAACCTAACCTAACCTTACCTAACCTAACCTAACCTAACCAAACTTAACCTAACCTAACCTAACCCAACCCAACCCAACCCAACCCAACCTAACCTAACCTAACCTTACCTAACCTAACCTAACCTAACCTAACCCAACCCAACCTAACCCAACCTAACCTAACCTAACCAAACCAACCCAACCCAACCCAACCTAACCAAACCAACCCAACCCAACCCAACCAAACCTAACCTAACCTAACCTAACCTAATCTTACTTAACCTAACCTAACCTAACCTAACGTAACCTAGCCTAACCTAACCTAACGTAACCTAACCTAACCCAACCTAACCCAACCCAACCCAACCCAACCCAACCTAACCCAACCTAACCTAACCTAACCTAACCCAACCTAACCAAACCTAACCCAACCCAACCCAACCTAACCCAACCCAACCCAACCTAACCCAACCCAACCCAACCTAACCCAACCTAACCTAACCTAACCTAACCTAACGACGGTTGCAAGCGCTTTCACATTAGATATCGCAGTTCCCGACTTGTAATGGTGAAAAACACTGCATCTCACTAAGTGACATTGGTCAATGCGGTTTTACGACGGTTCATATCTTAACATAACCTAACATTCCCACTTGTATCTAAAAACGCTCTATTACACTGTTTCGTTGACAAATACGATATTTGCATAACCTCACAGTTATTCACCAACTTATTGCAGTACAGAACGCTGTATTTCGCTAAATGACATCGTTCTTTAGGATTTCACGATGCTTGCATGCGCTTTAACGAGAATATCACACTATCGCAGTTTCGCACTTGTAATGGTACAACACGCAGTATTTTGCTTGTTCATGGCGTTTTGTGTGCTTTCACAACATTTCACCTATCGCAGTTTCGTACTCGCGATAAAACAACACCATCACGTTAGATGACGTCGTTTTTGGTGGTTTCACGACGCTACCTAGCTTAAACTAACATAACTCAACCTAACATAACCTTCGCACTTCTATCGTTAGAAAACGTTTTACTCGCTACTTTACATTGCTTTCTACAACATTACGACGGTTTCAAGCGTTTCACATTAGATATCGCAGTTCCCGACTTATAATGGTGAAAAACACTTCATCTCACTAAGTGACATTGTTTAATGCGGTTTTACGACGGTTCATATCTTAACGTAACCTAACTTAACCTAACGTAACCTAACCTAACCTAACCCAACCCAACCCAACCCAACCCAACCCAACCCAACCTAACCTAACCTAACCCAACCCAACCAAACCCAACCCAACCCAACCCAACCTAACCTAACCTAACCTAACCCAACCCAACCCAACCTAGCCTAACCTAACCTAACCTAAGGACGGTTGCAAGCGCTTTCCCATTAGATATCGCAGTTCCCGACTTGTAATGGTGAAAAACACTGCATCTCGCTAAGTGACATTGTTTAATGCGGTTTTACGACGGTTCATATCTTAACTTAACCTAACATTCCCACTTGTATCTAAAAACGCTCTATTACACTGTTTCGTTCACAAATACGATATTTGAATAACCTCACAGTTATTCACACACTTATTGCAGTACATAACGCTGTATCTCGCTAAATGACATCGTTCTTTAAGGTTTCACGATGTTTGCATGCGCTTTAACGAGAATATCACACTATAGCAGTTTCGCACTTGAAACGGTACAACATGCAGTACTTGGCTAGTGCATGCCGTTTTGTGTCCTTTCACAATATTTGACCTATCGCAGTTTCGTAGTCGCAATAAAACAACACTATCTCATTAGATGACGTCGTTTTTGGTGGTTTCACGACGCTAGCTAGCTTAAACTAACTCTACCTAACATAACCTTCGCACTTCTATCGTTAGAAAACGTTTTACTCGCTATTTTACAATGCGTTCTACAACATTACGACGGTTTCATGCGATTTAACATAAGATATCGCAGTTCCCGACTTGTAATAGTGAAAAACACTGCATCTCACTAAGTGACATTGTTTAATGCGGTTATACGATGGTTCATATCTTAACCTAACGTAACCTAGCCTAACCTAACCTAACGTAACCTAACCTAACCTAACCTAACCTAACCCAACCTAACCCAACCCAACCCAACCCAACCTAACCCAACCTAACCTAACCTAACCTAACCCAACCTAACCAAACCTAACCCAACCCAACCCAACCTAACCCAACCTAACCTAACCTAACCTAACCCAACCCAACCCAACCTAACCCAACCTAACCTAACCTAACCTAACCTAACGACGGTTGCAAGCGCTTTCACATTAGATATCGCAGTTCCCGACTTGTAATGGTGAAAAACACTGCATCTCACTAAGTGACATTGGTCAATGCGGTTTTACGACGGTTCATATCTTAACATAACCTAACATTCCCACTTGTATCTAAAAACGCTCTATTACACTGTTTCTTTGACAAATACGATATTTGCATAACCTCACAGTTATTCACCAACTTATTGCAGTACAGAACGCTGTATCTCGCTAAATGACATCGTTCTTTAGGATATCACGATGCTTGCATGCGCTTTAACGAGAATATCACACTATCGCAGTTTCGCACTTGAAACGGTACAACACGCAGTACCTGGCTAGTGCATGCCGTTTTGTGTCCTTTCACAATATTTGACCTATCGCAGTTTCGTAGTCGCAATTAAACAACACTATCTCATTAGATGACGTCGTTTTTGGTGGTTTCACGACGCTACCTAGCTTAAACTAACTACACCTAACATAACCTTCGCACTTCTATCGTTAGAAAACGTTTTACTCGCTACTTCACATTGCTTTCTACAACATTACGACGCTTTCAAGCGCTTTCACATTAGATATCGCAGTTCCCGAATTGTAATGGTGAAAAACACTGCATCTCACTAAGTGACATAGTTTAATGTGGTTTTACGATGGTTCATATCTTAACCTAACCTAACCTGACCTAACCTAACCTAACCTAACTTAACCTAACCTAACTTAACCTAACCTAATTAACCTAACCTAACCTAACCCAACCCAACCCAACCCAACCCAACCTAACCTAACCTAACCCAACCCAACCCAACCTAACCTAAACTAACCTAACCTAACCTAACCCAACCCAACCCAACCCAACCTAACCTAACCTAACCCAACCCAACGCAACCCAACCCAAGCCAACCTAACCTAACCTAACCTAACCTAACCCAACCTAACCTAACCCAACCCAACCCAACCCAACCTAACCTAACCTAACCTAACCAAACCTAACCTAACCAAACCTAACCTAACCTAACCTAACCTATCATTACCTAACCTAACCTAACCTAACCTAACCAAACCCAACCTAACATAATCCAACCCAAACCAACCTAAACCTAACCTAACCTAACCTAACGACGGTTTCATGCGCTTTCACATTAGATATCGCATATCCCGACTTGTAATGGTGAAAAACACTGCACCTCACTAAGTGACATTGTTTAATGCAGTTTTACGACGGTTCATATCTTAACCTAACCTAACATTCGCACTTGTATCTAAAAACGCTCTATTACACTGTTTCGTTCCCATTTGCGATATTTGCATGACCTAACAGTTTTTCACCAACTTATTGCAGTACAGAACGCTGTATCTCGCTAAATGACATCATTCTTTAAGGTTCCACAATGCTTGCATGCGCTTTAACGAGAATATCACAATATAGCAGTTTCGCACTTGTAACGGTACAACACGCAGTATTTGGTTTGTTCATGCCGTTTTGTATGCTTTCACAACATTTCACCTATTGCAGTTTCGTACATGCAATAAAACAACACTATCTCGTTAGATAACGTCCTTTTTGGTGGTTTCACGACGCTACCTAGCTTAAACTAACATAACTCAACCTAACATAAACTTCGCACTTCTATCGTTAGAAAACGTTTTACTCGCTACTTTACATTGCTTTCTACAACATTACGACGGTTTCAAGCGTTTCACAATAGATATCGCAGTTCCCGACTTATAATGGTGAAAAACACTTCATCTCACTAAGTGACATTGTTTAATGCGGTTTTACGACGGTTCATATCTTAACCTAACCTAACCTGACCTAACCTAACCTAACCTAACCTTACCTAACCTAACTTAACCTAACCTAACTTAACCTAACCTAACCCAACCTAACCTAACCTAACCTAACCTAACCCAACCTAACCTAACCTAACCCAACCCAACCCAACCCAACCTAACCTAACCTAACCTAACCAAACCTAACCTAACCAAACCTAACCTAACCTAACCTAACATTACCTAACCTAACCTAACCTAACCTAACTTAACCTAACCTAACCCAACCCAACCTAACCTAACCTAACGACGGTTGCAAGCGCTTTCACATTAGATATCGCAGTTCCCGACTTGTAATGGTGAAAAACACTGCATCTCACTAAGTGACATTGTTTAATGCGGTTTTACGACGGTTCATATCTTAACCTAGCCTAACAATCGCACTTGTATCTCAAAACGCTCTATTACACTGTTTCGTTCACAATTACGATATTTGCATGACCTCACAGTTTTTCACCAACTTATTACACTACAGAACGCTGTATCTCGCTAAATGACATCATTCTTTAAGGTTTCACGATGCTTGCATGCGCTTTAACGAGAATTTCGCAACACAGCAGTTTCGCACTTGTAACGGTACAACACGCAGTATTTGGCTTGTTCATGCCGTTTTGTGTGCTTTCACAACTTTTCACCTATCGCAGTTTCGTACTCGCAATAAAACAACACTATCTCGTTAGATGACGTCGTTTTTGGTGGTTTCACGACGCTACCTAGCTTAAACTAACTCAACCTAACATAACCTTCGCACTTCTATCGTTAGAAAACGTTTTACTCGCTACTTTACAATGCTTTCTACAACATTACGACGGTTTCATGCGATTTACCATAAGATATCGCAGTTCCCGACTTGTAATGGTGAAAAACACTGCATCTCACTAAGTGACATTGTTTAATGCGGTTTTACGACGGTTCATAACTTGACCTAATCTAACATTCGCACTTGTATCTCAAAACGCTCTATTACACTGTTTCGTTCACAATTACGATATTTGCATGACCTCACAGTTTTTCACAAACTTATTACAGTACAGAACGCTGTATCTCGCTAAATGACATCATTCTTTAAGGTTCCACAATGCTTGCATGCGCTTTAACGAGAATATCACAATATAGCAGTTTCGCACTTGTAACGGTACAACACGCAGTATTTGGTTTGTTCATGCCGTTTTGTATGCTTTCACAACATTTCACCTATTGCAGTTTCGTACATGCAATAAAACAACACTATCTCGTTAGATAACGTCCTTTTTGGTGGTTTCACGACGCTACCTAGCTTAAACTAACATAACTCAACCTAACATAAACTTCGCACTTCTATCGTTAGAAAACGTTTTACTCGCTACTTTACATTGCTTTCTACAACATTACGACGGTTTCAAGCGTTTCACAATAGATATCGCAGTTCCCGACTTATAATGGTGAAAAACACTTCATCTCACTAAGTGACATTGTTTAATGCGGTTTTACGACGGTTCATATCTTAACCTAACCTAACCTGACCTAACCTAACCTAACCTAACCTAACCTTACCTAACCTAACTTAACCTAACCTAACTTAACCTAACCTAACCCAACCTAACCTAACCTAACCTAACCTAACCCAACCTAACCTAACCTAACCCAACCCAACCCAACCCAACCTAACCTAACCTAACCTAACCAAACCTAACCTAACCAAACCTAACCTAACCTAACCTAACATTACCTAACCTAACCTAACCTAACATAACTTAACCTAACCTAACCTAACGTAACCTAACCTAACCTAACCTAACGTAACGTAACCTAACCTAACCTAATCCAACCCAAACCAACCTAACCTAACCTAACCTAACCAAACCTAACCTAACGACGGTTGCAAGCGCTTTCACATTAGATATCGCAGTTCCGGACTTGTAATGGTGCAAAACATTGCATCTCACTAAGTGACATTGTTTAATGTGGTTTTACGACGGTTCATATCCTAACCTAACATTCGCACTTGTATCTAAAAACGCTCTATTACACTGTTTCGTTCACAATTACGATATCAGCATAACCTCACAGTTATTCACCAACTTATTGCAGTACAGAACGCTGTATCTCGCTAAAAGACATCGTTCTTTAGGTTTCACAATGCTTGCATGCGCTTTAACGAGAATATCACAACATAGCAGTTTCGCACTTGTAATGGTACAACACGCAGTATTTTGCTTGTTCATGGCGTTTTGTGTGCTTTCACAACATTTCACCTATCGCAGTTTCGTACTCGCGATAAAACAACACCATCACGTTAGATGACGTCGTTTTTGGTGGTTTCACGACGCTACCTAGCTTAAACTAACATAACTCAACCTAACATAACCTTCGCACTTCTATCGTTAGAAAACGTTTTACTCGCTACTTTACATTGCTTTCTACAACATTACGACGGTTTCAAGCGTTTCACATTAGATATCGCAGTTCCCGACTTATAATGGTGAAAAACACTTCATCTCACTAAGTGACATTGTTTAATGCGGTTTTACGACGGTTCATATCTTAACGTAACCTAACTTAACCTAACGTAACCTAACCTAACCTAACCCAACCCAACCCAACCCAACCCAACCTAACCTAACCTAACCTAACCCAACCCAACCAAACCCAACCCAACCCAACCTAACCTAACCTAACCTAACCCAACCCAACCCAACCTAGCCTAACCTAACCTAACCTAACGACGGTTGCAAGCGCTTTCCCATTAGATATCGCAGTTCCCGACTTGTAATGGTGAAAAACACTGCATCTCGCTAAGTGACATTGTTTAATGCGGTTTTACGACGGTTCATATCTTAACCTAACATTCCCACTTGTATCTAAAAACGCTCTATTACACTGTTTCGTTCACAAATACGATATTTGAATAACCTCACAGTTATTCACACACTTATTGCAGTACATAACGCTGTATCTCGCTAAATGACATCGTTCTTTAAGGTTTCACGATGCTTGCATGCGCTTTAACGAGAATATCACAACATAGCAGTTTCGCACTTGTAATGGTACAACACGCAGTATTTTGCTTGTTCATGGCGTTTTGCGTGCTTTCACAACATTTCACCTATCGCCGTTTCGTACTCGCAATAAAACAACACTATCACGTTAGATGACGTCGTTTTTGGTGGTTTTACGACGCCACCTAGCTTAAACTAACATAACTCAACCTAACATAACCTTCGCACTTCTTTCGTTAGAAAACGTTTTACTCGCTATTTTACATTGCTTTATACAACATTACGACGGTTTCAAGCGTTTGACATTAGATATCGCATTTCCCGACTTGTAATGGTGAAAAACACTTCATCTCACTAAGTGACATTGTTTAATGCGGTTTTACGACGGTTCATATCTTAACCTAACCTAACCTGACCTAACCTAACCTAACCTAACCTTACCTAACCTAACTTAACCTAACCTAACTTAACCTAACCTAATTAACCTAACCTAACCTAACCCAACCCAACCCAACCCAACCCAACCCAACCTAACCTAACCTAACCCAACCCAACCCAACCTAACCTAAACTAACCTAACCTAACCTAACCCAACCCAACCCAACCCAACCTAACCTAACCTAACCCAACCCAACCCAACCCAAGCCAACCTAACCTAACCTAACCTAACCTAACCCAACCTAACCTAACCCAACCCAACCCAACCCAACCCAACCCAACCTAACCTAACCTAACCTAACCAAACCTAACCTAACCAAACCTAACCTAACCTAACCTAACCTATCATTACCTAACCTAACCTAACCTAACGTAACTTAACCTAACCTAACCTAACGTAACCTAACCTAACTTAACCTTACCTAACGTAACGTAACCTAACCTAACCAAACCCAACCTAACATAATCCAACCCAAACCAACCTAAACCTTACCTAACCTAACCTAACGACGGTTTCATGCGCTTTCACATTAGATATCGCATATCCCGACTTGTAATGGTGAAAAACACTGCACCTCACTAAGTGACATTGTTTAATGCAGTTTTACGACGGTTCATATCTTAACCTAACCTAACATTCGCAATAGAGCGGTTGACTGGGCTAGTTGGTATGGCATACTTGGGTTTTAGCAGCGCGAAAAATGCACAAAAGACAAGAAAGGGACGAGACAAGCACTGACTTCCAACTAAAATTTTATTGACGGGAAGACCGTTAATATGCAATGGAGCACAAAGAGTGAAAAAATGACGTATTTTAAGATACAAATTATCAACTAACGCCATGCCTGCTGCGCCTACCCTCGCATCTCAAGAAACATATCTCTTTATCTGAAAGGGCAACTGAAGGCTTGCTTACACATGCGCTGCTTTCAAGCTCCATTTGAGCAGCCTCATAAATTATACGCACGTTTTCCTCTTTAATCTTGCATAGAACTGTTGTTTTTTCAAACAGCGGAGTGCACCCACACGTGCTCACGTGTTGCGCTAAGAAGCCATCTTTTCCGCCACGAACATTATTGGCATGTTCCCGTAAGCGATCGTTAAGGCATCTGCCCGTCTGGCCCACATAACATGCACCGCAAGAAAAAGGGGTTCTGTAAACGACGCCTAACGCGCAGTCCACAAACTGCGTTCTGTGCCTCACCATACACCGTTTTCTCATACTCTTTACGGGGCAGGTCCTGTTTGTCAACTGGGACAACTTATCAGGGGCACTGAAGACCACTTTCACATTGAGGCGCTGTCCTATTTTCTTTAGGCGGTGTGACACAGAATGCATGTACGGAATAACCGCTACCTTTTCCCTCTTCTCCGCTGTGGTGCCATCACTGTTGCAAACAGTGCCCAATCGTTTCCTTTTTCTGTGTATTGCCTCCGCCACGGAAATGAGCAAAGTGCGAGGGTACCCTTCTCTTTCTAGGCGCTCCGACTGTGCCAAGAGACTAGCTTCTAAGACGTGGTGACACGACCTCTCTAAAGCATTGTGAAAACATGATTGAACAATGCCTCTCTTTACTAATTTGCTATGCGCAGACGAGAACGGAAGAACAGGCTTCTGCGAGCGAGGCTCGTAACACCAGCACGTGTGGTTCTCCGAAAAAGAAATCTTTAGGTCAAGAAAGCGGATGCTATCCCTTTCCGGCATCTCGTGCGTCACCACGAGTGGATAGAGGCATTCGCGAAAGATTTGCAACACCTGCATGACCTTGGAATGAAAGGTCTCTAAATCACACCTCAAAATTAACAGATAATCATCCACATACCGAAAGGTCTTTACTACAGATAGTTCACCAAGCTTCACATTCAATGCCCTATCAAATTTGGCTAATAGCAAGTCACTTAGAAAAGGAGCTATGGACGATCCTATTGAGACACCTTCTTTCTGTATATATGTTTTTCCGTTCCATTCTACAAACGTTGATGTGATGTACAAAGATAAAAGTTCTAAGAAACCTTTGGACGAAATACCCGTGGTGTTCTGAAATGGCACCGCGCCGAAACTGTCAATGCATTCATCAATGCATGCTAACAAACCTTCGTGCGGAAGGGAATAATAAAGGTCTTTTATGTCAATCGAAAAAGCTCTAAACCTCGCGCCTGGATGCTGCTTCAGAAAGTTGACGACTTCTCCAGAGTTGAATATTCTGAAGGGGTCTTCTACAGGGAACAATTTCAACTTATCTTGCAAAAACCGCCCTAGTTCATACTGCCAAGAATTCCTTTCCGAAACGATTGTGCGGAAAGGTGCTCCTTCTTTGTGAGTCTTGGTTGTGAAAAACATATTTAAGGACAGCTTGTCACTTTTGCCGATTTCTCGCGCCAGAACCGGCAAATCTAACTCGGAGCACAGATTCTTCGCCCTCGATCTGATTTTAGCGAGATTAATGCCTTCGCACACCCGAAAGACGGACGAAATTGCTTGGTGGGCCTTTTCAAAGTACAGGCCTCTCGGTAACACAGCAAACCCTCCCTCTTTGTCCGAAGGTACAACACAAAGAGCATTGTCTATGAGGTAAGCAGCAACTTTACCTACTGGTACACCACTGTTAGCTGGCTTACCCCTTAAAAGAACGTCGAGGCCTTCTGAGACGCATCTGTCGGTGTCTTCTGGTGGAGCACAGTTCGCGACCTGGCGCACAGTGGCCAAAAGTTCAGTGGGTGTCCGCCTCTTGAGTTATGGTTGAGTTATGTGCATTTTTCGCGCTGCTAAAACCCAAGTATGCCATACCAACTAGCCCAGTCAACCGCTCTATTACGTTACATTTCTAGTCAAACGGGCTCTTTTCTCTGTGTTCCTTTACATCCATCCGTGGTGATCACCCTCATCGCCATCGCAACATGTCGCGCTCGCGCCTTTACCTTTTGCATTCGCTCGAAGCAGCTGCCCCCGGAGGTGAAGCTTGTTTTTGGTGGTTTCCAGCCCTCGAATGGCCATGGCACGAGGGTGTGCAAGATACTCAGGGCGGAATGGCTCCGGCAAGCAAGAATGTACAGGGATGCACTGTTCCTTCCTCTTCTCCATGATCAACATGTCATGCACAAGAAAACAAGATGGCGAGAATACTCAGGCCGCATTGACCACGTGGTAGACTATCTTTGGCAAGGTGAATTACGGAGGCTCCGGTCCCAGTTTTCAACGACGCGACGTGGCTCTACTGGTGTCGTTCATACGTATGGTGACATAGCCCTCCCAGACTTCGTCATGAAGACGTTGGGTCTAGGTCCAAAGTTCGCGGTTGAGAAGAGGCGGACACCCACTGAACTTTTGGCCACTGTGCGCCAGGTCGCGAACTGTGCTCCACCAGAAGACACCGACAGATGCGTCTCAGAAGGCCTCGACGTTCTTTTAAGGGGTAAGCCAGCTAACAGTGGTGTACCAGTAGGTAAAGTTGCTGCTTACCTCATAGACAATGCTCTTTGTGTTGTACCTTCGGACAAAGAGGGAGGGTTTGCTGTGTTACCGAGAGGCCTGTACTTTGAAAAGGCCCACCAAGCAATTTCGTCCGTCTTTCGGGTGTGCGAAGGCATTAATCTCGCTAAAATCAGATCGAGGGCGAAGAATCTGTGCTCCGAGTTAGATTTGCCGGTTCTGGCGCGAGAAATCGGCAAAAGTGACAAGCTGTCCTTAAATATGTTTTTCACAACCAAGACTCACAAAGAAGGAGCACCTTTCCGCACAATCGTTTCGGAAAGGAATTCTTGGCAGTATGAACTAGGGCGGTTTTTGCAAGATAAGTTGAAATTGTTCCCTGTAGAAGACCCCTTCAGAATATTCAACTCTGGAGAAGTCGTCAACTTTCTGAAGCAGCATCCAGGCGCGAGGTTTAGAGCTTTTTCGATTGACATAAAAGACCTTTATTATTCCCTTCCGCACGAAGGTTTGTTAGCATGCATTGATGAATGCATTGACAGTTTCGGCGCGGTGCCATTTCAGAACACCACGGGTATTTCGTCCAAAGGTTTCTTAGAACTTTTATCTTTGTACATCACATCAACGTTTGTAGAATGGAACGGAAAAACATATATACAGAAAGAAGGTGTCTCAATAGGATCGTCCATAGCTCCTTTTCTAAGTGACTTGCTATTAGCCAAATTTGATAGGGCATTGAATGTGAAGCTTGGTGAACTATCTGTAGTAAAGACCTTTCGGTATGTGGATGATTATCTGTTAATTTTGAGGTGTGATTTAGAGACCTTTCATTCCAAGGTCATGCAGGTGTTGCAAATCTTTCGCGAATGCCTCTATCCACTCGTGGTGACGCACGAGATGCCGGAAAGGGATAGCATCCGCTTTCTTGACCTAAAGATTTCTTTTTCGGAGAACCACACGTGCTGGTGTTACGAGCCTCGCTCGCAGAAGCCTGTTCTTCCGTTCTCGTCTGCGCATAGCAAATTAGTAAAGAGAGGCATTGTTCAATCATGTTTTCACAATGCTTTAGAGAGGTCGTGTCACCACGTCTTAGAAGCTAGTCTCTTGGCACAGTCGGAGCGCCTAGAAAGAGAAGGGTACCCTCGCACTTTGCTCATTTCCGTGGCGGAGGCAATACACAGAAAAAGGAAACGATTGGGCACTGTTTGCAACAGTGATGGCACCACAGCGGAGAAGAGGGAAAAGGTAGCGGTTATTCCGTACATGCATTCTGTGTCACACCGCCTAAAGAAAATAGGACAGCGCCTCAATGTGAAAGTGGTCTTCAGTGCCCCTGATAAGTTGTCCCAGTTGACAAACAGGACCTGCCCCGTAAAGAGTATGAGAAAACGGTGTATGGTGAGGCACAGAACGCAGTTTGTGGACTGCGCGTTAGGCGTCGTTTACAGAACCCCTTTTTCTTGCGGTGCATGTTATGTGGGCCAGACGGGCAGATGCCTTAACGATCGCTTACGGGAACATGCCAATAATGTTCGTGGCGGAAAAGATGGCTTCTTAGCGCAACACGTGAGCACGTGTGGGTGCACTCCGCTGTTTGAAAAAACAACAGTTCTATGCAAGATTAAAGAGGAAAACGTGCGTATAATTTATGAGGCTGCTCAAATGGAGCTTGAAAGCAGCGCATGTGTAAGCAAGCCTTCAGTTGCCCTTTCAGATAAAGAGATATGTTTCTTGAGATGCGAGGGTAGGCGCAGCAGGCATGGCGTTAGTTGATAATTTGTATCTTAAAATACGTCATTTTTTCACTCTTTGTGCTCCATTGCATATTAACGGTCTTCCCGTCAATAAAATTTTAGTTGGAAGTCAGTGCTTGTCTCGTCCCTTTCTTGTCTTTTGTGCATTTTTCGCGCTGCTAAAACCCAAGTCTAACATTCGCACTTGTATCTAAAAACGCTCTATTACACTGTTTCGTTCCCATTTGCGATATTTGCATGACCTAACAGTTTTTCACCAACTTATTGCAGTACAGAACGCTGTATCTCGCTAAATGACATCATTCTTTAAGGTTCCACAATGCTTGCATGCGCTTTAACGAGAATATCACAATATAGCAGTTTCGCACTTGTAACGGTACAACACGCAGTATTTGGTTTGTTCATGCCGTTTTGTATGCTTTCACAACATTTCACCTATTGCAGTTTCGTACATGCAATAAAACAACACTATCTCGTTAGATAACGTCCTTTTTGGTGGTTTCACGACGCTACCTAGCTTAAACTAACATAACTCAACCTAACATAAACTTCGCACTTCTATCGTTAGAAAACGTTTTACTCGCTACTTTACATTGCTTTCTACAACATTACGACGGTTTCAAGCGTTTCACAATAGATATCGCAGTTCCCGACTTATAATGGTGAAAAACACATCTCACTAAGTGACATTGTTTAATGCGGTTTTACGACGGTTCATATCTTAACCTAACCTAACCTGACCTAACCTAACCTAACCTAACCTTACCTAACCTAACTTAACCTAACCTAACTTAACCTAACCTAACCCAACCTAACCTAACCTAACCTAACCTAACCCAACCTAACCTAACCTAACCCAACCCAACCCAACCCAACCTAACCTAACCTAACCTAACCAAACCTAACCTAACCAAACCTAACCTAACCTAACCTAACATTACCTAACCTAACCTAACCTAACCTAACTTAACCTAACCTAACCCAACCCAACCTAACCTAACCTAACGACGGTTGCAAGCGCTTTCACATTAGATATCGCAGTTCCCGACTTGTAATGGTGAAAAACACTGCATCTCACTAAGTGACATTGTTTAATGCGGTTTTACGACGGTTCATATCTTAACCTAGCCTAACAATCGCACTTGTATCTCAAAACGCTCTATTACACTGTTTCGTTCACAATTACGATATTTGCATGACCTCACAGTTTTTCACCAACTTATTACACTACAGAACGCTGTATCTCGCTAAATGACATCATTCTTTAAGGTTTCACGATGCTTGCATGCGCTTTAACGAGAATTTCGCAACACAGCAGTTTCGCACTTGTAACGGTACAACACGCAGTATTTGGCTTGTTCATGCCGTTTTGTGTGCTTTCACAACTTTTCACCTATCGCAGTTTCGTACTCGCAATAAAACAACACTATCTCGTTAGATGACGTCGTTTTTGGTGGTTTCACGACGCTACCTAGCTTAAACTAACTCAACCTAACATAACCTTCGCACTTCTATCGTTAGAAAACGTTTTACTCGCTACTTTACAATGCTTTCTACAACATTACGACGGTTTCATGCGATTTACCATAAGATATCGCAGTTCCCGACTTGTAATGGTGAAAAACACTGCATCTCACTAAGTGACATTGTTTAATGCGGTTTTACGACGGTTCATAACTTGACCTAATCTAACATTCGCACTTGTATCTCAAAACGCTCTATTACACTGTTTCGTTCACAATTACGATATTTGCATGACCTCACAGTTTTTCACCAACTTATTACAGTACAGAACGCTGTATCTCGCTAAATGACATCATTCTTTAAGGTTCCACAATGCTTGCATGCGCTTTAACGAGAATATCACAATATAGCAGTTTCGCACTTGTAACGGTACAACACGCAGTATTTGGTTTGTTCATGCCGTTTTGTATGCTTTCACAACATTTCACCTACTGCAGTTTCGTACATGCAATAAAACAACACTATCTCGTTAGATAACGTCCTTTTTGGTGGTTTCACGACGCTACCTAGCTTAAACTAACATAACTCAACCTAACATAAACTTCGCACTTCTATCGTTAGAAAACGTTTTACTCGCTACTTTACATTGCTTTCTACAACATTACGACGGTTTCAAGCGTTTCACAATAGATATCGCAGTTCCCGACTTATAATGGTGAAAAACACTTCATCTCACTAAGTGACATTGTTTAATGCGGTTTTACGACGGTTCATATCTTAACCTAACCTAACCTGACCTAACCTAACCTAACCTAACCTTACCTAACCTAACTTAACCTAACCTAACTTAACCTAACCTAACCCAACCTAACCTAACCTAACCTAACCCAACCTAACCTAACCTAACCCAACCCAACCCAACCCAACCTAACCTAACCTAACCTAACCAAACCTAACCTAACCAAACCTAACCTAACCTAACCTAACATTACCTAACCTAACCTAACCTAACGTAACTTAACCTAACCTAACCTAACCTAACGTAACCTAACCTAACCTAACCTAACGTAACGTAACCTAACCTAACCCAACCCAACCTAACCTAATCCAACCCAAACCAACCTAACCTAACCTAACCTAACCAAACCTAACCTAACGACGGTTGCAAGCGCTTTCACATTAGATATCGCAGTTCCGGACTTGTAATGGTGCAAAACATTGCATCTCACTAAGTGACATTGTTTCATGTGGTTTTACGACGGTTCATATCCTAACCTAACATTCGCACTTGTATCTAAAAACGCTCTATTACACTGTTTCGTTCACAATTACGATATCAGCATAACCTCACAGTTATTCACCAACTTATTGCAGTACAGAACGCTGTATCTCGCTAAAAGACATCGTTCTTTGGGTTTCACAATGCTTGCATGCGCTTTAACGAGAATATCACAACATAGCAGTTTCGCACTTGTAATGGTACAACACGCAGTATTTTGCTTGTTCATGGCGTTATGTGTGCTTTCACAACATTTCACCTATCGCAGTTTCGTACTCGCGATAAAACAACACCATCACGTTAGATGACGTCGTTTTTGGTGGTTTCACGACGCTACCTAGCTTAAACTAACATAACTCAACCTAACATAACCTTCGCACTTCTATCGTTAGAAAACGTTTTACTCGCTACTTTACATTGCTTTCTACAACATTACGACGGTTTCAAGCGTTTCACATTAGATATCGCAGTTCCCGACTTATAATGGTGAAAAACACTTCATCTCACTAAGTGACATTGTTTAATGCGGTTTTACGACGGTTCATATCTTAACCTAACCTAACCTGACCTAACCTAACCTAACCTAACCTTACCTAACCTAACTTAACCTAACCTAACTTAACCTAACCTAACCTAACCTAACCTAACCCATCCCAACTCAACCCAACCCAACCCAACCTAACCTAACCTAACCTAACCCAACCCAACCGAACCCATCCAACCTAACCTAACCTAATTCAACCCAACCCAACCCAACCCAACCTAACCTAACCTAACCTAACCCAACCCAACGCAACCTAACCCAAACTAACCTAACCTAACCTAACCTAACCCAACCCAACCCAACCCAACCCAACCTAACCTAACCTAACCCAACCCAACCCAGCCCAAGCCAACCTAACCTAACCTAACCTAACCTAACCTAACCCAACCTAACCTAACCTAACCTAACCCAACCCAACCCAACCCAACCCAACCTAACCTAACCTAACCTAACCTAACCAAACCTAACGTAACCAAACCTAACCAAACCTAACCTAACCTAGCCTTACCTAACCTAACCTAACCTAACGTAACGTAACCTAACCTAACCCAACCCAACCTAACCTAATCCAACCGAAACCAACCTAACCTAACCCAACCTAACCTAACCTAACGACGGTTGCAAGCGCTTTCACATTAGATATCGCAGTTCCCGACTTGTAATGGTGAAAAACATTGCATCTCACTAAGTGACATTGTTTAATGCGGTTTTACGACGGTTCATATCCTAACCTAACCTAACATTCGCACTTGTATCTAAAAACGCTCTATTACACTGTTTGGTTCACAATTACGAACTCAGCAAAACCTCACAGTTTTTCAGCAACTTATTGCAGTACAGAACGCCGTATCTCGCTAAATGACAACGTTCTTTAAGGTTTCACGATGCTTGCATGCGCTTTAACGAGAATAACACAATATAGCAGTTTCGCACTTGTAACGGTACAACACGCAGTATTTGGTTTGTTCATGCCGTTTTGTATGCTTTCACAACATTTCACCTATTGCAGTTTCGTACATGCAATAAAACAACAATATCTCGTTAGATAACGTCCTTTTTGGTGGTTTCACGACGCTACCTAGCTTAAACTAACATAACTCAACCTAACATAACCTTCGCACTTCTATCGTTAGAAAACGTTTTACTCGCTACTTTACATTGCTTTCTACAACATTACGACGGTTTCAAGCGTTTCACAATAGATATCGCAGTTCCCGACTTATAATGGTGAAAAACACTTCATCTCACTAAGTGACATTGTTTAATGCGGTTTTACGACAGTTCATATCTTAACCTAACCTAACCTGACCTAACCTAACCTAACCTTACCTAACCTAACTTAACCTAACCTAACTTAACCTAACCTAACCTAACCTAACCTAACCCAACCCAACCCAACCCAACCCAACCCAACCTGACCTAACCTAACCTAACCCAACCCAACCCAACCTAACCTAAACTAACCTAACCTAACCTAACCTATCCCAACCCAACCCAACCTAACCTAACTTAACCTAACCTAACCCAACCCAACCCAATCCAACCGAACCTAACCTAACCTAACCTAACCCAACCCAACCCAACCCAACCCAACCTAACCTAACCTAACCTACCCTAACCTAACCCAACCCAACCCAACCAAACCAAACCTAACCTAACCTAACCTATTCTAACCAAACCTAACCTAACCTAACCTAACCTAACCTTACCTCCCCTAACCTATCCAAACCTAACGTTACGTAACCCAACCTAACCTAACCTAAAGGAACCTAACCTAACCTAACGTAACCTAACCTAAACTAACCTAACCCAACCTAACCCAACCCAACCCAACCCAACCCAACCCAACCCGTCCTAACCTAATCCAACCCAACCCAACCTAACCTAACCTAACCTAACCTATTCTAACGACGGTTGCAAGCGCTTTCACATTAGATATCGCAGTTCCCGACTTGTAATGGTGAAAAACACTGCATCTCACTAAGTGACATTGTTTAAAGCGGTTTCACGACGGTTCATATCTTAACCTAACCTAACATTCGCACTTGTATCTAAAAACGCTCTATTACAGTGTTTCGTTCACAATTACAATATTTGCATAACCTCACAGTTTTTCACCAACTTATTGCAGTACAGAACGCTGTATCTCGCTAAATGACATCGTTCTTTAAGATTTCACGATGCTTGCATGCACTTTACCGAGAATATCACAGTATAGAAGTTTCGCGCTTGAAACGGTACAACACGCAGTACCTGGCTAGTGCATGCCGTTGTGTGTCCTTTCACAATATTTGACCTATCGCAGTTTCGTAGTCGCAATAAAACAACAATATCTCGTTAGATGACGTCGTTTTTGGTGGTTTCACGACGCTACCTAGCTTAAACTAACTCAACCTAACATAACCTTCGCACTTCTATCGTTAGAAAACGTTTTACTCGCTACTTTACAATGCTTTCTACAACATTACGACGGTTTTATGCGATTTAACATAAGACATCGCAGTTCCCGACTTGTAATGGTGAAAAACACTGCATCTCACTAAGTGACATTGTTTAATGCGGTTTTACGACGGTTCATAACTTGACCTAACCTAACATTCGCACTTGTATCTCAAAACGCTCTATTACACTGTTTCGTTCACAATTACGATATTTGCATGACCTCACAGTTTTTCACCAACTTATTACAGTACAGAACGCTGTATCTCGCTAAATGACATCATTCTTTAAGGTTCCACAATGCTTGCATGCCCTTTAACGAGAATATCACAACATATCAGTTTCGCACTTGTAATGGTACAACACGCAGTATTTTGCTTGTTCATGGCGTTTTGCGTGCTTTCACAACATTTCACCTATCGCAGTTTCGTACTCGCAATAAAACAACACTATCACGTTAGATGACGTCGTTTTTGGTGGTTTTACGACGCCACCTAGCTTAAACTAACATAACTCAACCTAACATAACCTTCGCACTTCTTTCGTTAGAAAACGTTTTACTCGCTATTTTACATTGCTTTATACAACATTACGACGGTTTCAAGCGTTTCACATTAGATATCGCAGTTCCCGACTTGTAATGGTGAAAAACACTTCATCTCACTAAGTGACATTGTTTAATGCGGTTTTACGACGGTTCATATCTTAACCTAACCTAACCTGACCTAACCTAACCTAACCTAACCTTACCTAACCTAACTTAACCTAACCTAACTTAACCTAACCTAATTAACCTAACCTAACCTAACCCAACCCAACCCAACCCAACCCAACCCAACCCAACCTAACCTAACCTAACCCAACCCAACCCAACCTAACCTAAACTAACCTAACCTAACCTAACCCAACCCAACCCAACCCAACCTAACCTAACCTAACCCAACCCAACCCAACCCAAGCCAACCTAACCTAACCTAACCTAACCTAACCCAACCTAACCCAACCCAACCCAACCCAACCCAACCTAACCTAACCTAACCTAACCAAACCTAACCTAACCAAACCTAACCTAACCTAACCTAACCTATCATTACCTAACCTAACCTAACCTAACGTAACTTAACCTAACCTAACCTAACCTAACGTAACCTAACCTAACTTAACCTTACCTAACGTAACGTAACCTAACCTAACCAAACCCAACCTAACATAATCCAACCCAAACCAACCTAAACCTAACCTAACCTAACCTAACGACGGTTTCATGCGCTTTCACATTAGATATCGCATATCCCGACTTGTAATGGTGAAAAACACTGCACCTCACTAAGTGACATTGTTTAATGCAGTTTTACGACGGTTCATATCTTAACCTAACCTAACATTCGCACTTGTATCTAAAAACGCTCTATTACACTGTTTCGTTCCCATTTGCGATATTTGCATGACCTAACAGTTTTTCACCAACTTATTGCAGTACAGAACGCTGATCTCGCTAAATGACATCGTTCTTCAAGGTTTCACGATGCTTGCATGCGCTTTAACGAGAATATCACAACATAGCAGTTTCGCACTTGAAACGGTACAACATGCAGTACCTGGCTAGTGCATGCCGTTTTGTGTCCTTTCACAATATTTGACCTATCGCAGTTTCGTAGTCGCAAAAAAACAACACTATCTCATTAGATGACGTCATTTTGGTGGTTTCACGACGCTACCTAGCTTAAACTAACTCAACCTAACATAACCTTCGCACTTCTATCGTTAGAAAACGTTTTACTCGCTACTTTACAATGCGTTCTACAACATTACGACGGTTTCATGCAATTTAACATAAGATATCGCAGTTCCCGACTTGTAATGGTGAAAAATACTGCATCTCACTAAGTGACATTGTTTAATGCGGCTTTACGACGGTTCATATCTTAACCTAACCTAACATTTGCACTTGTATTTAAAAACGCTCTATTACACTGTTTCGTTCACATTTAAGATATTTGCATGACCTCACAGTTTTTCACCAACTTAGTACAGTACAGAAGGCTCACTAACTCGCTAAATGACATCATTCTTTAAGGTTTCACGATGCTTGCATGCGCTTTAACCTGAATATCACAACATAGCAGTTTCGCACTTGTAACGGTACAACACGTAGTATTTGGCTTGTTCATGCCGTTTTGTGTGCTTTCACAACATTTCACCTATCGCAGTTTCGTACTCATAATAAAACAACACTATCTCATTAGATGACGTCGTTTTTGGTGGTTTGACAACGCTACCTAGCTTAAACTAACATAACTACACCTAACATAACCTTTGCACTTCTATCGTTAGAAAACGTTTTACTCGCTACTTCACATTGCTTTCTACAACATTACGACGGTTTCAAGCGCTTTCACAATAGATATCGCAGTTACCGACTTGTAATGGTGAAAAACACTGCATCTCACTAAGTCACATTGTTTAATGCGGTTTTGCGATGGTTCATATCTTAACCTAACCTAACCTAACCTTACCTAACCTAACCTAACCTAACCAAACTTAACCTAACCTAACCTAACCCAACCCAACCCAACCCAACCCAACCCAACCTAACCTAACCTAACCTTACCTAACCTAACCTAACCTAACCTAACCTAACCCAACCCAACCCAACCCAACCTAACCCAACCTAACCTAACCTAACCAAACCAACCCAACCCAACCCAACTCAACCTAACCTAACCTAACCTAACCCAACCCAACCCAACCCAACCCAACCAAACCTAACCTAACCTAACCTAACCTTACTTAACCTAACCTAACCTAACCTAACGTAACCTAGCCTAACCTAACCTAACGTAACCTAACCTAACCTAACCTAACCCAACCTAACCCAACCCAACCCAACCCAACCTAACCCAACCTAACATAACCTAACCTAACCCAACCTAACCAAACCTAACCCAACCCAACCCAACCCAACCCAACCTAACCTAACCCAACCCAACCCAACCTAACCCAACCTAACCTAACCTAACCTAACCTAACGACGGTTGCAAGCGCTTTCACATTAGATATCGCAGTTCCCGACTTGTAATGGTGAAAAACACTGCATCTCACTAAGTGACATTGGTCAATGCGGTTTTACGACGGTTCATATCTTAACATAACCTAACATTCCCACTTGTATCTGAAAACGCTCTATTACACTGTTTCGTTGACAAATACGATATTTGCATAACCTCACAGTTATTCACCAACTTATTGCAGTACAGAACGCTGTATCTCGCTAAATGACATCGTTCTTTAAGATTTCACGATGCTTGCATGCGCTTTACCGAGAATATCACAGTATAGAAGTTTCGCGCTTGAAACGGTACAACACGCAGTACCTGGCTAGTGCATGCCGTTTTGTGTCCTTTCACAATATTTGACCTATCGCAGTTTCGTAGTCGCAATAAAACAACACTATCTCATTAGATGACGTCGTTTTCGGTGGTTTCACGACGCTACCTAGCTTAAACTAACTCAACCTAACATAACCTTCGCACTTCTATCGTTAGAAAACCTTTTACTCGCTACTTTACAATGCTTTCTACAACATTACGACGGTTTCATGCTTTTTGCCATAAGATATCGCAGTTCCCGACTTGTAATGGTGAAAACTACTGCATCTCACTAAGTGACATTGTTTAATGCGGTTTAGGACGGTTCATAACTTGACCTAACCTAACATTCGCACTGGTATCTCAAAACGCTCTATTACACTGTTTCGTTCACAATTACAATATTTGCATGACCTCACAGTTTTTCACCAACTTATTACAGTACAGAACGCTGTATCTCGCTAAATGACATCATTCTTTAAGGTTCCACAATGCTTGCATGCGCTTTAACGAGAATATCACAACATAGCAGTTTCGCACTTGTAATGGTACAACACGCAGTATTTTGCTTGTTCATGGCGTTTTGCGTGCTTTCACAACATTTCACCTATCGCAGTTTCGTACTCGCAATAAAACAACACTATCACGTTAGATGACGTCGTTTTTGGTGGTTTTACGACGCCACCTAGCTTAAACTAACATAACTCAACCTAACATAACCTTCGCACTTCTATCGTTAGAAAACGTTTTACTCGCTATTTTACATTGCTTTCTACAACATTACGACGGTTTCAAGCGTTTCACATTAGATATCGCAGTTCCCGACTTGTAATGGTGAAAAACACTTCATCTCACTAAGTGACATTGTTTAATGCGGTTTTACGATGGTTCATATATTAACCTAACCTAACCTGACCTAACCTAACCTAACCTAACCTAACCTAACCTTACCTAACCTAACTTAACCTAACCTAACTTAACCTAACCTAACTTAACCTAACCTAACCTAATCTAACCTAACCCAACCCAACCCAACCCAACCTAACCTAACCTAACCCAACCCAACCCAACCCAACCTAACCTAACCTAACCTAACCTAACCCAACCCAACGCAACCTAACCTAAACTAACCTAACCTAACCTAACCTAACCCAACCCAACCCAACCCAAACTAACCTAACCTAACCCAACCCAACCCAACCCAAGCCAACCTAACCTAACCTAACCTAACCTAACCCAACCTAACCTAACCTAACCTAACCCAACCCAACCCAACCCAACCTAACCTAACCTAACCTAACCAAACCTAACCAAACCTAACCTAACCAAACCTAACCTAACCTAACCTAACCTAACCTAGCCTTACCTAACCTAACCTCACCTAACGTAACTTAACCTAACGTAACTTAACCTAACCTAACCTAGCCTAGCCTAACCTAACCTAACCTAACCTAACCTAACGTAACGTAACCTAACCTAACCCAACCCAACCTAACCTAATCTACCCCAAACCAACCTAACCTAACCTAACCTAACCTAACGACGGTTGCAAGCGCTTTCACATTAGATATCGCAGTTCCCGACTTGTAATGGTGAAAAACATTGCATCTCACTAAGTGACATTGTTTAATGCGGTTTTACGACGGTTCATATCCTAACCTAACCTAACATTCGCACTTGTATCTAAAAACGCTCTATTACACTGTTTGGTTCACAATTACGATATCAGCATAACCTCACAGTTTTTCAGCAACTTATTGCAGTACAGAACGCCGTATCTCGCTAAATGACAACGTTCTTTAAGGTTTCACGATGCTTGCATGCGCTTTAACGAGAATATCACAATATAGCAGTTTCGCACTAGTAACGGTACAACACGCAGTATTTGGTTTGTTCATGCCGTTTTGTATGCTTTCACAACATTTCACCTATTGCAGTTTCGTACATGCAATAAAACAACACTATCTCGTTAGATAACGTCCTTTTTGGTGGTTTCACGACGCTACCTAGCTTAAACTAACATAACTCAACCTAACATAACCTTCGCACTTCTATCGTTAGAAAACGTTTTACTCGCTACTTTACATTGCTTTCTACAACATTACGACGGTTTCAAGCGTTTCACAATAGATATCGCAGTTCCCGACTTATAATGGTGAAAAACACTTCATCTCACTAAGTGACATTCTTTAATGCGGTTTTACGACGGTTCATATCTTAACCTAACCTAACCTGACCTAACCTAACCTAACCTAACCTTACCTAACCTAACCTATTCTAACCAAACCTAACCTAACCTAACCTAACCTAACCTTACCTCCCCTAACCTATCCAAACCTAACGTCACGTAACCCAACCTAACCTAACCTAAAGGAACCTAACCTAACGTAACCTAACCTAACCTAACCTAACCCAACCTAACCCAACCCAACCCAACCCAACCCAACCCAACCCGTCCTAACCTAATCCAACCCAACCCAACCTAACCTAACCTAACCTAACCTATTCTAACGACGGTTGCAAGCGCTTTCACATTAGATATCGCAGTTCCCGACTTGTAATGGTGAAAAACACTGCATCTCACTAAGTGACATTGTTTGATGCGGTTTCACGACGGTTCATATCTTAACCTAACCTAACATTCGCACTTGTATCTAAAAACGCTCTATTACAGTGTTTCGTTCACAATTACAATATTTGCATAACCTCACAGTTTTTCACCAGCTTATTGCAGTACAGAACGCTGTATCTCGCTAAATGACATCGTTCTTTAAGATTTCACGATGCTTGCATGCGCTTTACCGAGAATATCACAGTATAGAAGTTTCGCGCTTGAAACGGTACAACACGCAGTACCTGGCTAGTGCATGCCGTTGTGTGTCCTTTCACAGTATTTGACCTATCGCAGTTTCGTAGTCGCAATAAAACAACAATATCTCGTTAGATGACGTCGTTTTTGGTGGTTTCACGACGCTACCTAGCTTAAACTAACTCAACCTAACATAACCTTCGCACTTCTATCGTTAGAAAACGTTTTACTCGCTACTTTACAGTGCTTTCTACAACATTACGACGGTTTCATGCGATTTAACATAAGACATCGCAGTTCCCGACTTGTAATGGTGAAAAACACTGCATCTCACTAAGTGACATTGTTTAATGCGGTTTTACGACGGTTCATAACTTGACCTAACCTAACATTCGCACTTGTATCTCAAAACGCTCTATTACACTGTTTCGTTCACAATTACGATATTTGCATGACCTCACAGTTTTTCACCAACTTATTACAGTACAGAACGCTGTATCTCGCTAAATGACATCATTCTTTAAGGTTCCACAATGCTTGCATGCGCTTTAACGAGAATATCACAACATAGCAGTTTCGCACTTGTAATGGTACAACACGCAGTATTTTGCTTGTTCATGGCGTTTTGCGTGCTTTCACAACATTTCACCTATCGCCGTTTCGTACTCGCAATAAAACAACACTATCACGTTAGATGACGTCGTTTTTGGTGGTTTTACGACGCCACCTAGCTTAAACTAACATAACTCAACCTAACATAACCTTCGCACTTCTTTCGTTAGAAAACGTTTTACTCGCTATTTTACATTGCTTTATACAACATTACGACGGTTTCAAGCGTTTGACATTAGATATCGCATTTCCCGACTTGTAATGGTGAAAAACACTTCATCTCACTAAGTGACATTGTTTAATGCGGTTTTACGACGGTTCATATCTTAACCAAACCTAACCTGACCTAACCTAACCTAACCTAACCTTACCTAACCTAACTTAACCTAACCTAACTTAACCTAACCTAATTAACCTAACCTAACCTAACCCAACCCAACCCAACCCAACCCAACCCAACCCAACCTAACCTAACCTAACCCAACCCAACCCAACCTAACCTAAACTAACCTAACCTAACCTAACCCAACCCAACCCAACCCAACCTAACCTAACCTAACCCAACCCAACCCAACCCAAGCCAACCTAACCTAACCTAACCTAACCTAACCCAACCTAACCTAACCTAACCCAACCCAACCCAACCCAACCTAACCTAACCTAACCTAACCAAACCTAACCTAACCAAACCTAACCTAACCTAACCTAACCTATCATTACCTAACCTAACCTAACCTAACGTAACTTAACCTAACCTAACCTAACCTAACGTAACCTAACCTAACTTAACCTTACCTAACGTAACGTAACCTAACCTAACCAAACCCAACCTAACATAATCCAACCCAAACCAACCTAAACCTTACCTAACCTAACCTAACGACGGTTTCATGCGCTTTCACATTAGATATCGCATATCCCGACTTGTAATGGTGAAAAACACTGCACCTCACTAAGTGACATTGTTTAATGCAGTTTTACGACGGTTCATATCTTAACCTAACCTAACATTCGCACTTGTATCTAAAAACGCTCTATTACACTGTTTCGTTCCCATTTGCGATATTTGCATGACCTAACAGTTTTTCACCAACTTATTGCAGTACAGAACGCTGTATCTCGCTAAATGACATCATTCTTTAAGGTTCCACAATGCTTGCATGCGCTTTAACGAGAATATCACAATATAGCAGTTTCGCACTTGTAACGGTACAACACGCAGTATTTGGTTTGTTCATGCCGTTTTGTATGCTTTCACAACATTTCACCTATTGCAGTTTCGTACATGCAATAAAACAACACTATCTCGTTAGATAACGTCCTTTTTGGTGGTTTCACGACGCTACCTAGCTTAAACTAACATAACTCAACCTAACATAAACTTCGCACTTCTATCGTTAGAAAACGTTTTACTCGCTACTTTACATTGCTTTCTACAACATTACGACGGTTTCAAGCGTTTCACAATAGATATCGCAGTTCCCGACTTATAATGGTGAAAAACACTTCATCTCACTAAGTGACATTGTTTAATGCGGTTTTACGACGGTTCATATCTTAACCTAACCTAACCTGACCTAACCTAACCTAACCTAACCTTACCTAACCTAACTTAACCTAACCTAACTTAACCTAACCTAACCCAACCTAACCTAACCTAACCTAACCTAACCCAACCTAACCTAACCTAACCCAACCCAACCCAACCCAACCTAACCTAACCTAACCTAACCAAACCTAACCTAACCAAACCTAACCTAACCTAACCTAACATTACCTAACCTAACCTAACCTAACCTAACTTAACCTAACCTAACCCAACCCAACCTAACCTAACCTAACGACGGTTGCAAGCGCTTTCACATTAGATATCGCAGTTCCCGACTTGTAATGGTGAAAAACACTGCATCTCACTAAGTGACATTGTTTAATGCGGTTTTACGACGGTTCATATCTTAACCTAGCCTAACAATCGCACTTGTATCTCAAAACGCTCTATTACACTGTTTCGTTCACAATTACGATATTTGCATGACCTCACAGTTTTTCACCAACTTATTACACTACAGAACGCTGTATCTCGCTAAATGACATCATTCTTTAAGGTTTCACGATGCTTGCATGCGCTTTAACGAGAATTTCGCAACACAGCAGTTTCGCACTTGTAACGGTACAACACGCAGTATTTGGCTTGTTCATGCCGTTTTGTGTGCTTTCACAACTTTTCACCTATCGCAGTTTCGTACTCGCAATAAAACAACACTATCTCGTTAGATGACGTCGTTTTTGGTGGTTTCACGACGCTACCTAGCTTAAACTAACTCAACCTAACATAACCTTCGCACTTCTATCGTTAGAAAACGTTTTACTCGCTACTTTACAATGCTTTCTACAACATTACGACGGTTTCATGCGATTTACCATAAGATATCGCAGTTCCCGACTTGTAATGGTGAAAAACACTGCATCTCACTAAGTGACATTGTTTAATGCGGTTTCACGACGGTTCATAACTTGACCTAATCTAACATTCGCACTTGTATCTCAAAACGCTCTATTACACTGTTTCGTTCACAATTACGATATTTGCATGACCTCACAGTTTTTCACCAACTTATTACAGTACAGAACGCTGTATCTCGCTAAATGACATCATTCTTTAAGGTTCCACAATGCTTGCATGCGCTTTAACGAGAATATCACAATATAGCAGTTTCGCACTTGTAACGGTACAACACGCAGTATTTGGTTTGTTCATGCCGTTTTGTATGCTTTCACAACATTTCACCTACTGCAGTTTCGTACATGCAATAAAACAACACTATCTCGTTAGATAACGTCCTTTTTGGTGGTTTCACGACGCTACCTAGCTTAAACTAACATAACTCAACCTAACATAAACTTCGCACTTCTATCGTTAGAAAACGTTTTACTCGCTACTTTACATTGCTTTCTACAACATTACGACGGTTTCAAGCGTTTCACAATAGATATCGCAGTTCCCGACTTATAATGGTGAAAAACACTTCATCTCACTAAGTGACATTGTTTAATGCGGTTTTACGACGGTTCATATCTTAACCTAACCTAACCTGACCTAACCTAACCTAACCTAACCTTACCTAACCTAACTTAACCTAACCTAACTTAACCTAACCTAACCCAACCTAACCTAACCTAACCTAACCCAACCTAACCTAACCTAACCCAACCCAACCCAACCCAACCTAACCTAACCTAACCTAACCAAACCTAACCTAACCAAACCTAACCTAACCTAACCTAACATTACCTAACCTAACCTAACCTAACGTAACTTAACCTAACCTAACCTAACCTAACGTAACCTAACCTAACCTAACCTAACGTAACGTAACCTAACCTAACCCAACCCAACCTAACCTAATCCAACCCAAACCAACCTAACCTAACCTAACCTAACCAAACCTAACCTAACGACGGTTGCAAGCGCTTTCACATTAGATATCGCAGTTCCGGACTTGTAATGGTGCAAAACATTGCATCTCACTAAGTGACATTGTTTCATGTGGTTTTACGACGGTTCATATCCTAACCTAACATTCGCACTTGTATCTAAAAACGCTCTATTACACTGTTTCGTTCACAATTACGATATCAGCATAACCTCACAGTTATTCACCAACTTATTGCAGTACAGAACGCTGTATCTCGCTAAAAGACATCGTTCTTTGGGTTTCACAATGCTTGCATGCGCTTTAACGAGAATATCACAACATAGCAGTTTCGCACTTGTAATGGTACAACACGCAGTATTTTGCTTGTTCATGGCGTTTTGTGTGCTTTCACAACATTTCACCTATCGCAGTTTCGTACTCGCGATAAAACAACACCATCACGTTAGATGACGTCGTTTTTGGTGGTTTCACGACGCTACCTAGCTTAAACTAACATAACTCAACCTAACATAACCTTCGCACTTCTATCGTTAGAAAACGTTTTACTCGCTACTTTACATTGCTTTCTACAACATTACGACGGTTTCAAGCGTTTCACATTAGATATCGCAGTTCCCGACTTATAATGGTGAAAAACACTTCATCTCACTAAGTGACATTGTTTAATGCGGTTTTACGACGGTTCATATCTTAACCTAACCTAACCTGACCTAACCTAACCTAACCTAACTTAACCTAACCTAACTTAACCTAACCTAACCTAACCTAACCTAACCCATCCCAACTCAACCCAACCCAACCCAACCTAACCTAACCTAACCTAACCCAACCCAACCCAACCCATCCAACCTAACCTAACCTAATTCAACCCAACCCAACCCAACCCAACCTAACCTAACCTAACCTAACCCAACCCAACGCAACCTAACCTAAACTAACCTAACCTAACCTAACCTAACCCAACCCAACCCAACCCAACCCAACCTAACCTAACCTAACCCAACCCAACCCAGCCCAAGCCAACCTAACCTAACCTAACCTAACCTAACCTAACCTAACCCAACCTAACCTAACCTAACCTAACCCAACCCAACCCAACCCAACCCAACCTAACCTAACCTAACCTAACCTAACCAAACCTAACGTAACCAAACCTAACCAAACCTAACCTAACCTAGCCTTACCTAACCTAACCTAACCTAACGTAACACAACCTAACGTAACTTAACCTAACCTAACCTAGCCTAACCTAACCTAACCTAACCTAACGTAACGTAACCTAACCTAACCCAACCCAACCTAACCTAATCCAACCCAAACCAACCTAACCTAACCCAACCTAACCTAACCTAACGACGGTTGCAAGCGCTTTCCATTAGATATCGCAGTTCCCGACTTGTAATGGTGAAAAACATTGCATCTCACTAAGTGACATTGTTTAATGCGGTTTTACGACGGTTCATATCCTAACCTAACCTAACATTCGCACTTGTATCTAAAAACGCTCTATTACACTGTTTGGTTCACAATTACGAACTCAGCAAAACCTCACAGTTTTTCAGCAACTTATTGCAGTACAGAACGCCGTATCTCGCTAAATGACAACGTTCTTTAAGGTTTCACGATGCTTGCATGCGCTTTAACGAGAATAACACAATATAGCAGTTTCGCACTTGTAACGGTACAACACGCAGTATTTGGTTTGTTCATGCCGTTTTGTATGCTTTCACAACATTTCACCTATTGCAGTTTCGTACATGCAATAAAACAACAATATCTCGTTAGATAACGTCCTTTTTGGTGGTTTCACGACGCTACCTAGCTTAAACTAACATAACTCAACCTAACATAACCTTCGCACTTCTATCGTTAGAAAACGTTTTACTCGCTACTTTACATTGCTTTCTACAACATTACGACGGTTTCAAGCGTTTCACAATAGATATCGCAGTTCCCGACTTATAATGGTGAAAAACACTTCATCTCACTAAGTGACATTGTTTAATGCGGTTTTACGACGGTTCATATCTTAACCTAACCTAACCTGACCTAACCTAACCTAACCTAACCTTACCTAACCTAACTTAACCTAACCTAACTTAACCTAACCTAACCTAACCTAACCTAACCCAACCCAACCCAACCCAACCCAACCCAACCTGACCTAACCTAACCTAACCCAACCCAACCCAACCTAACCTAAACTAACCTAACCTAACCTAACCTATCCCAACCCAACCCAACCTAACCTAACTTAACCTAACCTAACCCAACCCAACCCAATCCAACCGAACCTAACCTAACCTAACCTAACCCAACCCAACCCAACCCAACCCAACCTAACCTAACCTACCCTAACCTAACCCAACCCAACCCAACCAAACCAAACCTAACCTAACCTAACCTATTCTAACTAAACCTAACCTAACCTAACCTAACCTAACCTTACCTCCCCTAACCTATCCAAACCTAACGTTACGTAACCCAACCTAACCTAACCTAAAGGAACCTAACCTAACCTAACGTAACCTAACCTAAACTAACCTAACCCAACCTAACCCAACCCAACCCAACCCAACCCAACCCAACCCGTCCTAACCTAATCCAACCCAACCCAACCTAACCTAACCTAACCTAACCTATTCTAACGACGGTTGCAAGCGCTTTCACATTAGATATCGCAGTTCCCGACTTGTAATGGTGAAAAACACTGCATCTCACTAAGTGACATTGTTTAAAGCGGTTTCACGACGGTTCATATCTTAACCTAACCTAACATTCGCACTTGTATCTAAAAACGCTCTATTACAGTGTTTCGTTCACAATTACAATATTTGCATAACCTCACAGTTTTTCACCAACTTATTGCAGTACAGAACGCTGTATCTCGCTAAATGACATCGTTCTTTAAGATTTCACGATGCTTGCATGCACTTTACCGAGAATATCACAGTATAGAAGTTTCGCGCTTGAAACGGTACAACACGCAGTACCTGGCTAGTGCATGCCGTTGTGTGTCCTTTCACAATATTTGACCTATCGCAGTTTCGTAGTCGCAATAAAACAACAATATCTCGTTAGATGACGTCGTTTTTGGTGGTTTCACGACGCTACCTAGCTTAAACTAACTCAACCTAACATAACCTTCGCACTTCTATCGTTAGAAAACGTTTTACTCGCTACTTTACAATGCTTTCTACAACATTACGACGGTTTCATGCGATTTAACATAAGACATCGCAGTTCCCGACTTGTAATGGTGAAAAACACTGCATCTCACTAAGTGACATTGTTTAATGCGGTTTTACGACGGTTCATAACTTGACCTAACCTAACATTCGCACTTGTATCTCAAAACGCTCTATTACACTGTTTCGTTCACAATTACGATATTTGCATGACCTCACAGTTTTTCACCAACTTATTACAGTACAGAACGCTGTATCTCGCTAAATGACATCATTCTTTAAGGTTCCACAATGCTTGCATGCCCTTTAACGAGAATATCACAACATATCAGTTTCGCACTTGTAATGGTACAACACGCAGTATTTTGCTTGTTCATGGCGTTTTGCGTGCTTTCACAACATTTCACCTATCGCAGTTTCGTACTCGCAATAAAACAACACTATCACGTTAGATGACGTCGTTTTTGGTGGTTTTACGACGCCACCTAGCTTAAACTAACATAACTCAACCTAACATAACCTTCGCACTTCTTTCGTTAGAAAACGTTTTACTCGCTATTTTACATTGCTTTATACAACATTACGACGGTTTCAAGCGTTTCACATTAGATATCGCAGTTCCCGACTTGTAATGGTGAAAAACACTTCATCTCACTAAGTGACATTGTTTAATGCGGTTTTACGACGGTTCATATCTTAACCTAACCTAACCTGACCTAACCTAACCTAACCTAACCTTACCTAACCTAACTTAACCTAACCTAACTTAACCTAACCTAATTAACCTAACCTAACCTAACCCAACCCAACCCAACCCAACCCAACCCAACCTAACATAACCTAACCCAACCCAACCCAACCTAACCTAAACTAACCTAACCTAACCTAACCCAACCCAACCCAACCCAACCTAACCTAACCTAACCCAACCCAACCCAACCCAAGCCAACCTAACCTAACCTAACCTAACCTAACCCAACCTAACCCAACCCAACCCAACCCAACCCAACCTAACCTAACCTAACCTAACCAAACCTAACCTAACCAAACCTAACCTAACCTAACCTAACCTATCATTACCTAACCTAACCTAACCTAACGTAACTTAACCTAACCTAACCTAACCTAACGTAACCTAACCTAACTTAACCTTACCTAACGTAACGTAACCTAACCTAACCAAACCCAACCTAACATAATCCAACCCAAACCAACCTAAACCTAACCTAACCTAACCTAACGACGGTTTCATGCGCTTTCACATTAGATATCGCATATCCCGACTTGTAATGGTGAAAAACACTGCACCTCACTAAGTGACATTGTTTAATGCAGTTTTACGACGGTTCATATCTTAACCTAACCTAACATTCGCACTTGTATCTAAAAACGCTCTATTACACTGTTTCGTTCCCATTTGCGATATTTGCATGACCTAACAGTTTTTCACCAACTTATTGCAGTACAGAACGCTGATCTCGCTAAATGACATCGTTCTTCAAGGTTTCACGATGCTTGCATGCGCTTTAACGAGAATATCACAACATAGCAGTTTCGCACTTGAAACGGTACAACATGCAGTACCTGGCTAGTGCATGCCGTTTTGTGTCCTTTCACAATATTTGACCTATCGCAGTTTCGTAGTCGCAATAAAACAACACTATCTCATTAGATGACGTCATTTTGGTGGTTTCACGACGCTACCTAGCTTAAACTAACTCAACCTAACATAACCTTCGCACTTCTATCGTTAGAAAACGTTTTACTCGCTACTTTACAATGCGTTCTACAACATTACGACGGTTTCATGCAATTTAACATAAGATATCGCAGTTCCCGACTTGTAATGGTGAAAAATACTGCATCTCACTAAGTGACATTGTTTAATGCGGCTTTACGACGGTTCATATCTTAACCTAACCTAACATTTGCACTTGTATTTAAAAACGCTCTATTACACTGTTTCGTTCACATTTAAGATATTTGCATGACCTCACAGTTTTTCACCAACTTAGTACAGTACAGAAGGCTCACTAACTCGCTAAATGACATCATTCTTTAAGGTTTCACGATGCTTGCATGCGCTTTAACCTGAATATCACAACATAGCAGTTTCGCACTTGTAACGGTACAACACGCAGTATTTGGCTTGTTCATGCCGTTTTGTGTGCTTTCACAACATTTCACCTATCGCAGTTTCGTACTCATAATAAAACAACACTATCTCATTAGATGACGTCGTTTTTGGTGGTTTGACAACGCTACCTAGCTTAAACTAACATAACTACACCTAACATAACCTTTGCACTTCTATCGTTAGAAAACGTTTTACTCGCTACTTCACATTGCTTTCTACAACATTACGACGGTTTCAAGCGCTTTCACAATAGATATCGCAGTTACCGACTTGTAATGGTGAAAAACACTGCATCTCACTAAGTCACATTGTTTAATGCGGTTTTGCGATGGTTCATATCTTAACCTAACCTAACCTAACCTTACCTAACCTAACCTAACCTAACCAAACTTAACCTAACCTAACCTAACCCAACCCAACCCAACCCAACCCAACCTAACCTAACCTAACCTTACCTAACCTAACCTAACCTAACCTAACCTAACCCAACCCAACCCAACCCAACCTAACCCAACCTAACCCAACCTAACCTAACCAAACCAACCCAACCCAACCCAACTCAACCTAACCTAACGTAACCTAACCCAACCCAACCCAACCCAACCCAACCAAACCTAACCTAACCTAACCTAACCTTACTTAACCTAACCTAACCTAACCTAACGTAACCTAGCCTAACCTAACCTAACGTAACCTAACCTAACCTAACCTAACCCAACCTAACCCAACCCAACCCAACCCAACCTAACCCAACCTAACATAACCTAACCTAACCCAACCTAACCAAACCTAACCCAACCCAACCCAACCCAACCCAACCTAACCTAACCCAACCCAACCTAACCCAACCTAACCTAACCTAACCTAACGACGTTTGCAAGCGCTTTCACATTAGATATCGCAGTTCCCGACTTGTAATGGTGAAAAACACTGCATCTCACTAAGTGACATTGGTCAATGCGGTTTTACGACGGTTCATATCTTAACATAACCTAACATTCCCACTTGTATCTGAAAACGCTCTATTACACTGTTTCGTTGACAAATACGATATTTGCATAACCTCACAGTTATTCACCAACTTATTGCAGTACAGAACGCTGTATCTCGCTAAATGACATCGTTCTTTAAGATTTCACGATGCTTGCATGCGCTTTACCGAGAATATCACAGTATAGAAGTTTCGCGCTTGAAACGGTACAACACGCAGTACCTGGCTAGTGCATGCCGTTTTGTGTCCTTTCACAATATTTGACCTATCGCAGTTTCGTAGTCGCAATAAAACAACACTATCTCATTAGATGACGTCGTTTTCGGTGGTTTCACGACGCTACCTAGCTTAAACTAACTCAACCTAACATAACCTTCGCACTTCTATCGTTAGAAAACCTTTTACTCGCTACTTTACAATGCTTTCTACAACATTACGACGGTTTCATGCGATTTACCATAAGATATCGCAGTTCCCGACTTGTAATGGTGAAAACTACTGCATCTCACTAAGTGACATTGTTTAATGCGGTTTAGGACGGTTCATAACTTGACCTAACCTAACATTCGCACTGGTATCTCAAAACGCTCTATTACACTGTTTCGTTCACAATTACAATATTTGCATGACCTCACAGTTTTTCACCAACTTATTACAGTACAGAACGCTGTATCTCGCTAAATGACATCATTCTTTAAGGTTCCACAATGCTTGCATGCGCTTTAACGAGAATATCACAACATAGCAGTTTCGCACTTGTAATGGTACAACACGCAGTATTTTGCTTGTTCATGGCGTTTTGCGTGCTTTCACAACATTTCACCTATCGCAGTTTCGTACTCGCAATAAAACAACACTATCACGTTAGATGACGTCGTTTTTGGTGGTTTTACGACGCCACCTAGCTTAAACTAACATAACTCAACCTAACATAACCTTCGCACTTCTATCGTTAGAAAACGTTTTACTCGCTATTTTACATTGCTTTCTACAACATTACGACGGTTTCAAGCGTTTCACATTAGATATCGCAGTTCCCGACTTGTAATGGTGAAAAACACTTCATCTCACTAAGTGACATTGTTTAATGCGGTTTTACGATGGTTCATATATTAACCTAACCTAACCTGACCTAACCTAACCTAACCTAACCTAACCTAACCTTACCTAACCTAACTTAACCTAACCTAACTTAACCTAACCTAACTTAACCTAACCTAACCTAATCTAACCTAACCCAACCCAACCCAACCCAACCTAACCTAACCTAACCCAACCCAACCCAACCCAACCTAACCTAACCTAACCTAACCTAACCCAACCCAACGCAACCTAACCTAAACGAACCTAACCTAACCTAACCTAACCCAACCCAACCCAACCCAAACTAACCTAACCTAACCCAACCCAACCCAACCCAAGCCAACCTAACCTAACCTAACCTAACCTAACCCAACCTAACCTAACCTAACCTAACCCAACCCAACCTAACCTAACCTAACCTAACCTAACCAAACCTAACCAAACCTAACCTAACCAAACCTAACCTAACCTAACCTAACCTAGCCTTACCTAACCTAACCTCACCTAACGTAACTTAACCTAACGTAACTTAACCTAACCTAACCTAGCCTAGCCTAACCTAACCTAACCTAACCTAACGTAACGTAACCTAACCTAACCCAACCCAACCTAACCTAATCTACCCCAAACCAACCTAACCTAACCTAACCTAACCTAACCTAACGACGGTTGCAAGCGCTTTCACATTAGATATCGCAGTTCCCGACTTGTAATGGTGAAAAACATTGCATCTCACTAAGTGACATTGTTTAATGCGGTTTTACGACGGTTCATATCCTAACCTAACCTAACATTCGCACTTGTATCTAAAAACGCTCTATTACACTGTTTGGTTCACAATTACGATATCAGCATAACCTCACAGTTTTTCAGCAACTTATTGCAGTACAGAACGCTGTATCTCGCTAAATGACATCATTCTTTAAGGTTCCACAATGCTTGCATGCGCTTTAACGAGAATATCACAACATAGCAGTTTCGCACTTGTAATGGTACAACACGCAGTATATTTCTTGTTCATGGCGTTTTGCGTGCTTTCACAACATTTCACCTATTGCAGTTTCGTACATGCAATAAAACAACACTATCTCGTTAGATAACGTCCTTTTTGGTGGTTTCACGACGCTACCTAGCTTAAACTAACATAACTCAACCTAACATAACCTTCGCACTTCTATCGTTAGAAAACGTTTTACTCGCTACTTTACATTGCTTTCTACAACATTACGACGGTTTCAAGCGTTTCACAATAGATATCGCAGTTCCCGACTTATAATGGTGAAAAACACTTCATCTCACTAAGTGACATTCTTTAATGCGGTTTTACGACGGTTCATATCTTAACCTAACCTAACCTGACCTAACCTAACCTAACCTAACCTTACCTAACCTAACTTAACCTAACCTAACTTAACCTAACCTAACCTAACCTAACCTAACCCAACCCAACCCAACCCAACCTAACCTAACCTAACCTAACCTAACCCAACCCAACCCAACCCAACCTAACCTAAACTAACCTAACCTAACCTAACCTATCCCAACCCAACCCAACCTAACCTAACTTAACCTAACCTAACCCAACCCAACCCAATCCAACCGAACCTAACCTAACCTAACCTAACCCAACCCAACCCAACCCAACCTAACCTAACCTACCCTAACCTAACCCAACCCAACCCAACCAAACCAAACCTAACCTAACCTAACCTATTCTAACCAAACCTAACCTAACCTAACCTAACCTAACCTTACCTCCCCTAACCTATCCAAACCTAACGTACGTAACCCAACCTAACCTAACCTAAAGGAACCTAACCTAACCTAACCTAACGTAACCTAACCTAACCTAACCTAACCCAACCTAACCCAACCCAACCCAACCCGTCCTAACCTAATCCAACCCAACCCAACCTAACCTAACCTAACCTAACCTTTTCTAACGACGGTTGCAAGCGCTTTCACATTAGATATCGCAGTTCCCGACTTGTAATGGTGAAAAACACTGCATCTCACTAAGTGACATTGTTTAAAGCGGTTTCACGACGGTTCATATCTTAACCTAACCTAACATTCGCACTTGTATCTAAAAACGCTCTATTACAGTGTTTCGTTCACAATTACGATATTTGCATAACCTCACAGTTTTTCACCAACTTATTGCAGTACAGAACGCTGTATCTCGCTAAATGACATCGTTCTTTAAGATTTCACGATGCTTGCATGCGCTTTACCGAGAATATCACAGTATAGAAGTTTCGCGCTTGAAACGGTACAACACGCAGTACCTGGCTAGTGCATGCCGTTTTGTGTCCTTTCACAATATTTGACCTATCGCAGTTTCGTAGTCGCAATAAAACAACAATATCTCGTTAGATGACGTCGTTTTTGGTGGTTTCACGACGCTACCTAGCTTAAACTAACTCAACCTAACATAACCTTCGCACTTCTATCGTTAAAAAACGTTTTACTCGCTACTTTACAATGCTTTCTACAACATTACGACGGTTTCATGCGATTTAACATAAGACATCGCAGTTCCCGACTTGTAATGGTGAAAAACACTGCATCTCACTAAGTGACATTGTTTAATGCGGTTTTACGACGGTTCATAACTTGACCTAACCTAACATTCGCACTTGTATCTCAAAACGCTCTATTACACTGTTTCGTTCACAATTACGATATTTGCATGACCTCACAGTTTTTCACCAACTTATTACAGTACAGAACGCTGTATCTCGCTAAATGACATCATTCTTTAAGGTTCCACAATGCTTGCATGCGCTTTAACGAGAATATCACAACATAGCAGTTTCGCACTTGTAATGGTACAACACGCAGTATATTTCTTGTTCATGGCGTTTTGCGTGCTTTCACAACATTTCACCTATCGCAGTTTCGTACTCGCAATAAAACAACACTATCACGTTAGATGACGTCGTTTTTGGTGGTTTTACGACGCCACCTAGCTTAAACTAACATAACTCAACCTAACATAACCTTCGCACTTCTTTCGTTAGAAAACGTTTTACTCGCTATTTTACATTGCTTTCTACAACATTACGACGGTTTCAAGCGTTTCACATTAGATATCGCAGTTCCCGACTTGTAATGGTGAAAAACACTTCATCTCACTAAGTGACATTGTTTAATGCGGTTTTACGACGGTTCATATCTTTAGCTAACCTAACCTGACCTAACCTAACCTAACCTAACCTTACCTAACCTAACTTAACCTAACCTAACTTAACCTAACCTAACTTAACCTAACCCAACCCAACCCAACCTAACCCAACCCAACCCAACCCAACCCAACCTAACCTAACCTAACCCAACCCAACCCAACCCAACCCAACCCAACCCAACCTAACCTAAACTAACCTAACCTAACCTAACCTAACCCAACCCAACCCAACCCAACCTAACCTAACCTAACCTAACCCAACCCAACCCAACCCAACCTAACCTAACCTAACCTAACCTAACCCAACCTAACCTAACCTAACCCAACCCAACCCAACCCAACCCAACCTAACCTAACCTAACCTAACCAAACCTAACCTAACCAAACCTAACCTAACCTAACCTAACCTATCATTACCTAACCTAACCTAACGTAACTTAACCTAACCTAACCTAACCTAACGTAACCTAACCTAACCTAACCTAACCTAACGTAACGTAACCTAACCTAACCCAACCCAACCTAACATAATCCAACCCAAACCAACCTAAACCTAACCTAACCTAACCTAACGACGGTTTCATGCGCTTTCACATTAGATATCGCATATCCCGACTTGTAATGGTGAAAAACACTGCACCTCACTAAGTGACATTGTTTAATGCAGTTTTACGACGGTTCATATCTTAACCTAACCTAACATTCGCACTTGTATCTAAAAACGCTCTATTACACTGTTTCGTTCCTATTTGCGATATTTGCATGACCTAACAGTTTTTCACCAACTTATTGCAGTACAGAACGCTGATCTCGCTAAATGACATCGTTCTTCAAGGTTTCACGATGCTTGCATGCGCTTTAACGAGAATATCACAACATAGCAGTTTCGCACTTGTAATGGTACAACACGCAGTATTTTGCTTGTTCATGGCGTTTTGCGTGCTTTCACGACATTTCACTTATCGCAGTTTCGTACTCGCAATAAAACAACACTATCACGTTAGATGACGTCGTTTTTGGTGGTTTTACGACGCCACCTAGCTTAAACTAACATAACTCAACCTAACATAACCTTCGCACTTCTTTCGTTAAAAAACGTTTTACTCGCTATTTTACATTGCTTTCTACAACATTACGACGGTTTCAAGCGTTTCACATTAGATATCGCAGTTCCCGACTTGTAATGGTGAAAAACACTTCATCTCACTAAGTGACATTGTTTAATGCGGTTTTGCGACGGTTCATATCTTAACCTAACCTAACCTGACCTAACCTAACCTAACCTAACCTTACCTAACCTAACTTAACCTAACCTAACTTAACCTAACTTAACCCAACCCAACCCAACCCAACCCAACCTAACCCAACCCAACCCAACCCAACCCAACCTAACCTAACCTAACCTAACCTAAACTAACCTAACCTAAACTAACCTAACCTAACCTAACCTAACCCAACTCAACCCAACCTAACCTAACCTAACCCAACCCAACCCAAGCCAACCTAACCTAACCTAACCTAACCTAACCCAACCCAACCTAACCCAACCCAACCCAACCCAACCCAACCTAACCTAACCTAACCTAACCTAACCAAACCTAACCTAACCAAACCTAACCTAACATTACCTAACCTAACCTAACCTAACATAACTTAACCTAACCTAACCTAACGTAACCTAACCTAACCTAACCTAACGTAACGTAACCTAACCTAACCTAACCCAACCCAACCTAACCTAATCCAACCCAAACCAACCTAAACCTAACCTAACCTAACCTAACCTAACGACGGTTGCAAGCGCTTTCACATTTGATATCGCAGTTCCCGACTTGTAATGGTGAAAAACATTGCATCTCACTAAGTGACATTGTTTAATGCGGTTTTACGACGGTTCATATCCTAACCTAACCTAACATTCGCACTTGTATCTAAAAACGCTCTATTCCACTGTTTCGTTCACAATTACGATATCAGCATAACCTCACAGTTTTTCAGCAACTTATTGCAGTACAGAACGCTGTATCTCGCTAAATGACATCGTTCTTTAAGGTTTCACGATGCTTGCATGCGCTTTAACGAGAATATCACAATATAGCAGTTTCGCACTTGTAACGGTACAACACGCCGTATTTGGCTTGTTCATGCCGTTTTGTGTGCTTTCACAACATTTCACCTATCGCAGTTTCGTACTCGCAATAAAACAACACTATCTCGTTAGATGACGTCGTTTTTGGTGGTTTCACGACGCTACCTAGCTTAAACTAACATAACTCAACCTAACATATCCTTCGCACTTCTCTCGTTAGAAAACGTTTTACTCGCTACTTTACATTGCTTTCTACAACATTACGACGGTTTCAAGCGCTTTCACATTAGATATCGCAGTTCCCGACTTGTAATGGTGAAAAACACTGCATCTCACTAAGTGACATTGTTTAATGCTGTTTTACGACGGTTCATATCTTAACCTAACCTAACCTAACCTAACCTTACCTAACCTAACCTAACCTAACCTAACCTAACCCAACCCAACCCAACCCAACACAACCTAACCTAACCAAACCTAACCTATTCTAACCTAAGCCAAAAAACCAAACCTAACCTAACCTAACCTAACCTAACTTAACCTAACCCAACCCAACCCAACCCAACCCAACCCAACCTAACCTAACCCAACCCAACCCAACCCAACCTAACCTAACCTAACGACGGTTGCAAGCGCTTTCACATTAGATATCGCAATTCCCGACTTGTAATGGTGAAAAACACTGCATCTCACTAAGTGACATTGTTTAATGCGGTTTTACGACGGTTCATATCTTAACCTAGCCTAACAATCGCACTTGTATCTAAAAACGCTCTATAACACTGTTTCGTTCACAATTACGATATTTGCATAACCTCACAGATTTTCACCAACTTATTGCAGTACAGAACGCTGTATCTCGCTAAATGACATCGTTCTTCAAGGTTTCACGATGCTTGCATGCGCTTTAACGAGAATATCACAATATAGCAGTTTCGCACTTGTAACGGTACAAAACGCAGTATCTGGCTTGTTTATGCCGTTTTGCGTGCTTTCACGACATTTCACCTATTGCAGTTTCGTACATGCAATAAAACAACACTCTCTTTAGTTGACCTCCTTTTTGGTGGTTTCACGACGCTACGTAGCGTAAACAAACATAAGTCAACCTAGCATAACCTTCGCACTTCTATCGTTAGAAAATGTTTTACTCGCTACTTTACAATGCTATCTACAACATTACGACGGTTTCATGCGCTTTCACAATAGATATCGCAGCTCCCGACTTGTAATGGTGAAAAACACTGCATCTCACTAAGTGACATTGTTTAATGCGGTGTTACGATGGTTCATATCTTAACCTAACCTAGCCTAACCTAACCTTACCTAACCTAAATTAAACTAACGTAACCCAACCTAACCTAACCTAACCTGACCTAACCTAACCTAACGTAACCTATCCCAACCCAACCCAACCCAACCTAACCTAACCTAACCTAACCCAACCCAACCCAACCCAACCTAACCTAACTTAACCTAACCTAATCTATCCTAACCTAACCTAACCCAACCACACCCAAACTAACCTAGCCTAAACTAACCTAACCTAACCTAACCTAACCCAACCCAACCCAACCCAACCTAACATAACCTAACCTAACCTAACCTAACCCAACCCAACCCAACCCAACCTAACCTAACCTAACCTAACCCAACCTAACCTAACCCAACCCAACCCAACCCAACCTAACCTAATCCAACCCAACCCACCCTAACCTAACCTAACCTAACGACGGTTGCAAGCGCTTTCACATTAGATATCGCAGTTCCCGACTTGTAATGGTGAAAAACACTGCATCTCACTAAGTGACATTGTTTAATGCGGTTTTACGACGGTTCATATCTTAACATAACCTAACATTCCCACTCGTATCTAAAAACACTCTATTACACTGTTTCGTTCACAAATACGATATTTGCATAACCTCACAGTTATTCACCAACTTATTGCAGTACAGAACGCTGTATCTCGCTAAATGACATCGTTCTTCAAGGTTTCACGATGCTTGCATGCGCTTTAACGAGAATATCACACTATAGCAGTTTTGCGCTTGAAACGGTACAACACGCAGTACCTGGCTAGTGCATGCCGTTTTGTGTCCTTTCACAATATTTGACCTATCGCAGTTTCGTAGTCGCAAATAAACAACACTATCTCGATAGATGACGTCGTTTTTGGTGGTTGCACGACGCTACCTAGCTTAAACTAACTCAACCTAACATAACCTTCGCACTTCTATCGTTAGAAAACGTTTTACTCGCTACTTTACATTGCTTTCTACAACATTACGACGGTTTCAAGCGTTTCACATTAGATATCGCAGTTCCCGACTTGTAATGGTGAAAAACACTGCATCTCACTAAGTGAAATTGTTTAATGCGGTTTTACGACGGTTCACATCTTAACCTAACCTAACATTCGCACTTGTATCTCAAAACGCTCTATTACACTGTTTCATTCACAATTACGATATTTGCATGACCTCACAGTTTTTCACCAACTTATTACAGTACAGAACGCTGTATCTCGCTAAATGACATCATTCTTTAAGGTTTCACGATGCTTGCATGCGCTTTAACGAGAATATCACAACATAGCAGTTTCGCACTTGAAACGGTACAACATGCAGTACCTGGCTAGTGCATGCCGTTTTGTGTCCTTTCACAATATTTGACCTATCGCAGTTTCGTAGTCGCAATAAAACAACACTATCTCATTAGATGACGTCATTTTGGTGGTTTCACGACGCTACCTAGCTTAAACTAACTCAACCTAACATAACCTTCGCACTTCTATCGTTAGAAAACGTTTTACTCGCTACTTTACAATGCGTTCTACAACATTACGACGGTTTCATGCAATTTAACATAAGATATCGCAGTTCCCGACTTGTAATGGTGAAAAATACTGCATCTCACTAAGTGACATTGTTTAATGCGGCTTTACGACGGTTCATATCTTAACCTAACCTAACATTTGCACTTGTATTTAAAAACGCTCTATTACACTGTTTCGTTCACATTTAAGATATTTGCATGACCTCACAGTTTTTCACCAACTTAGTACAGTACAGAAGGCTCACTAACTCGCTAAATGACATCATTCTTTAAGGTTTCACGATGCTTGCATGCGCTTTAACCTGAATATCACAACATAGCAGTTTCGCACTTGTAACGGTACAACACGCAGTATTTGGCTTGTTCATGCCGTTTTGTGTGCTTTCACAACATTTCACCTATCGCAGTTTCGTACTCATAATAAAACAACACTATCTCATTAGATGACGTCGTTTTTGGTGGTTTGACAACGCTACCTAGCTTAAACTAACATAACTACACCTAACATAACCTTTGCACTTCTATCGTTAGAAAACGTTTTACTCGCTACTTCACATTGCTTTCTACAACATTACGACGGTTTCAAGCGCTTTCACAATAGATATCGCAGTTACCGACTTGTAATGGTGAAAAACACTGCATCTCACTAAGTCACATTGTTTAATGCGGTTTTGCGATGGTTCATATCTTAACCTAACCTAACCTAACCTTACCTAACCTAACCTAACCTAACCAAACTTAACCTAACCTAACCTAACCCAACCCAACCCAACCCAACCCAACCTAACCTAACCTAACCTTACCTAACCTAACCTAACCTAACCTAACCTAACCCAACCCAACCCAACCCAACCTAACCCAACCTAACCCAACCTAACCTAACCAAACCAACCCAACCCAACCCAACTCAACCTAACCTAACGTAACCTAACCCAACCCAACCCAACCCAACCCAACCAAACCTAACCTAACCTAACCTAACCTTACTTAACCTAACCTAACCTAACCTAACGTAACCTAGCCTAACCTAACCTAACGTAACCTAACCTAACCTAACCTAACCCAACCTAACCCAACCCAACCCAACCCAACCTAACCCAACCTAACATAACCTAACCTAACCCAACCTAACCAAACCTAACCCAACCCAACCCAACCCAACCCAACCTAACCTAACCCAACCCAACCTAACCCAACCTAACCTAACCTAACCTAACCTAACCTAACGACGGTTGCAAGCGCTTTCACATTAGATATCGCAGTTCCCGACTTGTAATGGTGAAAAACACTGCATCTCACTAAGTGACATTGGTCAATGCGGTTTTACGACGGTTCATATCTTAACATAACCTAACATTCCCACTTGTATCTGAAAACGCTCTATTACACTGTTTCGTTGACAAATACGATATTTGCATAACCTCACAGTTATTCACCAACTTATTGCAGTACAGAACGCTGTATCTCGCTAAATGACATCGTTCTTTAAGATTTCACGATGCTTGCATGCGCTTTACCGAGAATATCACAGTATAGAAGTTTCGCGCTTGAAACGGTACAACACGCAGTACCTGGCTAGTGCATGCCGTTTTGTGTCCTTTCACAATATTTGACCTATCGCAGTTTCGTAGTCGCAATAAAACAACACTATCTCATTAGATGACGTCGTTTTCGGTGGTTTCACGACGCTACCTAGCTTAAACTAACTCAACCTAACATAACCTTCGCACTTCTATCGTTAGAAAACCTTTTACTCGCTACTTTACAATGCTTTCTACAACATTACGACGGTTTCATGCGATTTACCATAAGATATCGCAGTTCCCGACTTGTAATGGTGAAAACTACTGCATCTCACTAAGTGACATTGTTTAATGCGGTTTAGGACGGTTCATAACTTGACCTAACCTAACATTCGCACTGGTATCTCAAAACGCTCTATTACACTGTTTCGTTCACAATTACAATATTTGCATGACCTCACAGTTTTTCACCAACTTATTACAGTACAGAACGCTGTATCTCGCTAAATGACATCATTCTTTAAGGTTCCACAATGCTTGCATGCGCTTTAACGAGAATATCACAACATAGCAGTTTCGCACTTGTAATGGTACAACACGCAGTATTTTGCTTGTTCATGGCGTTTTGCGTGCTTTCACAACATTTCACCTATCGCAGTTTCGTACTCGCAATAAAACAACACTATCACGTTAGATGACGTCGTTTTTGGTGGTTTTACGACGCCACCTAGCTTAAACTAACATAACTCAACCTAACATAACCTTCGCACTTCTATCGTTAGAAAACGTTTTACTCGCTATTTTACATTGCTTTCTACAACATTACGACGGTTTCAAGCGTTTCACATTAGATATCGCAGTTCCCGACTTGTAATGGTGAAAAACACTTCATCTCACTAAGTGACATTGTTTAATGCGGTTTTACGATGGTTCATATATTAACCTAACCTAACCTGACCTAACCTAACCTAACCTAACCTAACCTAACCTTACCTAACCTAACTTAACCTAACCTAACTTAACCTAACCTAACTTAACCTAACCTAACCTAATCTAACCTAACCCAACCCAACCCAACCCAACCTAACCTAACCTAACCCAACCCAACCCAACCCAACCTAACCTAACCTAACCTAACCTAACCCAACCCAACGCAACCTAACCTAAACGAACCTAACCTAACCTAACCTAACCCAACCCAACCCAACCCAAACTAACCTAACCTAACCCAACCCAACCCAACCCAAGCCAACCTAACCTAACCTAACCTAACCTAACCCAACCTAACCTAACCTAACCTAACCCAACCCAACCCAACCTAACCTAACCTAACCTAACCTAACCAAACCTAACCAAACCTAACCTAACCAAACCTAACCTAACCTAACCTAACCTAGCCTTACCTAACCTAACCTCACCTAACGTAACTTAACCTAACGTAACTTAACCTAACCTAACCTAGCCTAGCCTAACCTAACCTAACCTAACCTAACGTAACGTAACCTAACCTAACCCAACCCAACCTAACCTAATCTACCCCAAACCAACCTAACCTAACCTAACCTAACCTAACCTAACGACGGTTGCAAGCGCTTTCACATTAGATATCGCAGTTCCCGACTTGTAATGGTGAAAAACATTGCATCTCACTAAGTGACATTGTTTAATGCGGTTTTACGACGGTTCATATCCTAACCTAACCTAACATTCGCACTTGTATCTAAAAACGCTCTATTACACTGTTTGGTTCACAATTACGATATCAGCATAACCTCACAGTTTTTCAGCAACTTATTGCAGTACAGAACGCTGTATCTCGCTAAATGACATCATTCTTTAAGGTTCCACAATGCTTGCATGCGCTTTAACGAGAATATCACAACATAGCAGTTTCGCACTTGTAATGGTACAACACGCAGTATATTTCTTGTTCATGGCGTTTTGCGTGCTTTCACAACATTTCACCTATTGCAGTTTCGTACATGCAATAAAACAACACTATCTCGTTAGATAACGTCCTTTTTGGTGGTTTCACGACGCTACCTAGCTTAAACTAACATAACTCAACCTAACATAACCTTCGCACTTCTATCGTTAGAAAACGTTTTACTCGCTACTTTACATTGCTTTCTACAACATTACGACGGTTTCAAGCGTTTCACAATAGATATCGCAGTTCCCGACTTATAATGGTGAAAAACACTTCATCTCACTAAGTGACATTCTTTAATGCGGTTTTACGACGGTTCATATCTTAACCTAACCTAACCTGACCTAACCTAACCTAACCTAACCTTACCTAACCTAACTTAACCTAACCTAACTTAACCTAACCTAACCTAACCTAACCTAACCCAACCCAACCCAACCCAACCTAACCTAACCTAACCTAACCTAACCCAACCCAACCCAACCCAACCTAACCTAAACTAACCTAACCTAACCTAACCTATCCCAACCCAACCCAACCTAACCTAACTTAACCTAACCTAACCCAACCCAACCCAATCCAACCGAACCTAACCTAACCTAACCTAACCCAACCCAACCCAACCCAACCTAACCTAACCTACCCTAACCTAACCCAACCCAACCCAACCAAACCAAACCTAACCTAACCTAACCTATTCTAACCAAACCTAACCTAACCTAACCTAACCTAACCTTACCTCCCCTAACCTATCCAAACCTAACGTACGTAACCCAACCTAACCTAACCTAAAGGAACCTAACCTAACCTAACCTAACGTAACCTAACCTAACCTAACCTAACCCAACCTAACCCAACCCAACCCAACCCGTCCTAACCTAATCCAACCCAACCCAACCTAACCTAACCTAACCTAACCTTTTCTAACGACGGTTGCAAGCGCTTTCACATTAGATATCGCAGTTCCCGACTTGTAATGGTGAAAAACACTGCATCTCACTAAGTGACATTGTTTAAAGCGGTTTCACGACGGTTCATATCTTAACCTAACCTAACATTCGCACTTGTATCTAAAAACGCTCTATTACAGTGTTTCGTTCACAATTACGATATTTGCATAACCTCACAGTTTTTCACCAACTTATTGCAGTACAGAACGCTGTATCTCGCTAAATGACATCGTTCTTTAAGATTTCACGATGCTTGCATGCGCTTTACCGAGAATATCACAGTATAGAAGTTTCGCGCTTGAAACGGTACAACACGCAGTACCTGGCTAGTGCATGCCGTTTTGTGTCCTTTCACAATATTTGACCTATCGCAGTTTCGTAGTCGCAATAAAACAACAATATCTCGTTAGATGACGTCGTTTTTGGTGGTTTCACGACGCTACCTAGCTTAAACTAACTCAACCTAACATAACCTTCGCACTTCTATCGTTAAAAAACGTTTTACTCGCTACTTTACAATGCTTTCTACAACATTACGACGGTTTCATGCGATTTAACATAAGACATCGCAGTTCCCGACTTGTAATGGTGAAAAACACTGCATCTCACTAAGTGACATTGTTTAATGCGGTTTTACGACGGTTCATAACTTGACCTAACCTAACATTCGCACTTGTATCTCAAAACGCTCTATTACACTGTTTCGTTCACAATTACGATATTTGCATGACCTCACAGTTTTTCACCAACTTATTACAGTACAGAACGCTGTATCTCGCTAAATGACATCATTCTTTAAGGTTCCACAATGCTTGCATGCGCTTTAACGAGAATATCACAACATAGCAGTTTCGCACTTGTAATGGTACAACACGCAGTATATTTCTTGTTCATGGCGTTTTGCGTGCTTTCACAACATTTCACCTATCGCAGTTTCGTACTCGCAATAAAACAACACTATCACGTTAGATGACGTCGTTTTTGGTGGTTTTACGACGCCACCTAGCTTAAACTAACATAACTCAACCTAACATAACCTTCGCACTTCTTTCGTTAGAAAACGTTTTACTCGCTATTTTACATTGCTTTCTACAACATTACGACGGTTTCAAGCGTTTCACATTAGATATCGCAGTTCCCGACTTGTAATGGTGAAAAACACTTCATCTCACTAAGTGACATTGTTTAATGCGGTTTTACGACGGTTCATATCTTTAGCTAACCTAACCTGACCTAACCTAACCTAACCTAACCTTACCTAACCTAACTTAACCTAACCTAACTTAACCTAACCTAACTTAACCTAACCCAACCCAACCCAACCTAACCCAACCCAACCCAACCCAACCCAACCTAACCTAACCTAACCCAACCCAACCCAACCCAACCCAACCCAACCCAACCTAACCTAAACTAACCTAACCTAACCTAACCTAACCCAACCCAACCCAACCCAACCTAACCTAACCTAACCTAACCCAACCCAACCCAACCCAACCTAACCTAACCTAACCTAACCTAACCCAACCTAACCTAACCTAACCCAACCCAACCCAACCCAACCCAACCTAACCTAACCTAACCTAACCAAACCTAACCTAACCAAACCTAACCTAACCTAACCTAACCTATCATTACCTAACCTAACCTAACGTAACTTAACCTAACCTAACCTAACCTAACGTAACCTAACCTAACCTAACCTAACCTAACGTAACGTAACCTAACCTAACCCAACCCAACCTAACATAATCCAACCCAAACCAACCTAAACCTAACCTAACCTAACCTAACGACGGTTTCATGCGCTTTCACATTAGATATCGCATATCCCGACTTGTAATGGTGAAAAACACTGCACCTCACTAAGTGACATTGTTTAATGCAGTTTTACGACGGTTCATATCTTAACCTAACCTAACATTCGCACTTGTATCTAAAAACGCTCTATTACACTGTTTCGTTCCTATTTGCGATATTTGCATGACCTAACAGTTTTTCACCAACTTATTGCAGTACAGAACGCTGATCTCGCTAAATGACATCGTTCTTCAAGGTTTCACGATGCTTGCATGCGCTTTAACGAGAATATCACAACATAGCAGTTTCGCACTTGTAATGGTACAACACGCAGTATTTTGCTTGTTCATGGCGTTTTGCGTGCTTTCACGACATTTCACTTATCGCAGTTTCGTACTCGCAATAAAACAACACTATCACGTTAGATGACGTCGTTTTTGGTGGTTTTACGACGCCACCTAGCTTAAACTAACATAACTCAACCTAACATAACCTTCGCACTTCTTTCGTTAAAAAACGTTTTACTCGCTATTTTACATTGCTTTCTACAACATTACGACGGTTTCAAGCGTTTCACATTAGATATCGCAGTTCCCGACTTGTAATGGTGAAAAACACTTCATCTCACTAAGTGACATTGTTTAATGCGGTTTTGCGACGGTTCATATCTTAACCTAACCTAACCTGACCTAACCTAACCTAACCTAACCTTACCTAACCTAACTTAACCTAACCTAACTTAACCTAACTTAACCCAACCCAACCCAACCCAACCCAACCTAACCCAACCCAACCCAACCCAACCCAACCTAACCTAACCTAACCTAACCTAAACTAACCTAACCTAAACTAACCTAACCTAACCTAACCTAACCCAACTCAACCCAACCTAACCTAACCTAACCCAACCCAACCCAAGCCAACCTAACCTAACCTAACCTAACCTAACCCAACCCAACCTAACCCAACCCAACCCAACCCAACCCAACCTAACCTAACCTAACCTAACCTAACCAAACCTAACCTAACCAAACCTAACCTAACATTACCTAACCTAACCTAACCTAACATAACTTAACCTAACCTAACCTAACGTAACCTAACCTAACCTAACCTAACGTAACGTAACCTAACCTAACCTAACCCAACCCAACCTAACCTAATCCAACCCAAACCAACCTAAACCTAACCTAACCTAACCTAACCTAACGACGGTTGCAAGCGCTTTCACATTTGATATCGCAGTTCCCGACTTGTAATGGTGAAAAACATTGCATCTCACTAAGTGACATTGTTTAATGCGGTTTTACGACGGTTCATATCCTAACCTAACCTAACATTCGCACTTGTATCTAAAAACGCTCTATTCCACTGTTTCGTTCACAATTACGATATCAGCATAACCTCACAGTTTTTCAGCAACTTATTGCAGTACAGAACGCTGTATCTCGCTAAATGACATCGTTCTTTAAGGTTTCACGATGCTTGCATGCGCTTTAACGAGAATATCACAATATAGCAGTTTCGCACTTGTAACGGTACAACACGCCGTATTTGGCTTGTTCATGCCGTTTTGTGTGCTTTCACAACATTTCACCTATCGCAGTTTCGTACTCGCAATAAAACAACACTATCTCGTTAGATGACGTCGTTTTTGGTGGTTTCACGACGCTACCTAGCTTAAACTAACATAACTCAACCTAACATATCCTTCGCACTTCTCTCGTTAGAAAACGTTTTACTCGCTACTTTACATTGCTTTCTACAACATTACGACGGTTTCAAGCGCTTTCACATTAGATATCGCAGTTCCCGACTTGTAATGGTGAAAAACACTGCATCTCACTAAGTGACATTGTTTAATGCTGTTTTACGACGGTTCATATCTTAACCTAACCTAACCTAACCTAACCTTACCTAACCTAACCTAACCTAACCTAACCTAACCCAACCCAACCCAACCCAACACAACCTAACCTAACCAAACCTAACCTATTCTAACCTAAGCCAAAAAACCAAACCTAACCTAACCTAACCTAACCTAACTTAACCTAACCCAACCCAACCCAACCCAACCCAACCCAACCTAACCTAACCCAACCCAACCCAACCCAACCTAACCTAACCTAACGACGGTTGCAAGCGCTTTCACATTAGATATCGCAATTCCCGACTTGTAATGGTGAAAAACACTGCATCTCACTAAGTGACATTGTTTAATGCGGTTTTACGACGGTTCATATCTTAACCTAGCCTAACAATCGCACTTGTATCTAAAAACGCTCTATAACACTGTTTCGTTCACAATTACGATATTTGCATAACCTCACAGATTTTCACCAACTTATTGCAGTACAGAACGCTGTATCTCGCTAAATGACATCGTTCTTCAAGGTTTCACGATGCTTGCATGCGCTTTAACGAGAATATCACAATATAGCAGTTTCGCACTTGTAACGGTACAAAACGCAGTATCTGGCTTGTTTATGCCGTTTTGCGTGCTTTCACGACATTTCACCTATTGCAGTTTCGTACATGCAATAAAACAACACTCTCTTTAGTTGACCTCCTTTTTGGTGGTTTCACGACGCTACGTAGCGTAAACAAACATAAGTCAACCTAGCATAACCTTCGCACTTCTATCGTTAGAAAATGTTTTACTCGCTACTTTACAATGCTATCTACAACATTACGACGGTTTCATGCGCTTTCACAATAGATATCGCAGCTCCCGACTTGTAATGGTGAAAAACACTGCATCTCACTAAGTGACATTGTTTAATGCGGTGTTACGATGGTTCATATCTTAACCTAACCTAGCCTAACCTAACCTTACCTAACCTAAATTAAACTAACGTAACCCAACCTAACCTAACCTAACCTGACCTAACCTAACCTAACGTAACCTATCCCAACCCAACCCAACCCAACCTAACCTAACCTAACCTAACCCAACCCAACCCAACCCAACCTAACCTAACTTAACCTAACCTAATCTATCCTAACCTAACCTAACCCAACCACACCCAAACTAACCTAGCCTAAACTAACCTAACCTAACCTAACCTAACCCAACCCAACCCAACCCAACCTAACATAACCTAACCTAACCTAACCTAACCCAACCCAACCCAACCCAACCTAACCTAACCTAACCTAACCCAACCTAACCTAACCCAACCCAACCCAACCCAACCTAACCTAATCCAACCCAACCCACCCTAACCTAACCTAACCTAACGACGGTTGCAAGCGCTTTCACATTAGATATCGCAGTTCCCGACTTGTAATGGTGAAAAACACTGCATCTCACTAAGTGACATTGTTTAATGCGGTTTTACGACGGTTCATATCTTAACATAACCTAACATTCCCACTCGTATCTAAAAACACTCTATTACACTGTTTCGTTCACAAATACGATATTTGCATAACCTCACAGTTATTCACCAACTTATTGCAGTACAGAACGCTGTATCTCGCTAAATGACATCGTTCTTCAAGGTTTCACGATGCTTGCATGCGCTTTAACGAGAATATCACACTATAGCAGTTTTGCGCTTGAAACGGTACAACACGCAGTACCTGGCTAGTGCATGCCGTTTTGTGTCCTTTCACAATATTTGACCTATCGCAGTTTCGTAGTCGCAAATAAACAACACTATCTCGATAGATGACGTCGTTTTTGGTGGTTGCACGACGCTACCTAGCTTAAACTAACTCAACCTAACATAACCTTCGCACTTCTATCGTTAGAAAACGTTTTACTCGCTACTTTACATTGCTTTCTACAACATTACGACGGTTTCAAGCGTTTCACATTAGATATCGCAGTTCCCGACTTGTAATGGTGAAAAACACTGCATCTCACTAAGTGAAATTGTTTAATGCGGTTTTACGACGGTTCACATCTTAACCTAACCTAACATTCGCACTTGTATCTCAAAACGCTCTATTACACTGTTTCATTCACAATTACGATATTTGCATGACCTCACAGTTTTTCACCAACTTATTACAGTACAGAACGCTGTATCTCGCTAAATGACATCATTCTTTAAGGTTTCACGATGCTTGCATGCGCTTTAACGAGAATATCACAACACAGCAGTTTCGCACTTGTAACGGTACAACACGCAGTATTTGGCTTGTTCATGCCGTTTTGTGTGCTTTCACAACATTTCACCTATCGCAGTTTCGTACTCGCAATAAAACCACACTATCTCGTTAGATGACGTCGTTTTTGGTAGTTTCACGACGCTACCTAGCTTAAACTAACATAACTCAACCTAACATAACCTTCGCACTTCTATCGTTAGAAAACGTTTTACTCGCTAATTTACATTGCTTTCTACAACATTACGACGGTTTCAAGCGCTTTCACATTAGATATCACAGTTCCCGACTTGTAATGGTGAAAAACACTGCATCTCACTAAGTGACATTGTTTATTGCGGTTTTACGATGGTTCATATCTTAACCTAACCTAACCTAACCTTGCCTAACCTAACTTAAACTAACCTAACCTAACCTATCCTGACCTAATCTAACCTAACCTAACCTAACCTAACCCAACCCAACCCAACCCAACCCAACGCAACCCTACCTAACCTAACCTAACCTAACCCAACCCAACCCAACCCAACCCAACCTAACCTAACCTAACCCAACTCAACCCAACCTAACCTAGCCTAAACTAACCTAATCTAACCTAACCTAACCTAACCTATCCCAACACAACCCAACCTAACCTAACCTAACCTAACCCAACCCAACCCAACCCAACCTAACCTAACCTAACCTAATCTAACCTCACCCAACCTAACCTAACCTAACCTAACCTAACCCAACCCAACCCAACCCAACCCAACCAAACCTAACCTAACCAAACCTAATCTAACCTAACCTAACCTTACCTAACCTAACCTTACCTAACCTAACCTATTCTAACCTAACGTAACGTATCCTAACCTAACCTAACCTAACCTAACGGAACCTAACCTAACCTAACCGAACGTAACCAAACCTAACCTAACCCAACCTAACCCAACCCAACCCAACCCAACCTAACCTAATCCAACCCAACTCAACCTAACCTAACCTAACCTAACCTAACCTAATCTAACGACGGTTGCAAGCGCTTTCACATTAGATATCGCAGTTCCCGACTTGTAATGGTGAAAAACTGCATCTCACTAAGTGACATTGTTTAATTCGGTTTTACGACGGTTCATATCTTAACCTAACCTAACATTCGCACTTGTATCTAAAAACGCTCTATTACACTGTTTCGTTCACAATTACAATATTTGCATAACCTCACAGTTTTTCACCAACTTATTGCATCACAGGACGCTGTATCTCGCTAAATGACATCGTTCTTCAAGGTTTCACGATGCTTGCATGCGCTTTAACAAGAATATCACAACATAGCAGTTTCGCACTTGTAACGGTACAACACGCAGTATTTGGCTTGTTCATGCCGTTTTGTGTGCTTTCACAACATTTCACCTATCGCAGTTTTGTACTCGCAATAAAACAACACTATCTCGTTAGATGACGTCGTTTTTGGTGGTTTCACGACGCTACCTAGCTTAAACTAACATAACTCAACCTAACATAACCTTCGCACTTCTATCGTTAGAAAACGTTTTACTCGCTACTTTACATTGCTTTCTACAACATCACGACGGTTTCAAGCGCTTTCACATTAGATATCGCAGTTCCCGACTTGTAATGGTGAAAAACACTGAGTCTCACTAAGTGACATTGTTTAATGCTGTTTTACGACGGTTCATATCTTAACCTAACCTAACCTAACCTAAACTTACCTAACCTAACATAACCTAACCTAACGTCACCTAACCTAACCTAACCCAACCCAACCCAACCCAACCCAACCTAACCTAACCTAACCTAACCTTTTCTAACCTAACCCAACAAACCAAACCTAACCTAACCTAACCTAACCTAACTTAACCTAACCTAACCCAACCCAACCCAACCCAACCTAACCTAACCTAATGACGGTTGCAAGCGCTTTCACATTAGATATCGCAGTTCCCGACTTGTAATGGTGAAAAACACTGCTTCTCACTAAGCGACATTGTTTAATGCGGTTTTACGACGGTTCATATCTTAACCTAGCCTAACAATCGCACTTGTAACTCAAAACGCTCTATTACACTGTTTCGTTCACATATACGATATTTGCATGACCTCACAGTTTTTCACCAACTTAGTACAGTACAGAACGCTGTATCTCGCTAAATGACATCACTCTTTAAGGTTTCACGATGCTTGCATGCGCTTTAACGAGAATTTCACAACACAGCAGTTTCGCACTTGTAACGGTACAACACGCAGTATTTGGCTTGTTCATGCCGTTTTGTGTGCTTTCACAACTTTTCACCTATCGCAGTTTCGTACTCGCAATAAAACAACACTATCTCGTTAGATGACGTCGTTTTTGGTGGTTTCACGACGCTACCTAGCTTAAACTAACATAACTCAACCTAACATAACCTTCGCACTTCTATCGTTAGAAAATGTTTTACTCGCTACTTTACATTGCTTTCTACAACATTACGACGGTTTCAAGCGCTTTCACATTAGATTTCGCAGTTCCTGACTTGTAATAGTGAAAAACACTGCATCTCACTAAGTGACATTGTTTAATGCGGTTTTACGATGGTGCATATCTTAACCTAACCTAACCTAACCTAACCTTACCTAACCTAACTTAAACTAACCTAACCTAACCTAACCTATCCTGACCTAATCTAACCTGACCTAACCTACCCTAACCCAACCCAACCCAACCCAACCCAACCCTACCTAACCTAACCCAACCCAACCCAACCCAACCCAACCCAACCTAACCTAACCTAACCTAACCTAACCTATCCTAACCTAACCTAACCCAAATCAACCCAACCTAACCTAGCCTAAACTAACCTAACACAACCCAACCCAACCCAACCCAACCTAACCTAACCTAATCTAACCTAACCCAACATAACCTAACCTAACCTAACCTAACCCAACCCAACCCAACCAAACCTAACCTAACCTAACCTAACCAAACCTAACCTAACCTAACCTCACCTTACCTAACCTAACCTATCCTAACGTAACGTAAAGTAACCTAACCTAACCTAACCTAACCTAACGGAACCTAACCTAACCTAACCTAACGTAACCTAACCTAACCTAACCTAACCCAACCTAACCCAACCCAAACCAACCCAACCTAACCTAATCCAACCCAACCCAACCTAACCTAACCTAACCTAACCTAACGACGGTTGCAAGCGCTTTCACATTAGATATCGCATATCCCGACTTGTAATGGTGAAAAACTTTGCATCTCACTAAGTGACATTGTTTAATGCGGTTTTACGACGGTTCATATCTTAACGTAACCTAACATTCGCACTTGTATATAAAAACGCTCTATTACACTGTTTCGTTCACATTTAAATATTTGCATGACCTAACAGTTTTTCACCAACTTATTACAGTACAAAACGCTGTATCTCGCTAAATGACATCATTCTTTAGGGTTCACGATGGTTCCATGCGCTTTAACAAGAATATCACAACATAGCAGTTTCGCACTTGTAACGGTACAACACGCAGTATTTGGCTTGTTCATGCCATTTTGTGTGCTTTCACAACATTTCACCTATCGCAGTTTCGTACTCGCAATAAAACAACACTATCTCGTTAGATGACGTCGTTTTTGGTGGTTTCACGAAGCTACCTAGCTTAAACTAACATAACTCAACCTAACATAACCTTCGCACTTCTATTGTTAGAAAACGTTTTACTCGCTACTTTACATTGCTATCTACAACATTACGACGGTTTCAAGCGTTTCGCATTAGATATCGCAGTTCCCGACTTGTAATGGTGAAAAACACTGCATCTCACTAAGTGACATTGTTTAATGCTGTTTTACGACGGTTCATATCTTAACCTTACCTAACCTAACCTAACCTTACCTAACCTAACCTAACCTAACCTAACTTAACCTAACCTCACCTAACCTAACCTAACCCAACCCAACCCAACCCAACCTAACCTAACCTAACCTAACCTAACCTATTCTATCCTAACCCAACAAACCAAACCTAACCTAACCTAACCAAACTAAACCTAACCTAACCCAACCCAACCTAACCCAACCTAACCTAACCCAACCCAACCCAACCTAACCTAACCTAACGACGGTTGCAAGCGCTTTCACATTAGATATCGCAGTTCCCGACTTGTAATGGTGAAAAACACTGCATCTCACTAAGTGACATTGTTTAATGCGGTTTTACGACGGTTCATATCTTAACCTAACCTAACATTCGCACTTGTATCTCAAAACGCTCTATTACACTGTTTCGTTCACAATTACGATATTTGCATGACCTCACCGTTTTTCACCAACTTATTACAGTACAGAACGCTGTATCTCGCTAAATGACATCGTTCTTCAAGGTTTCACGATGCTTGCATGCGCTTTAACGAGAATATCACACTATAGCAGTTTTGCGCTTGAAACGGTACAACACGCAGTATTTGGCTTGTTCATGCCGTTTTGTGTGCTTTCACGACATTTCACCTATCGCAGTTTCGTACTTGCAATAAAACAACACTATCTCGTTAGATGACGTCGTTTTTGGTAGTTTCACGACGCTACCTAGCTTAAACTAACATAACTCAACCTAACATAACCTTCGCACTTCTATCGTTAGAAAACGTTTTACTCGCTAATTTACATTGCTTTCTACAACATTACGACGGTTTCAAGCGCTTTCACATTAGATATCGCAGTTCCCGACTTGTAATGGTGAAAAACACTGCATCTCACTAAGTGACATTGTTTAATGCGGTTTTACGATGGTTCATATCTTAACCTAACCTAACCTAACCTTACCTAACCCTACTTAAACTAACCTAACCTAACCTATCCTGACCTAATCTAACCTAACCTAACCTAACCCAACCCAACCCAACCCAACCCAACCCAACCCTACCTAACCTAACCCAACCCAACCCAACCCAACCCAACCCAACCTAACCTAACCTAACCTAACCTAACCTATCCTAACCTAACCTAACCCAACTCAACCCAACCTAACCTAGCCTAAACTAACCTAATCTAACCTAACCTAACCTAACCTATCCCAACACAACCCAACCTAACCTAACCTAACCCAACCCAACCCAACCCAACCTAACCTAACCTAACCTAATCTAACCTCACCCAACCTAACCTAACCTAACCTAACCTAACCCAACCCAACCCAACCCAACCCAACCCAACCAAACCTAACCTAACCTAACCTAACCTAACCAAACCTAACCAAACCTAATCTAACCTAACCTAACCTAACCTTACCTAACCTAACCTATCCTAACCTAACGTAACGTAACCTAACCTAACCTAACCTAACGGAACCTAACCTACCCTAACCTAACGTAACCTAACCTAACCTAACCTAACCCAACCTAACCCAACCCAACCTAACCTAATCCAACCCAACTCAACCTAACCTAACCTAACCTAACTTAACCTAACGACGGTTGCAAGCGCTTTCACATTAGATATCGCAGTTCCCGACTTGTAATGGTGAAAAACTGCATCTCACTAAGTGACATTGTTTAATTCGGTTTTACGACGGTTCATATCTTAACCTAACCTAACATTCGCACTTGTATCTAAAAACGCTCTATTACACTGTTTCGTTCACAATTACGATATTTGCATAACCTCACAGTATTTCACCAACTTATTGCATCACAGGACGCTGTATCTCGCTAAATGACATCGTTCTTCAAGGTTTCACGATGCTTGCATGCGCTTTAACAAGAATATCACAACATAGCAGTTTCGCACTTGTAACGGTACAACACGCAGTATTTGGCTTGTTCATGCCGTTTTGTGTGCTTTCACAACATTTCACCTATCGCAGTTTTGTACTCGCAATAAAACAACACTATCTCGTTAGATGACGTCGTTTTTGGTGGTTTCACGACGCTACCTAGCTTAAACTAACATAACTCAACCTAACATTACCTTCGCAATTCTATCGTTAGAAAACGTTTTACTCGCTACTTTACATTGCTTTCTACAACATCACGACGGTTTCAAGCGCTTTCACACTAGATATCGCAGTTCCCGACTTGTAATGGTGAAAAACACTGCATCTCACTAAGTGACATTGTTTAATGCTGTTTTACGACGGTTCATATCTTAACCTAACCTAACCTAACCTAACCTTACCTAACCTAACCTAACCTAACTTAACCTAACGTCACCTAACCTAACCTAACCCAACCCAACCCAACCTAACCTAACCCAACCCAACCCAACCCAACCTAACCTAACCTTATCTAACCTTTTCTAACCTAACCCAACAAACCAAACCTAACCTAACCTAACCCAACCTAACTTAACCTAACCTAACCCAACCCAACCCAACCCAACCTAACCTAACCTAACGACGGTTGCAAGCGCTTTCACATTAGATATCGCAGTTCCCGACTTGTAATGGTGAAAAACACTGCATCTCACTAAGTGACATTGTTTAACGCGGTTTTACGACGGTTCATATCTTAACCTAGCCTAACAATCGCACTTGTATCTCAAAACGCTCTATTACACTGTTTCGTTCACAATTACGATATTTGCATGACCTCACAGTTTTTCACCAACTTATTACACTACAGAACGCTGTATCTCGCTAAATGACATCATTCTTTAAGGTTTCACGATGCTTGCATGCGCTTTAACGAGAATTTCACAACACAGCAGTTTCGCACTTTTAACGGTACAACACGCAGTATTTGGCTTGTTCATGCCGTTTTGTGTGCTTTCACAACTTTTCACCTATCGCAGTTTCGTACTCGCAATAAAACAACACTATCTCATTAGATGACGTCGTTTTTGGTGGTTTCACGACGCTACCTAGCTTAAACTAACATAACTCAACCTAACATAACCTTCGCACTTCTATCGTTAGAAAACGTTTTACTCGCTACTTTACATTGCTTTCTACAACATTACGACGGTTTCAAGCGGTTTCACATTAGATATCGCAGTTCCTGACTTGTAATAGTGAAAAACACTGCATCTCACTAAGTGACATTGTTGAATGCGGTTTTACGATGGTGCATATCTTAACCTAACCTAACCTAACCTAACCTTACCTAACCTAACTTAAACTAACCTAACCTAACCTATCCTGACCTAATCTAACCTAACCTAACCTACCCCAACCCAACCCAACCCAACCCTACCTAACCTAACCTAACCCAACCCAACCCAACCCAACCCAACCCAACCCAACCTAACCTATCCTAACCTAACCTAACCTAACCCAAATCAACCCAACCTAACCTAGCCTAAACTAACCTAACCCAACCCAACCCAACCCAACCATACCTAACCTAACCTAATCTAACCTAACCCAACATAACCTAACCTAACCTAACCTAACCCAACCCAACCCAACCCAACCAAACCTAACCTAACCTAACCTAACCTTACCTAACCTAACCTATCCTAACGTAACGTAAAGTAACCTAACCTAACCTAACCTAACGGAACCTAACCTAACCTAACCTAACGTAACCTAACCTAACCTAACCTAACCTAACCCAACCTAACCCAACCCAAACCAACCCAACCTAACCTAATCCAACCCAACCCAACCTAACCTAACCTAACCTAACCTAACGACGGTTGCAAGCGCTTTCACATTAGATATCGCATATCCCGACTTGTAATGGTGAAAAACACTGCATCTCACTAAGTGACATTGTTTAATGCGGTTTTACGACGGTTCATATCTTAACGTAACCTAACATTCGCACTTGTATATAAAAACGCTCTATTACACTGTTTCGTTCACATTTACAATATTTGCATGACCTAACAGTTTTTCACCAACTTATTACAGTACAAAACGCTGTATCTCGCTAAATGACATCGTTCTTCAAGGTTTCACGATGCTTGCATGCGCTTTAACAAGAATATCACAACATAGCAGTTTCACACTTGTAACGGTACAACACGCAGTATTTGGCTTGTTCATGCCGTTTTGTGTGCTTTCACAACATTTCACCTATCGCAGTTTCGTACTCGCAATAAAACAACACTATCTCATTAGATGACGTCGTTTTTGGTGGTTTCACGACGCTACCTAGCTTAAACTAACATAACTCGACCTAACATAACCTTCGCACTTCTATCGTTAGAAAACGTTTTACTCGCTACTTTACATTGCTTTCTACAACATTACGACGGTTTCAAGCGCTTTCACATTAGATATCGCAGTTCCTGACTTGTAATAGTGAAAAACACTGCATCTCACTAAGTGACATTGTTGAATGCGGTTTTACGATGGTGCATATCTTAACCTAACCTAACCTAACCTAACCTTACCTAACCTAACTTAAACTAACCTAACCTAACCTATCCTGACCTAATCTAACCTAACCTAACCTACCCCAACCCAACCCAACCCAACCCTACCTAACCTAACCTAACCGAACCGAACCCAACCCAACCCAACCCAACCCAACCTAACCTTACCTATCCTAACCTAACCTAACCCAAATCAACCCAACCTAACCTAGCCTAAACTAACCTAACCCAACCCAACCCAACCCAACCATACCTAACCTAACCTAATCTAACCTAACCCAACATAACCTAACCTAACCTAACCTAACCCAACCCAACCCAACCAAACCTAACCTAACCTAACCTAACCTTACCTAACCTAACCTATCCTAACGTAACGTAAAGTAACCTAACCTAACCTAACCTAACCTAACGGAACCTAACCTAACCTAACCTAACGTAACCTAACCTAACCTAACCTAACCCAACCTAACCCAACCTAACCCAACCCAAACCAACCCAACCTAACCTAATCCAACCCAACCCAACCTAACCTAACCTAACCTAACCTAACGACGGTTGCAAGCGCTTTCACATTAGATATCGCATATCCCGACTTGTAATGGTGAAAAACACTGCATCTCACTAAGTGACATTGTTTAATGCGGTTTTACGACGGTTCATATCTTAACGTAACCTAACATTCGCACTTGTATATAAAAACGCTCTATTACACTGTTTCGTTCATATTTACAATATTTGCATGACCTAACAGTTTTTCACCAACTTATTACAGTACAAAACGCTGTATCTCGCTAAATGACATCGTTCTTCAAGGTTTCACGATGCTTGCATGCGCTTTAACAAGAATATCACAACATAGCAGTTTCGCACTTGTAACGGTACAACACGCAGTATTTGGCTTGTTCATGCCGTTTTGTGTGCTTTCACAACATTTCACCTATCGCAGTTTTGTACTCGCAATAAAACAACACTATCTCGTTAGATGACGTCGTTTTTGGTGGTTTCACGACGCTACCTAGCTTAAACTAACATAACTCAACCTAACATTACCTTCGCAATTCTATCGTTAGAAAACGTTTTACTCGCTACTTTACATTGCTTTCTACAACATCACGACGGTTTCAAGCGCTTTCACACTAGATATCGCAGTTCCCGACTTGTAATGGTGAAAAACACTGCATCTCACTAAGTGACATTGTTTAATGCTGTTTTACGACGGTTCATATCTTAACCTAACCTAACCTAACCTAACCTTACCTAACCTAACCTAACCTAACTTAACCTAACGTCACCTAACCTAACCTAACCCAACCCAACCCAACCCAACCCAACCTAACCTAACCTTACCTAACCTTTTCTAACCTAACCCAACAAACCAAACCTAACCTAACCTAACCTAACCTAACTTAACCTAACCTAACCCAACCCAACCTAACCTAACCTAACGACGGTTGCAAGCGCTTTCACATTAGATATCGCAGTTCCCGACTTGTAATGGTGAAAAACACTGCATCTCACTAAGTGACATTGTTTAATGCGGTTTTACGACGGTTCATATCTTAACCTAGCCTAACAATCGCACTTGTATCTCAAAACGCTCTATTACACTGTTTCGTTCACAATTACGATATTTGCATGACCTCACAGTTTTTCACCAACTTATTACACTACAGAACGCTGTATCTCGCTAAATGACATCATTCTTTAAGGTTTCACGATGCTTGCATGCGCTTTAACGAGAATTTCACAACACAGCAGTTTCGCACTTTTAACGGTACAACACGCACTATTTGGCTTGTTCATGCCGTTTTGTGTGCTTTCACAACTTTTCACCTATCGCAGTTTTGTACTCGCAATAAAACAACACTATCTCATTAGATGACGTCGTTTTTGGTGGTTTCACGACGCTACCTAGCTTAAACTAACATAACTCAACTTAACATAACCTTCGCACTTCTATCGTTAGAAAACGTTTTACTCGCTACTTTACATTGCTTTCTACAACATTACGACGGTTTCAAGCGCTTTCACATTAGATATCGCAGTTCCTGACTTGTAATAGTGAAAAACACTGCATCTCACTAAGTGACATTGTTGAATGCGGTTTTACGATGGTGCATATCTTAACCTAACCTAACCTAACCTAACCTTACCTAACCTAACTTAAACTAACCTAACCTAACCTATCCTGACCTAATCTAACCTAACCTAACCTACCCCAACCCAACCCAACCCAACCCTACCTAACCTAACCTAACCCAACCCAACCCAACCCAACCCAACCTAGCCTAACCTATCCTAACCTAACCTAACCCAAATCAACCCAACCTAACCTAGCCTAAACTAACCTAACCCAACCCAACCCAACCCAACCCAACCATACCTAACCTAACCTAATCTAACCTAACCCAACATAACCTAACCTAACCTAACCTAACCCAACCCAACCCAACCAAACCTAACCTAACCTAACCTAACCTAACCTTACCTAACCTAACCTATCCTAACGTAACGTAAAGTAACCTAACCTAACCTAACCTAACCTAACGGAACCTAACCTAACCTAACCTAACGTAACCTAACCTAACCTAACCTAACCCAACCTAACCCAACCCAAACCAACCCAACCTAACCTAATCCAACCCAACCCAACCTAACCTAACCTAACGACGATTGCAAGCGCTTTCACATTAGATATCGCATATCCCGACTTGTAATGGTGAAAAACACTGCATCTCACTAAGTGACATTGTTTAATGCGGTTTTACGACGGTTCATATCTTAACGTAACCTAACATTCGCACTTGTATATAAAAACGCTCTATTACACTGTTTCGTTCACATTTACAATATTTGCATGACCTAACAGTTTTTCACCAACTTATTACAGTACAAAACGCTGTATCTCGCTAAATGACATCATTCTTTAGGTTTCACGATGGTTCCATGCGCTTTAACAAGAATATCACAACATAGCAGTTTCGCACTTGTAACGGTACAACACGCAGTATTTGGCTTGTTCATGCCATTTTGTGTGCTTTCACAACATTTCACCTATCGCAGTTTCGTACTCGCAATAAAACAACACTATCTCGTTAGATGACGTCGTTTTTGGTAAAATCACGACGCTACCTAGCTTAAACTAACATAACTCAACCTAACATAACCTTCGCACTTCTATCGTTAGAAAACGTTTTACTCGCTAATTTACATTGCTTTCTACAACATTACGACGGTTTCAAGCACTTTCACATTAGATATCGCAGTTCCCGACTTGTAATGGTGAAAAACACTGCATCTCACTAAGTGACATTGTTTAATGCTGTTTTACGACGGTTCATATCTTAACCTAACCTAACCTAACCTAACCTTACCTAACCTAACCTAACTTAACCTAACCTCACCTCACCTAACCTAACCTAACCCAACCTAACCCAACCCAACCCAACCCAACCCAACCTAACCTAACCTAACTTAACGACGGTTGCAAGCGCTTTCACATTAGATATCGCAGTTCCCAACATGTAATGGTGAAAAACACTGCATCTCACTAAGTGACATTGTTTATTGCGGTTTTGCGACGGTTCATATCTTAACATAACCTAACATTCCCACTCGTATCTAAAAACACTCTATTACACTGTTTCGTTCACAAATACGATATTTGCATAACCTCACAGTTATTCACCAACTTATTGCAGTACAGAACGCTGTATCTCGCTAAATGACATCGTTCTTCAAGGTTTCACGATGCTTGCATGCGCTTTAACGAGAATATCACACTAGAGCAGTTTTGCGCTTGAAACGGTACAACACGCAGTACCTGGCTAGTGCATGCCGTTTTGTGTCCTTTCACAATATTTGACCTATCGCAGTTTCGTAGTCGCAATTAAACAACACTATCTCATTAGATGACGTCGTTTTTGGTGGTTTCACGACGCTACCTAGGTTAAACTAACTACACCTAACATAACCTTCGCACTTCTATCGTTAGAAAACGTTTTACTCGCTACTTTACATTGCTTTCTACAACATTACGACGGTTTCAAGCGTTTCACATTAGATATCGCAGTTCCCGACTTGTAATGGTGAAAAACGCTGCATCTCACTAAGTGACATTGTTTAATGCGGTTTTACGACGGTTCACATCTTAACCTAACCTAACATTCGCACTTGTATCTCAAAACGCTCTATTACACTGTTTCGTTCACAATTACAATATTTGCATGACCTCACAGTTTTTCACCAACTTATTACCGTACAGAACGCTGTATCTCGCTAAATGACATCGTTCTTCAAGGTTTCACGATGCTTGCATGCGCTTTAACGAGAATATCACACTATAGCAGTTTTGCGCTTGAAACGGTACAACACGCAGTATTTGGCTTGTTCATGCCGTTTTGTGTGCTTTCACAACATTTCACCTATCGCAGTTTCGTACTTGCAATAAAACAACACTATCTCGTTAGATGACGTCGTTTTTGGTAGTTTCACGACGCTACCTAGCTTAAACTAACATAACTCAACCTAACAAAACCTTCGCACTTCTATCGTTAGAAAACGTTTTACTCGCTAATTTACATTGCTTTCTTCAACATTACGACGGTTTCAAGCGCTTTCACATTAGATATCGCAGTTCCCGACTTGTAATGGTGAAAAACACTGCATCTCACTAAGTGACATTGTTTAATGCGGTTTTACGATGGTTCATATCTTAACCTAACCTAACCTAACCTTACCTATTCCTACTTAAACTAACCTAACCTAACCTATCCTGACCTAATCTAACCTAACCTAACCTAACCTAACCCAACCCAACCCAACCCAACCCTACCTAACCTAACCTAACCCAACCCAACCCAACCCAACCCAACCTAACCTAACCTAACCTAACCTAACCTAACCTAACCTATCCTAACCTAACCTAACCTAACCTAACCCAACTCAACCCAACCTAATCTAACCTAACCTAATCTAACCTCACCCAACCTAACCTAACCTAACCTAACCTAACCCAACCTAACCTAACCTAACCTAACCTAACCTAACCTAATCTACTCTAACCTAACCTAACCTTACCTAACCTAACCTATCCTAACCTAACCTAACCTATCCTAACCTAACGTAACGTAACCTAACCTAACCTAACCTAACCTAACGTAACCTAACCTAACCCAACCCAACCCAACCCAACCTAACCTAATCCAACCCAACTCAACCTAACCTAACCTAACCTAACCTAACCTAACGACGGTTGCAAGCGCTTTCACATTAGATATCGCAGTTCCCGACTTGTAATGGTGAAAAACTGCATCTCACTAAGTGACATTGTTTAATTCGGTTTTACGACGGTTCATATCTTAACCTAACCTAACATTCGCACTTGTATCTAAAAACGCCCTATTACACTGTTTCGTTCACAATTACGATATTTGCATAACCTCACAGTTTTTCACCAACTTATTGCATCACAGGACGCTGTGTCTCGCTAAATGACATCGTTCTTCAAGGTTTCACGATGCTTGCATGCGCTTTAACAAGAATATCACAACATAGCAGTTTCGCACTTGTAACGGTACAACACGCAGTATTTAGCTTGTTCATGCCGTTTTGTGTGCTTTCACAACATTTCACCTATCGCAGTTTTGTACTCGCAATAAAACAACACTATCTCGTGAGATGACGTCGTTTTTGGTGGTTTCACGACGCTACCTAGCATAAACTAACATAACTCAACCTAACATACCCTTCGCACTTCTATCGTTAGAAAACGTTTTACTCGCTACTTTACATTGCTTTCTACAACATCACGACGGTTTCAAGCGCTTTCACACTAGATATCGCAGTTCCCGACTTGTAATGGTGAAAAACACTGCATCTCACTAAGTGACATTGTTTAATGCTGTTTTACGACGGTTCATATCTTAACCTAACCTAACCTAACCTAACCTTACCTAACCTAACCTAACCTAACTTAACCTAACGTCACCTAACCTAACCTAACCCAACCCAACCCAACCCAACCTAACCTAACCTAACCTAACCTAACCTTTTCTAACCTAACCCAACAAACCAAACCTAACCTAACCTAACCTAACTTAACCTAACCTAACCCAACCCAACCTAACCTAACCTAACGACGGTTGCAAGCGCTTTCACATTAGATATCGCAGTTCCCGACTTGTAATGGTGAAAAACACTGCATCTCACTAAGTGACATTGTTTAATGCGGTTTTACGACGGTTCATATCTTAACCTAGCCTAACAATCGCACTTGTATCTCAAAACGCTCTATTACACTGTTTCGTTCACAATTACAATATTTGCATGACCTCACAGTTTTTCACCAACTTATTACACTACAGAACGCTGTATCTCGCTAAATGACATCATTCTTTAAGGTTTCACGATGCTTGCATGCGCTTTAACGAGAATTTCGCAACACAGCAGTTTCGCACTTGTAACGGTACAACACGCAGTATTTGGCTTGTTCATGCCGTTTTGTGTGCTTTCACAACTTTTCACCTATCGCAGTTTCGTACTCGCAATAAAACAACACTATCTCGTTAGATGACGTCGTTTTTGGTGGTTTCACGACGCTACCTAGCTTAAACTAACATAACTCAACCTAACATAACCTTCGCACTTCTATCGTTAGAAAGCGTTTTACTCGCTACTTTACATTGCTTTCTACAACATTACGACGGTTTCAAGCGCTTTCACATTAGATATCGCAGTTCCTGACTTGTAATAGTGAAAAACACTGCATCTCACTAAGTGACATTGTTGAATGCGGTTTTACGATGGTGCATATCTTAACCTAACCTAACCTAACCTAACCTTACCTAACCTAACTTAAGCTAACTTAACCTAACCTAACCTATCCTGACCTAATCTAACCTAACCTAACCTACCCTAACCCAACCCAACCCAACCCATCCCAACCTAACCTAAGCTATCCTAACCTAACCTAACCCAAATCAACCCAACCTAACCTAGCCTAAACTAACCTAACCCAACCCAACCCAACCTAACCTAACCTAATCTAACCTAACCCAACATAACCTAACCTAACCTAACCCAACCCAACCCAACCCAACCCAACCCAACCAAACCTAACCTACCCTAACCTAACCTAACCTTACCTAACCTAACCTATCCTAACGTAAAGTAAAGTAACCTAACCTAACCTAACCTAACCTAACGGAACCTAACCTAACGTAACCTAACCTAACCTAACCTAACCTAACCCAACCTAACCCAACCCAAACCAACCCAACCTAACCTAATCCAACCCAACCCAACCTAACCTAACCTAACCTAACCTAACCTAACCTAACGACGGTTGCAAGCGCTTTCACATTAGATATCGCATATCCCGACTTGTAATGGTGAAAAACTGCATCTCACTAAGTGACATTGTTTAATGCGGTTTTACGACGGTTCATATCTTAACGTAACCTAACATTCGCACTTGTATATAAAAACGCTCTATTACACTGTTTCGTTCACATTTACAATATTTGCATGACCTAACAGTTTTTCACCAACTTATTACAGTACAAAACGCTGTATCTCGCTAAATGACATCATTCTTTAGGTTTCACGATGGTTCCATGCGCTTTAACAAGAATATCACAACATAGCAGTTTCGCACTTGTAACGGTACAACACGCAGTATCTGGCTTGTTCATGCCGTTTTGTGTGCTTTCACAACATTTCACCTATTGCAGTTTCGTACATGCATTAAAACAACACTATCTTGTTAGATGACGTTCTTTTTGGTGGTTTCACGACGCTACCTAGCTTAAACTAACATAACCTAACCTTCGCACTTCTATCGTTAGAAAACGTTTTACTCGCTTCTTTACAATGCTTTCTTCAACATTACGACGGTTTCATGCGCTTTCACAATAGATATCGCAGTTCCCGACTTGTAATGGTGAAAAACACTGCATCTCACTAAGTGACATTGTTTAATGCGGTTTTACGACGCTTCATATCTTAACCTAACGTAACATTCGCACTTGTATCTCAAAACGCTCTATGACACTGTTTCGTTCACAATTACGATATTTGCATGACGTCACAGTTTTTCACCAACTTATTACAGTACAGAACGCTGTATCTCGCTAAATGACATCATTCTTTAAGGTTTCACGATGCTTGCATGCGCTTGAACGAAAATATCACAATACAGCAGTTTCGCACTTGTAACGGTACAACACGCAGTATTTGGCTTGTTCATGCCCTTTTGTGTGCTTTCACAACATTTCACCTATCGCAGTTTCGTACTCACAATAAAACACTATCACGTTAGATGACGTCGTTTTTGGTGGTTTCAGACGCTACCTAGCTTAAACTAACATAACTCAACCTAACATAACCTTCGCACTTCTATCGTTAGAAAACGTTTTACTCGCTACTTTACATTGCTTTCTACAACATTACGACGGTTTCAAGCGTTTCACATTAGATATCGCAGTTCCCGACTTGTAATGGTGAAAAACAATGCATCTCAATAGCTAATATTGTTTATTGCGGTTTTATGATGCTTCAAGTCTTGACCTAACCTTCGCACTTGTACGTAAAAGGCTCTCTTACACTGTTTCGTTCACACTTATTATATTTGCATGACCTCACAGTTTTTCACCAACTTAGTACAGTACAGAACGCTGTATCTCGCAAAATGACATCGTTATTTAAGGTTTCACGTTGCTTGCATGGGCTTTCAAGAGAATATCACAATACATTAGGTTCGCAATTGTAACGGTAGAAGACGCACTATCTGGCTAGCTCGCGCCGTGTTGTGTGCTTTCACAATGTTTCAGCTATTACAGTTTCGTACTCGCAACAAAACAACACTATCTCGTTAGACGAGGTTTTTTTTGGTGGTTTCACGACGGTACCTAGCTTAAAATAACATAACGCAACCTAACCTAACCTTCACAATTCTATCGTTAGAAAACGTTTTACTCGCTACTTTACAATGCTTTCTGCAACATTACGACGGTTTCATGCGCTTTCACAATAGATGTCACAGTTTCCGACTTGTAATGGTGAAAAACAATGCATCTCAATAGCTAATATTGTTTATTGCGGTTTTATGATGCTTCAAGTCTTGACCTAACCTTCGCACTTGTACGTAAAAGGCTCTCCTACACTGTTTCGTTCACACTTATTATAATTGCATGACCTCACAGTTTTTCACCAACTTAGTACAGTGCATAACGCTGTATCTCGCTAAATGACATTGTTATTTAAGGTTTCACGCTGCTTGCATGTGCTTTCACGAGAATATCACAATATAGCAGTTTCGCAATTGTAACTGTACAAGACGCACTATCTGGCTAGTTCGCGCCGTGTTGTGTGCTTTCACAATGTTTCAGCTATCACAGTTTCGTACTCGCAACAAAACAACACTACCTCGTTAGACGAGGTCGTTTTTGGTGGTTTCACGACGCAGCTAGCTCAAACTAACATAACCCAACCTAACTTAACTATCGCAATTCTATCGTTAGAAAACGTTTTACTCGCTACTTTACAATGCTTTCTGCAACATTACGACGGTTTCGTGCGTTTTCACAATAGATGTTGCAGTTTCCGACTTGTAATGGTGAAAAACACTGCATCTCAATAGCTGACAATGCTTAATGCGGTTTTACAACGCTTCATAACTTAACCTAACCTAACCTTCGCACTTCTATCAAATAGAGCTCTGTTAAGCTCTTTCGCTCACAATTACGATGTTTGCATGACCTCACAGTTTGTCACCAACTTAGTACAGTACAGAACGCTGTCTCGCAAAATGACATCGTTATTTAAGGTTTCACGTTGCTTGTATGCGCTTTCACGAGAATATCACAATATAGCAGGTTCGCAATTGTAACGGTACAAGACGCACTACCTGGCTAGCTCGCGCCGTGTTGTGTGCTTTCACAATGTTTCAGCTATTACAGTTTCGTACTCGCAACAAAACAACACTATCTCGTTAGACGAGGTTGTTTTTGGTGGTTTCACGACGCTACCTAGCTTAAAACAACATAACGCAACCTAACCTAACCTTCACAATTCTATCGTTAGAAAACGTTTTACTCGCTACTTTACAATGCTTTCTGCAACATTACGACGGTTTCGTGCGTTGTCACATTAGATGTTGCAGTGTCCGACTTGTAATAGTGAAAAACACTGCATCTCAATAGCTGACTATGCTTAATGCGGTTTTACAACGCTTCATAACTTAACCTAACCTAACCTTCGCACTTTATCTAATAAACGCTCTGTTAACCTGTTTCGCTCACAATTACGATATTTGCATGACCTCACAGTTTATCACCAACTTAGTACAGTACAGAACGCTGTATCTCGCAAAATGACATCGTTATTTAAGGTTTCACGTTGCTTGCATGGGCTTTCACGAGAATATCACAATATAGCAGGTTCGCAATTGTAAAGGTATAAGACGCACTATCTGGCTAGTTCGCGCCGTGTTGTGTGCTTTCACAATGTTTCAGCTATCACAGTTTCGTACTCGCAATAAAACAACACTACCTCGTTAGACGAGGTCGTTTTTGGTGGCTTCACGACACTACCTAGCTTAAACTAACATAACCCAACCTAACCTAACCTTCACAATTCTATCGTTAGAAAACACACTCGCTACTTTACAACGCTTTCTGCAACATTACGACGGTTTCATGCGCTTTCACACTAGATGTCGCAGTTTCCGACTTGTTATGGTGAAAAACACTGCATCTCAATAGCTGACATTGTATAATGCGGTTTTACAACGCTTCATAACTTAACCTAACCTAACCTTCGCACTTTATCTAATAAACGCTCTGTTGACCTGTTTCGCTCACAATTACAATATTTGCATGACCTCACAGTTTTTCACCAACTTAGTACAGTACAGAACGCTGTATCTTGCGAAATGACATCGTTATTTAAGGTTTCATGATGCTTGCATGCGCTTTCACAAGAATATCACAATATAGCAGTTTCGCACTTGTAACGGTACAAGACGCACTATCTGGCTAGTTCACGCCGTGTTGTGTGCTTTCACGATATTTCAGCTATCACAGTTTCGTACTCGCAACAAAACAACACTATCTTGTTAGACAAGGTCGTTTTTTGTGGTTTCACGACGCTACCTAGCTTAAACTAACATAACCCAACCAAACTTAACCTTCGCAATTCTATCGTTAGAAAACGTTTTACTCGCTACTTTACATTGCTCTCTGCAACATTACGACGGTTTCGTGCGTTGTCACATTAGATGTTGCAGTGTCCGACTTGTAATAGTGAAAAACACTGCATCTCAATAGCTGACTATGCTTAATGCGGTTTTACAACGCTTCATAACTTAACCTAACCTAACCTTCGCACTTTATCTAATAAACGCTCTGTTAACCTGTTTCGCTTACAATTACGATATTTGCATGACCTCACAGTTTTTCACCAACTTAGTACAGTACAGAACGCTGTATCTCGCAAAATGACATCGTTATTTAAGGTTTCACGTTGCTTGCATGGGCTTTCACGAGTATATCACAATATAGCAGGTTCGCAATTGTAAAGGTATAAGACGCACTATCTGGCTAGTTCGCGCCGTGTTGTGTGCTTTCACAATGTTTCAGCTATCACAGTTTCGTACTCGCAACAAAACAACACTACCTCGTTAGACGAGGTCGTTTTTGGTGGTTTCACGACGCTAACTAGCTTAAACTAACATAACCCAATCTAACCTAACCTTCACAATTCTATCGTTAGAAAACGTTTTACTCGCTACTTTACAATGCTTTCTGCAACATTACGACGGTTTCATGCGCTTTCACAATAGATGTCGCCGTTTCCGACTTGTATTGGTGATAACACTGCATCTGAATGGCTGACATTGCTTAATGCAGTTTTACAACGCTTCATAACCTAACCTAACCTAATGTTCGCACTTCTATCTAATAAACGCTCTGTTACACTGTTTCGCTCACAATTACGATATTTGCATGACCTCACAGTTTTTCACCAACTTAGTACAGCACAGAAAGCTGAATCTCGCTAAATGACATCGTTATTTAAGGTTTCATGATGCTTGCATGCGCTTTCACGAGAATATCACAATATAGCAGTTTCGCACTTGTAACGGTACAAGACGCACTATTTGGCTAGTTCACGCCGTGTTGTGTGCTTTCACGATATTTCAGCTATCACAGTTTCGTACTCGCAACAAAACAACACTATCTTGTTAGACAAGGTCGTTTTTTGTGGTTTCACGACGCTACCTAGCCCAAACTAACATAACCCAACCAAACTTAACCTTCGCAATTCTATCGTTAGAAAACGTTTTACTCGCTACTTTATATGCTTTCTGCAACATTACGACGGTTTCGTGCGTTGTCACATTAGATGTTGCAGTGTCCGACTTGTAATAGTGAAAAACACTGCATCTAAATAGCTGACTATGCTTAATGCGGTTTTACAACGCTTCATAACTTAACCTAACCTAACCTTCGCACTTTATCTAATAAACGCTCTGTTAACCTGTTTCGCTCACAATTACGATATTTGCATGACCCCACAGTTTTTCACCAACTTAGTACAGTACAGAACGCTGTATCTCGCAAAATGACATCGTTATTTAAGGTTTCACGTTGCTTGCATGGGCTTTCACGAGAATATCACAATATAGCAGGTTCGCAATTGTAAAAATATAAGACGCACTATCTGGCTAGTTCACGCCGTGTTGTGTGCTTTCACGATATTTCAGCTATCACAGTTTCGTACTCGCAACAAAACAACACTATCTCGTTAAACGAGGTCGTTTTTGGTGGTTTCACGACGCTACCTAGCTTAAAATAAGATAACGCAACCTAACCTAACCTTCAAAATTCTATCGTTAGAAAACGTTTTACTCGCTACTTTACAATGCTTTCTGCAACATTACGACGGTTTCATGCGCTTTCACAATAGATGTCGCAGTTTCCGACTTGTATTGGTGATAACACTGCATCTGAATGGCTGACATTGCTTAATGCAGTTTTACAACGCTTCATAACTTAACCTAACCTAACGTTCGCACTTCTATCTAATAAACGCTCTGTTACACTGTTTCGCTCACAATTACGATATTTGCATGACCTCACAGTTTCTCACCAACTTAGTACAGTACAGAAAGCTGAATCTCGCTAAATGACATCGTTATTTAAGGTTTCATGATGCTTGCATGCGCTTTCACGAGAATATCACAATATAGCAGTTTCGCACTTGTAACGGTACAGGACGCACTATCTGGCTAGTTCACGCCGTGTTGTGTGCTTTCACGATATTTCAGCTATCACAGTTTCGTACTCGCAACAAAACAACACTATCTCGTTAAACGAGGTCGTTTTTGGTGGTTTCACGATGCTACCTAGCTTAAAATAACATAACGCAACCTAACCTAACCTTCACAATTCTATCGTTAGAAAACGTTTTACTCGCTACTTTACAATGCTTTCTGCAACATTACGACGGTTTCATGCGCTTTCACAATAGATGTCACAGTTTCCGACTTGTAATGGTGAAAAACAATGCATCTCAATAGTTAACATTGTTTATTGCGGTTTTATGATGTTTCAAGTCTTGACCTAACCTTCGCACTTGTACGTAAAAGGCTCTCCTACACTGTTTCGTTCACACTTATTATATTTGCATGACCTCACAGTTTTTCACCAACTTAGTACAGTGCATAACGCTGTATCTCGCTAAATGACATCGTTATTTAAGGTTTCATGATGCTTGCATGCGCTTTCACGAGAATATCACAATATAGCAGTTTCGCACTTGTAACGGTACAAGACGCACTATCTGGCTAGTTCACGCCGTGTTGTGTGCTTTCACAATATTTCAGCTATCACAGTTTCTTACTCGCAACAAAACAACACTATCTTGTTAGACAAGGTCGTTTTTTGTGGTTTCACGACGCTACCTAGCTTAAACTAACATAACCCAACCAAACTTAACCTTCGCAATTCTATCGTTAGAAAACGTTTTACTCGCTACTTTACAATGCTTTCTGCAACATTACGACGGTTTCGTGCGTTGTCACATTAGATGTTGCAGTGTCCGACTTGTAATAGTGAAAAACACTGCATCTCAATAGCTGACTATGCTTAATGCGGTTTTACAACGCTTCATAACCTAACCTAACCTAACCTTCGCACTTTATCTAATAAACGCTCTGTTTACCTGTTTCGCTCACAATTACGATATTTGCATGACCTCACAGTTTTTCACCAACTTAGTACAGTACAGAACGCTGTATCTCGCAAAATGACATCGTTATTTAAGGTTTCACGTTGCTTGCATGGGCTTTCACGAGAATATCACAATATAGCAGGTTCGCAATTGTAAAGGTATAAGACGCACTATCTGGCTAGTTCGCGCCGTGTTGTGTGCTTTCACAATGTTTCGTACTCGCAACAAAACAATACTACCTCGTTAGACGAGGTCGTTTTTGGTGGTTTCAGGACGCTACCTAGCTTAAACTAACATAACCCATTCTAACTTAACCTTCGCAATTCTATCGTTAGAAAACGTTTTACTCGCTACTTTACAATGCTTTCTGCAACATTACGACGGTTTCATGCGCTTTCACAATAGATGTTGCAGTTTCCGACTTGTATTGGTGATAACACTGCATCTGAATAGCTGACATTGCTTAATGCAGTTTTACAACGCTTCATAACTTGACCTAACCTAACGTTCGCACTTCTATCTAATAAACGCTCTGTTACACTGTTTCGCTCACAATTACGATATTTGCATGACCTCACAGTTTTTCACCAACTTAGTACAGCACAGAAAGCTGAATCTCGCTAAATGACATCGTTATTTAAGGTTTCATGATGCTTGCATGCGCTTTCACGAGAATATCAAAATATAGCAGTTTCGCACTTGTAACGGTACAAGACGCACTATTTGGCTAGTTCACGCCGTGTTGTGTGCTTTCACGATATTTCAGCTATCACAGTTTCGTACTCGCAACAAAACAACACTATCTTGTTAGACAAGGTCGTTTTTTGTGGTTTCACGACGCTACCTAGCCCAAACTAACATAACCCAACCAAACTTAACCTTCGCAATTCTATCGTTAGAAAACGTTTTACTCGCTACTTTATATGCTTTCTGCAACATTACGACGGTTTCGTGCGTTGTCACATTAGATGTTGCAGTGTCCGACTTGTAATAGTGAAAAACACTGCATCTAAATAGCTGACTATGCTTAATGCGGTTTTACAACGCTTCATAACTTAACCTAACCTAACCTTCGCACTTTATCTAATAAACGCTCTGTTAACCTGTTTCGCTCACAATTACGATATTTGCATGACCCCACAGTTTTTCACCAACTTAGTACAGTACAGAACGCTGTATCTCGCAAAATGACATCGTTATTTAAGGTTTCACGTTGCTTGCATGGGCTTTCACGAGAATATCACAATATAGCAGGTTCGCAATTGTAAAAATATAAGACGCACTATCTGGCTAGTTCACGCCGTGTTGTGTGCTTTCACGATATTTCAGCTATCACAGTTTCGTACTCGCAACAAAACAACACTATCTCGTTAAACGAGGTCGTTTTTGGTGGTTTCACGACGCTACCTAGCTTAAAATAAGATAACGCAACCTAACCTAACCTTCAAAATTCTATCGTTAGAAAACGTTTTACTCGCTACTTTACAATGCTTTCTGCAACATTACGACGGTTTCATGCGCTTTCACAATAGATGTCGCAGTTTCCGACTTGTATTGGTGATAACACTGCATCTGAATGGCTGACATTGCTTAATGCAGTTTTACAACGCTTCATAACTTAACCTAACCTAACGTTCGCACTTCTATCTAATAAACGCTCTGTTACACTGTTTCGCTCACAATTACGATATTTGCATGACCTCACAGTTTCTCACCAACTTAGTACAGTACAGAAAGCTGAATCTCGCTAAATGACATCGTTATTTAAGGTTTCATGATGCTTGCATGCGCTTTCACGAGAATATCACAATATAGCAGTTTCGCACTTGTAACGGTACAGGACGCACTATCTGGCTAGTTCACGCCGTGTTGTGTGCTTTCACGATATTTCAGCTATCACAGTTTCGTACTCGCAACAAAACAACACTATCTCGTTAAACGAGGTCGTTTTTGGTGGTTTCACGATGCTACCTAGCTTAAAATAACATAACGCAACCTAACCTAACCTTCACAATTCTATCGTTAGAAAACGTTTTACTCGCTACTTTACAATGCTTTCTGCAACATTACGACGGTTTCATGCGCTTTCACAATAGATGTCACAGTTTCCGACTTGTAATGGTGAAAAACAATGCATCTCAATAGTTAACATTGTTTATTGCGGTTTTATGATGTTTCAAGTCTTGACCTAACCTTCGCACTTGTACGTAAAAGGCTCTCCTACACTGTTTCGTTCACACTTATTATATTTGCATGACCTCACAGTTTTTCACCAACTTAGTACAGTGCATAACGCTGTATCTCGCTAAATGACATCGTTATTTAAGGTTTCATGATGCTTGCATGCGCTTTCACGAGAATATCACAATATAGCAGTTTCGCACTTGTAACGGTACAAGACGCACTATCTGGCTAGTTCACGCCGTGTTGTGTGCTTTCACAATATTTCAGCTATCACAGTTTCGTACTCGCAACAAAACAACACTATCTTGTTAGACAAGGTCGTTTTTTGTGGTTTCACGACGCTACCTAGCTTAAACTAACATAACCCAACCAAACTTAACCTTCGCAATTCTATCGTTAGAAAACGTTTTACTCGCTACTTTACAATGCTTTCTGCAACATTACGACGGTTTCGTGCGTTGTCACATTAGATGTTGCAGTGTCCGACTTGTAATAGTGAAAAACACTGCATCTCAATAGCTGACTATGCTTAATGCGGTTTTACAACGCTTCATAACCTAACCTAACCTAACCTTCGCACTTTATCTAATAAACGCTCTGTTAACCTGTTTCGCTCACAATTACGATATTTGCATGACCTCACAGTTTTTCACCAACTTAGTACAGTACAGAACGCTGTATCTCGCAAAATGACATCGTTATTTAAGGTTTCACGTTGCTTGCATGGGCTTTCACGAGAATATCACAATATAGCAGGTTCGCAATTGTAAAGGTATAAGACGCACTATCTGGCTAGTTCGCGCCGTGTTGTGTGCTTTCACAATGTTTCGTACTCGCAACAAAACAATACTACCTCGTTAGACGAGGTCGTTTTTGGTGGTTTCAGGACGCTACCTAGCTTAAACTAACATAACCCATTCTAACTTAACCTTCGCAATTCTATCGTTAGAAAACGTTTTACTCGCTACTTTACAATGCTTTCTGCAACATTACGACGGTTTCATGCGCTTTCACAATAGATGTTGCAGTTTCCGACTTGTATTGGTGATAACACTGCATCTGAATAGCTGACATTGCTTAATGCAGTTTTACAACGCTTCATAACTTGACCTAACCTAACGTTCGCACTTCTAATAAACGCTCTGTTACACTGTTTCGCTCACAATTACGATATTTGCATGACCTCAAAGATTTCACCAACTTAGTACAGTACAGAAAGCTGTATCTCGCTAAATGACATCGTTATTTAAGGTTTCATGATGCTTGCATGCGCTTTCACGAGAATATCACAATATAGCAGTTTCGCACTTGTAACGGTACAAGACGCACTATCTGGCTAGTTCACGCCGTGTTGTGTGCTCTCACGACATTTCAGCTATCACAGTTTCGTACTCGCAACAAAACAACACTATCTTGTTAGACAAGGTCGTTTTTTGTGGTTTCACGACGCTACCTAGCTTAAACTAACATAACCCAACCAAACTTAACCTTCGCAATTCTATCGTTAGAAAACGTTTTACTCGCTACTTTACAATGCTTTCTGCAACATTACGACGGTTTCGTGCGTTGTCACATTAGATGTTGCAGTGTCCGACTTGTAATAGTGAAAAACACTGCATCTCAATAGCTGACTATGCTTAATGCGGTTTTACAACGCTTCATAACCTAACCTAACCTAACCTTCGCACTTTATCTAATAAACGCTCTGTTAACCTGTTTCGCTCACAATTACAATATTTGCATGACCTCACAGTTTTTCACCAACTTAGTACAGTACAGAACGCTGTATCTCGCAAAATGACATCGTTATTTAAGGTTTTACGTTGCTTGCATGGGCTTTCACGAGAATATCACAATATAGCAGGTTCGCAATTGTAAAGGTATAAGACGCACTATCTGGCTAGTTCGCGCCGTGTTGTGTGCTTTCACAATGTTTCAGCTGTCACAGTTTCGTACTCGCAACAAAACAACTCTCGCTAGACGAGGTCATTTTTGGTGGTTTCACGACGCTACCTAGCTTAAACTAACATAACCCAACCTAACCTAACCTTCACAATTCTATCGTTAGAAAACGTTTTACTCGCTACTTTACAATGCTTTCTGCAACATTACGACGGTTTCATGCGCTTTCACAATAGACGTCGCAGTTTCCGACTTGTATTGGTGATAACACTGCATCTGAATGGCTGACATTGCTTAATGCAGTTTTACAACGCTTCCTAACTTAACCTAACCTAACGTTCGCACTTCTATCTAATAAACGCTCTGTTACACTGTTTCGCTCACAATTACGATATTTGCATGACCTCACAGTTTTTCACCAACTTAGTACAGTACAGAAAGGTGAATCTCGCTAAATGACATCGTTAAGGTTTCATGATGCTTGCATGCGCTTTCACGAGAATATCACAATATAGCAGTTTCGCACTTGTAACGGTACAAGACGCACTATCTGGCTAGTTCACGCCGTGTTGTGTGCTTTCACGATATTTCAGCTATCACAGTTTCGTACTCGCAACAAAACAACACTATCTCGTTAAACGAGGTCGTTTTTGGTGATTTCACGACGCTACCTAGCTTAAAATAAGATAACGCAACCTAACCTAACCTTCAAAATTCTATCGTTAGAAAACGTTTTACTCGCTACTTTACAATGCTTTCTGCAACATTACGACGGTTTCATGCGCTTTCACAATAGATGTCGCAGTTTCCGACTTGTATTGGTGATAACACTGCATCTGAATGGCTGACATTGCTTAATGCGGTTTTACAACGCTTCATAACCTTACTTAACCTTCGCACTTCTATCTAATAAACGCTCTGTTAACCTGTTTCGCTCAAAATTACGATATTTGCATGACCTCACAGTTTTTCACCAACTTAGTACAGTGCATAACGCTGTATCTCGCTAAATGACATTGTTATTTAAGGTTTCACGCTGCTTGCATGTGCTTTCACGAGAATATCACAATATAGCAATTTCGCAATTGTAACGGTACAAGACGCACTATCTGGCTAGTTCGCGCCGTGTTGTGTGCTTTCACAATGTTTCAGCTATCACAGTTTCGTACTCGCAACAAAACAACACTACTTCGTTAGACGAGGTCGTTTTTGGTGGTTTCACGACGCAGCAAGCTCAAACTAACATAACCCAACCTAACTTAACTATCGCAATTCTATCGTTAGAAAACGTTTTACTCGCTACTTTACAATGCTTTCTGCAACATTACGACGGTTTCGTGCGTTTTCACATTAGATGTTGCAGTTTCTGACTTGTAATGGTGAAAAACACTGCATCTCAATAGCTGACAATGCTTAATGCGGTTTTACAACGCTTCATAACTTAACCTAACCTAACCTTCGCACTTCTATCTAATAGAGCTCTGTTAACCTCTTTCGCTCACAATTACGATGTTTGCATGACCTCACAGTTTGTCACCAACTTGGTACAGTACAGAACGCTGTCTCGCAAAATGACATCGTTATTTAAGGTTTCACGTTGCTTGTATGCGCTTTCACGAGAATACCACAATATAGCAGGTTCGCAATTGTAACGGTACAAGACGCACTATCTGGCTAGCTCGCGCCGTGTTGTGTGCTTTCACAATGTTTCAGCTATTACAGTTTCGTACTCGCAACAAAACAACACTATCTCGTTAGACGAGGTGTTTTTTGGTGGTTTCACGACGCTACCTAGCTTAAAATAACATAACGCAACCTAACCTAACCTTCACAATTCTATCGTTAGAAAACGTTTTACTCGCTACTTTACAATGCTTTCTGCAACATTACGACGGTTTCATGCGCTTTCACAATAGATGTCACAGTTTCCGACTTGTAATGGTGAAAAACAATGCATCTCCATAGATAATATTGTTTATTGCTGTTTTATGATGCTTCAAGTCTTGACCTAACCTTCGCACTTGTACGTAAAAGGCTCTTTTACACTGTTTCGTTAACACTTATATTTGCATGACCTCACAGTTTTTCACCAACTTAGTACAGTACAGAACGCTGTATCTCGCTAAATGACATCGTTATTTAAGGTTTCACGCTGCTTGCATGTGCTTTCACGAGAATATCACAATATAGCAGTTTCGCACTTGTAACGGTACAAGACGCACTCTCTGACTAGTTCACGCCGTGTTGTGTGCTTTCACAATATTTCAGCTATCACAGTTTTGTACTCGCAACAAAACAACACTATCTTGCTAGACGAGGTCGTTTTTGGGGGTTTCACGACGCTACCTAGCTTAAACTAACATAACCCAAACTAACCTAACCTTCACAATTCTATCGTTAGAAAACATTTTACTCGCTACTTTACAACGCTTTCTGCAACATTACGAAGGTTTCATGCGCTTTCACATTAGATGTCGCAGTTTCCGACTTGTTATGGTGAAAAACACTGCATCTCAATAGCTGACTACGCTTAATGTGGTTTCACAACGCTTCATAACTTAACCTAACCTAACGTTCGCACTTCTATCTAATAAACGCTCTGTTACACTGTTTCGCTCACAATTACGATATTTGCATAACCTCACAGTTTTTCACCAACTTAGTACAGTAAAAAACGCTGTATCTCGCAAAATGACATCGTTATTTAAGGTTTCACGTTGCTTGCATGTGTTTTCACGAGAATATCACAATATAGCAGGTTCGCAATTGTAACGGTATAAGACGCACTATCTGGCTAGTTCGCGCCGTGTTGTGTGCTTTCACAATGTTACAGCTATCACAGTTTCGTACTCGCAACAAAACACTACCTCGTTAGACGAGGTCGTTTTTGGTGGTTTCACGACGCTACCTAGCTTAAACTAACATAACCCAACCTAACCTAACCTTCACAAATCTATCGTTAGAAAACGTTTTACTCGCTACTTTACAATGCTTTCTGCAACATTACGACGGTTTCATGCGCTTTCACAATAGATGTCGCAGTTTCCGACTTGTATTGGTGATAACACTGCATCTGAATGGCTGACATAGCTTAATGCAGTTTTACAACGCTTCATAACTTAACCTAACCTAACGTTCGCACTTCTATCTAATAAACGCTCTGTTACACTGTTTGGCTCACAATTACGATATTTGCATGACCTCACAGTTTTTCACCAACTTAGTACAGTACAGAAAGCTGAATCTCGCTAAATGACATCGTTATTTAAGGTTTCATGATGCTTGCATGCGCTTTCACGAGAATATCACAATATAGCAGTTTCGCACTTGTAACGGTACAAGACGCACTATCTGGCTAGTTCACGCCATGTTGTGTGCTTTCACGATATTTCAGCTATCACAGTTTCGTACTCGCAACAAAACAACACTACCTCGTTAAACGAGGTCGTTTTTGGTGGTTTCACGACGCTACCTAGCTTAAAATAACATAACGCAACCTAACCTAACCTTCACAATTCTATCGTTAGAAAACGTTTTACTCGCTACTTTACAATGCTTTCTGCAACATTACGACGGTTTCATGCGCTTTCACAATAGATGTCACAGTTTCCGACTTGTAATGGTGAAAAACAATGCATCTCAATAGCTAATATTGTTTATTGCGGTTTTGTGATGCTTCAAGTCTTGACCTAACCTTCGCACTTGTACGTAAAAGGCTCTTTTACACTGTTTCGTTCACACTTATATTTGCATGACCTCACAGTTTTTCACCAACCTAGTACAGTACAGAACGCTGTATCTCGCTAAATGACATCGTTATTTAAGGTTTCACGCTGCTTGCATGTGCTTTCACGAGAATATCACAATATAGCAGTTTCGCACTTGTAACGGTACAAGACGCACTATCTGGCTAGTTCACGCCGTGTTGTGTGCTTTCACAATATTTCAGCTATCACAATTTTTACTCGCAACAAAACAACACTATCTTGTTAGATGAGGTCCTTTTTGGTGGTTCCACGACGCTACCTAGCTTAAACTAACATAACCCAACCTAACCTAACCTTCACAATTCTATCGTTAGAAAACATTTTACTCGCTACTTTACAACGCTTTCTGCAACATTACGACGGTTTCATGCGCTTTCACATTAGATGTCGCAGTTTCCGACTTGTTATGGTGAAAAACACTGCATCTCAATAGCTGACATTGTTTAATGCGGTTTTACAACGCTTCATAACTTAACCTAACCTAACCTTCACACTTCTATCTAATAAACGCTCGGTTACACTGTTTCGCTCACAATTACGATATTTGAATGACCTCACAGTTTTTCACCAACTTTGTACAGTACAGAACGCTGTATCTCGCTAAATGACATCGTTATTTAAGGTTTCACGTTGCTTGCATGCGGTTCCACGAGATTATCACAATATAGCAGGTTCGCAATTGTAACGGTACAAGACGCACTATCTGGCTAGTTCGCGCCGTGTTGTGTGCTTTCACAATGTTTCGTACTCGCAACAAAACAATACTACCTCGTTAGACGAGGTCGTTTTTGGTGGTTTCAGGACGCTACCTTGCTTAAACTAACATAACCCAACCTAACTTAGCCTTCGCAATTCTATCGTTAGAAAACGTTTTACTCGCTACTTTACAATGCTTTCTGCAACATTACGACGGTTTCATGCGCTTTCACAATAGATGTTGCAGTTTCCGACTTGTATTGGTGATAACACTGCGTCTGAATAGCTGACATTGCTTAATGCAGTTTTACAGTGCTTCATAACTTGACCTAACCTAACGTTCGCACTTCTATCTAATAAACGCTCTGTTACACTGTTTCGCTCACAATTACAATATTTGCGTGACCTCACAGTTTTTCACCAACTTAGTACAGTACAGAAAGCTGAATCTCGCTAAATGACATCGTTATTTAAGGTTTCATGATGCTTGCATGCGCTTTCACGAGAATATCACAATATAGCAGTTTCGCACTTGTAACGGTACAAGACGCACTATCTGGCAAGTTCACGCCGTGTTGTGTGCTTTCACGATATTTCAGCTATCACAGTTTGGTACTCGCAACAAAACAACACTCTCTTGTTAGACAAGGTCGTTTTGTGTGGTTTCACGACGCTACCTAGCTTAAACTAACATAACCCAACCAAACTTAACCTTCGCAATTCTATCGTTAGAAAACGTTTTACTCGCTACTTTACAATCCTTTCTGCAACATTACGACGGTTTCGTGCGTTGTCACATTAGATGTTGCAGTGTCCGACTTGTAATAGTGAAAAACACTGCATCTCAATAGCTGACTATGCTTAATGCGGTTTTACAACGCTTCATAACTTAACCTAACCTAACCTTCGCACTTTATCTAATAAACGCTCTGTTAACCTGTTTCGCTCACAATTACGATATTTGCATGACCTCACAGTTTTCACCAACTTAGTACAGTACAGAACGCTGTATCTCGCAAAATGACATCGTTATTTAAGGTTTCCCGTTGCTTGCATGGGCTTTCACGAGAATATCACAATATAGCAGGTTCGCAATTGTAACGGTATAAGACGCACTATCTGGCTAGTTCGCGCCGTGTTGTGTGCTTTCACAATGTTTCAGCTATCACAGTTTCGTACTCGCAACAAAACAACACTACCTCGTTAGACGATGTCGTTTTTGGTGGTTTCACGACGCTACCTAGCTCAAACTAACATAACCCAACCTAACTTAACCTTCGCAATTCTATCGTTAGAAAACGTTTTACTCGCTACTTTACAATGCTTTCTGCAACATTACGACGGTTTCGTGCGTTTTCACATTAGATGTTGCAGTTTCCGACTTGTAATGGTGAAAAACACTGCATCTCAATAGCTGACTATGCTTAATGCAGTTTTACAACGCTTCCTAACTTAACCTAACCTAACGTTCGCACTTCTATCTAATAAACGCTCTGTTACACTGTTTCGCTCACAATTACGATATTTGCATGACCTCACAGTTTTTCACCAACTTAGTACAGTACAGAAAGCTGAATCTCGCTAAATGACATCGTTATTTAAGGTTTCATGATGCTTGCATGCGCTTTCACGAGAATATCACAATATAGCAGTTTCGCACTTGTAACGGTACAAGACGCACTATCTGGCTAGTTCACGCCATGTTGTGTGCTTTCACGATATTTCAGCTATCACAGTTTCGTACTCGCAACAAAACAACACTATCTCGTTAAACGAGGTCGTTTTTGGTGGTTTCACGACGCTACCTAGCTTAAAATAACATAACGCAACCTAACCTAACCTTCACAATTCTATCGTTAGAAAACGTTTTACTCGCTACTTTACAATGCTTTCTGCAACATTACGACGGTTTCATGCGCTTTCACAATAGATGTCACAGTTTCCGACTTGTAATGGTGAAAAACAATGCATCTCAATAGCTAATATTGTTTATTGCGGTTTTGTGATGCTTCAAGTCTTGACCTAACCTTCGCACTTGTACGTAAAAGGCTCTTTTACACTGTTTCGTTCACACTTATATTTGCATGACCTCACAGTTTTTCACCAACCTAGTACAGTACAGAACGCTGTATCTCGCTAAATGACATCGTTATTTAAGGTTTCACGCTGCTTGCATGTGCTTTCACGAGAATATCACAATATAGCAGTTTCGCACTTGTAACGGTACAAGACGCACTATCTGGCTAGTTCACGCCGTGTTGTGTGCTTTCACAATATTTCAGCTATCACAATTTTTACTCGCAACAAAACAACACTATCTTGTTAGATGAGGTCCTTTTTGGTGGTTCCACGACGCTACCTAGCTTAAACTAACATAACCCAACCTAACCTAACCTTCACAATTCTATCGTTAGAAAACATTTTACTCGCTACTTTACAACGCTTTCTGCAACATTACGACGGTTTCATGCGCTTTCACATTAGATGTCGCAGTTTCCGACTTGTTATGGTGAAAAACACTGCATCTCAATAGCTGACATTGTTTAATGCGGTTTTACAACGCTTCATAACTTAACCTAACCTAACCTTCACACTTCTATCTAATAAACGCTCGGTTACACTGTTTCGCTCACAATTACGATATTTGAATGACCTCACAGTTTTTCACCAACTTTGTACAGTACAGAACGCTGTATCTCGCTAAATGACATCGTTATTTAAGGTTTCACGTTGCTTGCATGCGGTTCCACGAGATTATCACAATATAGCAGGTTCGCAATTGTAACGGTACAAGACGCACTATCTGGCTAGTTCGCGCCGTGTTGTGTGCTTTCACAATGTTTCGTACTCGCAACAAAACAATACTACCTCGTTAGACGAGGTCGTTTTTGGTGGTTTCAGGACGCTACCTTGCTTAAACTAACATAACCCAACCTAACTTAGCCTTCGCAATTCTATCGTTAGAAAACGTTTTACTCGCTACTTTACAATGCTTTCTGCAACATTACGACGGTTTCATGCGCTTTCACAATAGATGTTGCAGTTTCCGACTTGTATTGGTGATAACACTGCGTCTGAATAGCTGACATTGCTTAATGCAGTTTTACAGTGCTTCATAACTTGACCTAACCTAACGTTCGCACTTCTATCTAATAAACGCTCTGTTACACTGTTTCGCTCACAATTACAATATTTGCGTGACCTCACAGTTTTTCACCAACTTAGTACAGTACAGAAAGCTGAATCTCGCTAAATGACATCGTTATTTAAGGTTTCATGATGCTTGCATGCGCTTTCACGAGAATATCACAATATAGCAGTTTCGCACTTGTAACGGTACAAGACGCACTATCTGGCAAGTTCACGCCGTGTTGTGTGCTTTCACGATATTTCAGCTATCACAGTTTGGTACTCGCAACAAAACAACACTCTCTTGTTAGACAAGGTCGTTTTGTGTGGTTTCACGACGCTACCTAGCTTAAACTAACATAACCCAACCAAACTTAACCTTCGCAATTCTATCGTTAGAAAACGTTTTACTCGCTACTTTACAATCCTTTCTGCAACATTACGACGGTTTCGTGCGTTGTCACATTAGATGTTGCAGTGTCCGACTTGTAATAGTGAAAAACACTGCATCTCAATAGCTGACTATGCTTAATGCGGTTTTACAACGCTTCATAACTTAACCTAACCTAACCTTCGCACTTTATCTAATAAACGCTCTGTTAACCTGTTTCGCTCACAATTACGATATTTGCATGACCTCACAGTTTTCACCAACTTAGTACAGTACAGAACGCTGTATCTCGCAAAATGACATCGTTATTTAAGGTTTCCCGTTGCTTGCATGGGCTTTCACGAGAATATCACAATATAGCAGGTTCGCAATTGTAACGGTATAAGACGCACTATCTGGCTAGTTCGCGCCGTGTTGTGTGCTTTCACAATGTTTCAGCTATCACAGTTTCGTACTCGCAACAAAACAACACTACCTCGTTAGACGATGTCGTTTTTGGTGGTTTCACGACGCTACCTAGCTCAAACTAACATAACCCAACCTAACTTAACCTTCGCAATTCTATCGTTAGAAAACGTTTTACTCGCTACTTTACAATGCTTTCTGCAACATTACGACGGTTTCGTGCGTTTTCACATTAGATGTTGCAGTTTCCGACTTGTAATGGTGAAAAACACTGCATCTCAATAGCTGACTATGCTTAATGCAGTTTTACAACGCTTCCTAACTTAACCTAACCTAACGTTCGCACTTCTATCTAATAAACGCTCTGTTACACTGTTTCGCTCACAATTACGATATTTGCATGACCTCACAGTTTTTCACCAACTTAGTACAGTACAGAAAGCTGAATCTCGCTAAATGACATCGTTATTTAAGGTTTCATGATGCTTGCATGCGCTTTCACGAGAATATCACAATATAGCAGTTTCGCACTTGTAACGGTACAAGACGCACTATCTGGCTAGTTCACGCCATGTTGTGTGCTTTCACGATATTTCAGCTATCACAGTTTCGTACTCGCAACAAAACAACACTATCTCGTTAAACGAGGTCGTTTTTGGTGGTTTCACGACGCTACCTAGCTTAAAATAACATAACGCAACCTAACCTAACCTTCACAATTCTATCGTTAGAAAACGTTTTACTCGCTACTTTACAATGCTTTCTGCAACATTACCACGGTTTCATGCGCTTCCACAATAGATGTCACAGTTTGCGACTTGTAATGGTGAAAAACAATGCATCTCAATAGTTAACATTGTTTATTGCGGTTTTATGATGCTTCAAGTCTTGACCTAACCTTCGCACTTGTACGTAAAAGGCTCTCCTACACTGTTTCGTTCACACTTATTATATTTGCATGACCTCACAGTTTTTCACCAACTTAGTACAGTGCATAACGCTGTATCTCGCTAAATGACATCGTTATTTAAGGTTTCACGCTGCTTGCATGTGCTTTCACGAGAATATCACAATATAGCAGTTTCGCAATTGTAACGGTACAAGACGCACTATCTGGCTAGTTCGCGCCGTGTTGTGTGCTTTCACAATCTTTCAGCTATCACAGTTTCGTACTCGCAACAAAACAACACTACCTCGTTAGACGAGGTCGTTTTTGGTGGTTTCACGACGCTACCTAGCTCAAACTAACATAACCCAACCTAACTTAACCTTCGCAATTCTATCGCTAGAAGACGTTTTACTCGCTACTTTACAATGCTTTCTGCAACATTACGACGGTTTCATGCGCTTTCACAATAGATGTCACAGTTTACGACTTGTAATGGTGAAAAACAATGCATCTCAATAGCTAATATTGTTTATTGCGGTTTTATGATGCTTCAAGTCTTGACCTAACCTTCGCACTTGTACGTAAAAGGCTCTTTTACACTGTTTCGTTCACACTTATTATATTTGCATGACCTCACAGTTTTTCACCAACTTAGTACAGTGCATAACGCTGTATCTCGCTAAATGACATTGTTATTTAAGGTTTCACGCTGCTTGCATGTGATTTCACGAGAATATCACAATATAGCAGTTTCGCAATTGTAAGGGTACAAGACGCACTATCTGGCTAGTTCGCTCCGTGTTGTGTGCTTTCACAATGTTTCAGCTATCACAGTTTCGTACTCGCAACAAAACAACACTACCTCGTTAGACGAGGTCGTTTTTGGTGGTTTCACGACGCTACCTAGCTTAAACTAACATAACCCAACCTAACCTAACCTTCACAAATCTATCGTTAGAAAACGTTTTACTCGCTACTTTACAATGCTTTCTGCAACATTACGACGGTTTCATGCGCTTTCACAATAGATGTCGCAGTTTCCGACTTGTATTGGTGATAACAATGCATCTGAATGGCTGACATAGCTTAATGCAGTTTTACAACGCTTCATAACTTAACCTAACCTAACGTTCGCACTTCTATCTAATAAACGCTCTGTTACACTGTTTCGCTCACAATTACGATATTTGCATGACCTCACAGTTTTTCACCAACTTAGTACAGTACAGAAAGCTGAATCTCGCTAAATGACATCGTTATTTAAGGTTTCATGATGCTTGCATGCGCTTTCACGAGAATATCACAATATAGCAGTTTCGCACTTGTAACGGTACAAGACGCACTATCTGGCTAGTTCACGCCATGTTGTGTGCTTTCACGATATTTCAGCTATTACACTTTCGTACTCGCAACAAAACAACACTATCTCGTTAGACGAGGTTGTTTTTGGTGGTTTCACGACGCTACCTAGCTTAAAATAACATAACGCAACCTAACCTAACCTTCACAATTCTATCGTTAGAAAACGTTTTACTCGCTACTTTACAATGCTTTCTGCAACATTACGACGGTTTCATGCGCTTTCACAATAGATGTCACAGTTTCCGACTTGTAATGGTGAAAAACAATGCATCTCAATAGCTAATATTGTTTATTGCGGTTTTGTGATGCTTCAAGTCTTGACCTAACCTTCGCACTTGTACGTAAAAGGCTCTTTTACACTGTTTCGTTCACACTTATATTTGCATGACCTCACAGTTTTTCACCAACTTAGTACAGTACAGAACGCTGTATCTCGCTAAATGACATCGTTATTTAAGGTATCACGCTGCTTGCATGTGCTTTCACGAGAATATCACAATATAGCAGTTTCGCACTTGTAACGGTACAAGACGCACTATCTGGCTAGTTCACGCCGTGTTGTGTGCTTTCACAATATTTCAGCTATCACAATTTTGTACTCGCAACAAAACAACACTATCTTGTTAGATGAGGTCCTTTTTGGTGGTTTCACGACGCTACCTAGCTTAAACTAACATAACCCAACCTAACCTAACCTTCACAATTCTATCGTTAGAAAACATTTTACTCGCTACTTTACAACGCTTTCTGCAACATTACGACGGTTTCATGCGCTTTCACATTAGATGTCGCAGTTTCCGACTTGTTATGGTGAAAAACAATGCATCTCAATAGCTGACATTGTTTAATGCGGTTTTACAACGCTTCATAACTTGACCTAACCTAACGTTCGCACTTCTATCTAATAAACGCTCTGCTACACTGTTTCGCTCACAATTACGATATTTGCGTGACCTCACAGTTTTTCACCAACTTAGTACAGTACAGAAAGCTGTATCTCGCTAAATGACATCGCTATTTAAGGTTTCATGATGCTTGCATGCGCTTTCACGAGAATATCACAATATAGCAGTTTCGCACTTGTAACGGTACAAGACGCACTATCTGGCAAGTTCACGCCGTGTTGTGTGCTTTCACGATATTTCAGCTATCACAGTTTGGTACTCGCAACAAAACAACACTCTCTTGTTAGACAAGGTCGTTTTGTGTGGTTTCACGACGCTACCTAGCTTAAACTAACATAACCCAACCAAACTTAACCTTCGCAATTCTATCGTTAGAAAACGTTTTACTCGCTACTTTACAATCCTTTCTGCAACATTACGACGGTTTCGTGCGTTGTCACATTAGATGTTGCAGTGTCCGACTTGTAATAGTGAAAAACACTGCATCTCAATAGCTGACTATGCTTAATGCGGTTTTACAACGCTTCATAACTTAACCTAACCTAACCTTCGCACTTTATCTAATAAACGCTCTGTTAACCTGTTTCGCTCACAATTACGATATTTGCATGACCTCACAGTTTTCACCAACTTAGTACAGTACAGAACGCTGTATCTCGCAAAATGACATCGTTATTTAAGGTTTCACGTTGCTTGCATGGGCTTTCACGAGAATATCACAATATAGCAGGTTCGCAATTGTAACGGTATAAGACGCACTATCTGGCTAGTTCGCGCCGTGTTGTGTGCTTTCACAATGTTTCAGCTATCACAGTTTCGTACTCGCAACAAAACAACACTACCTCGTTAGACGATGTCGTTTTTGGTGGTTTCACGACGCTACCTAGCTCAAACTAACATAACCCAACCTAACTTAACCTTCGCAATTCTATCGTTAGAAAACGTTTTACTCGCTACTTTACAATGCTTTCTGCAACATTACGACGGTTTCGTGCGTTTTCACATTAGATGTTGCAGTTTCCGACTTGTAATGGTGAAAAACACAGCATCTCAATAGCTGACTATGCTGAATGCTGTTTTACAACGCTTCCTAACTTAACCTAACCTAACGTTCGCACTTCTATCTAATAAACGCTCTGTTACACTGTTTCGCTCACAATTACGATATTTGCATGACCTCACAGTTTTTCACCAACTTAGTACAGTACAGAAAGCTGAATCTCGCTAAATGACATCGTTATTTAAGGTTTCATGATGCTTGCATGCGCTTTCACGAGAATATCACAATATAGCAGTTTCGCACTTGTAACGGTACAAGACGCACTATCTGGCTAGTTCACGCCGTGTTGTGTGCTTTCACGATATTTCAGCTCTCACAGTTTCGTACTCGCACCAAAACAACACTATCTCGTTAAACGAGGTCGTTTTTGGTGGTTTCACGACGCTACCTAGCTTAAAATAAGATAACGCAACCTAACCTAACCTTCAAAATTCTATCGTTAGAAAACGTTTTACTCGCTACTTTACAATGCTTTCTGCAACATTACGACGGTTTCATGCGCTTTCACAATAGATGTCGCAGTTTCCGACTTGTATTGGTGATAACACTGCATCCGAATGGCTGACATTGCTTAATGCGGTTTTACAACGCTTCATAACCTAACTTAACCTTCGCACTTCTAATAAACGCTCTGTTAACCTGTTTCTCTCAAAATTACGATATTTGCATGACCTCACAGTTTTTCACCAACTTAGTACAGTGCATAACGCTGTATCTCGCTAAATGACATTGTTATTTAAGGTTTCACGCTGCTTGCATGTGCTTTCACGAGAATATCACAATATAGCAGTTTCGCAATTGTAACGGTACAAGACGCACTATCTGGCTAGTTCGCGCCGTGTTGTGTGCTTTCACAATGTTTCAGCTATCACAGTTTCGTACTCGCAACAAAACAACACTACCTCGTTAGACGAGGTCGTTTTTGGTGGTTTCACGACGCAGCTAGCTCAAACTAACATAACCCAACTTAACTATCGCAATTCTATCGTTAGAAAACGTTTTACTCGCTACTTTACAATGCTTTCTGCAACATTACGACGGTTTCATGCGCTTTCACAATAGATGTCGCAGTTTCCGACTTGTATTGGTGATAACACTGCATCTGAATGGCTGACATAGCTTAATGCAGTTTTACAACGCTTCATAACTTAACCTGACCTAACGTTCGCACTTCTATCTAATAAACGCTCTGTTACACTGTTTCGCTCACAATTACGATATTTGCATGACCTCACAGTTTTTCACCAACTTAGTACAGTACAGAAAGCTGAATCTCGCTAAATGACATCGTTATTTAAGGTTTCATGATGCTTGCATGCGCTTTCACGAGAATATCACAATATAGCTGTTTCGCACTTGTAACGGTACAAGACGCACTATCTGGCTAGTTCACGCCATATTGTGTGCTTTCACGATATTTCAGCTATCACAGTTTCGTACTCACAACAAAACAACACTATCTCGTTAAACGAGGTCGTTTTTGGTGGTTTCACGACGCTACATAGCTTAAAATAACATAACGCAACCTAACCTAACCTTCACAATTCTATCGTTAGAAAACGTTTTACTCGCTACTTTACAATGCTTTCTGCAACATTACGACGGTTTCATGCGCTTTCACAATAGATGTCACAGTTTGCGACTTGTAATGGTGAAAAACAATGCATCTCAATAGTTAACATTGTTTATTGCGGTTTTATGATGCTTCAAGTCTTGACCTAACCTTCGCACTTGTACGTAAAAGGCTCTCCTACACTGTTTCGTTCACACTTATTATATTTGCATGACCTCACAGTTTTTCACCAACTTAGTACAGTGCATAACGCTGTATCTCGCTAAATGACATCGTTATTTAAGGTTTCACGCTGCTTGCGTGTGCTTTCACGAGAATATCACATTATAGCAGTTTCGCAATTGTAACGGTACAAGACGCACTATCTGGCTAGTTCGCGCCGTGTTGTGTGCTTTCACAATCTTTCAGCTATCACAGTTTCGTACTCGCAACAAAACAACACTACCTCGTTAGACGAGGTCGTTTTTGGTGGTTTCACGACGCTACCTAGCTCAAACTAACATAACCCAACCTAACTTAACCTTCGCAATTCTATCGTTAGAAAACGTTTTACTCGCTACTTTACAATGCTTTCTGCAACATTACGACGGTTTCGTGCGTTTTCACATTAGATGTTGCAGTTTCCGACTTGTAATGGTGAAAAACACTGCATCTCAATAGCTGACTATGCTTAATGCGGTTTTACAACGCTTCATAACTTAACCTAACCTAACCTTCGCACTTCTATCTAATAAACGCTCTGTTACACTGTTTCGTTCACACTTATTATATTTGCATGACCTCACAGTTTTTCACCAACTTAGTACAGTGCATAACGCTGTATCTCGCTAAATGGCATCGTTATTTAAGGTTTCACGCTGCTTGCATGTGCTTTCACGAGAATATCACAATATAGCAGTTTCGCAATTGTAACGGTACAAGACGCACTATCTGGCTAGTTCGCGCCGTGTTGTGTGCTTTCACAATGTTTCAGCTATCACAGTTTCGTACTCGCAACAAAACAACACTACCTCGTTAGACGAGGTCGTTTTTGGTGGTTTCACGACGCAGCTAGCTCAAACTAACATAACCCAACCTAACTTAACTATCGCAATTCTATCGTTAGAAAACGTTTTACTCGCTACTTTACAATGCTTTCTGCAACATTACCACGGTTTCATGCGCTTTCACAATAGATGTCACAGTTTGCGACTTGTAATGGTGAAAAACAATGCATCTCAATAGTTAACATTGTTTATTGCGGTTTTATGATGCTTCAAGTCTTGACCTAACCTTCGCACTTGTACGTAAAAGGCTCTCCTACACTGTTTCGTTCACACTTACTATATTTGCATGACCTCACAGTTTTTCACCAACTTAGTACAGTGCATAACGCTGTATCTCGCTAAATGACATCGTTATTTAAGGTTTCACGCTGCTTGCATGTGCTTTCACGAGAATATCACAATATAGCAGTTTCGCAATTGTAACGGTACAAGACGCACTATCTGGCTAGTTCGCGCCGTGTTGTGTGCTTTCACAATCTTTCAGCTATCACAGTTTCGTACTCGCAACAAAACAACACTACCTCGTTAGACGAGGTCGTTTTTGGTGGTTTCACGACGCTACCTAGCTCAAACTAACATAACCCAACCTAACTTAACCTTCGCAATTCTATCGCTAGAAAACGTTTTACTCGCTACTTTACAATGCTTTCTGCAACATTACCACGGTTTCATGCGCTTTCACAATAGATGTCACAGTTTGCGACTTGTAATGGTGAAAAACAATGCATCTCAATAGTTAACATTGTTTATTGCGGTTTTATGATGCTTCAAGTCTTGACCTAACCTTCGCACTTGTACGTAAAAGGCTCTCCTACACTGTTTCGTTCACACTTATTATATTTGCATGACCTCACAGTTTTTCACCAACTTAGTACAGTGCATATCGCTGTATCTCGCTAAATGACATCGTTATTTAAGGTTTCACGCTGCTTGTATGTGCTTTCACGAGAATATCACAATATAGCAGTTTCGCAATTGTAACGGTACAAGACGCACTATCTGGCTAGTTCGCGCCGTGTTGTGTGCTTTCATAATCTTTCAGCTATCACAGTTTCGTACTCGCAACAAAACAACACTACCTCGTTAGACGATGTCGTTTTTGGTGGTTTCACGACGCTACCTAGCTCAAACTAACATAACCCAACCTAACTTAACCTTCGCAATTCTATCGTTAGAAAACGTTTTACTCGCTACTTTACAATGCTTTCTGCAACATTACGACGGTTTCGTGCGTTTTCACATTAGATGTTGCAGTTTCCGACTTGTAATGGTGAAAAACACAGCATCTCAATAGCTGACTATGCTGAATGCTGTTTTACAACGCTTCCTAACTTAACCTAACCTAACGTTCGCACTTCTATCTAATAAACGCTCTGTTACACTGTTTCGCTCACAATTACGATATTTGCATGACCTCACAGTTTTTCACCAACTTAGTACAGTACAGAAAGCTGAATCTCGCTAAATGACATCGTTATTTAAGGTTTCATGATGCTTGCATGCGCTTTCACGAGAATATCACAATATAGCAGTTTCGCACTTGTAACGGTACAAGACGCACTATCTGGCTAGTTCACGCCGTGTTGTGTGCTTTCACGATATTTCAGCTCTCACAGTTTCGTACTCGCACCAAAACAACACTATCTCGTTAAACGAGGTCGTTTTTGGTGGTTTCACGACGCTACCTAGCTTAAAATAAGATAACGCAACCTAACCTAACCTTCAAAATTCTATCGTTAGAAAACGTTTTACTCGCTACTTTACAATGCTTTCTGCAACATTACGACGGTTTCATGCGCTTTCACAATAGATGTCGCAGTTTCCGACTTGTATTGGTGATAACACTGCATCCGAATGGCTGACATTGCTTAATGCGGTTTTACAACGCTTCATAACCTAACTTAACCTTCGCACTTCTAATAAACGCTCTGTTAACCTGTTTCTCTCAAAATTACGATATTTGCATGACCTCACAGTTTTTCACCAACTTAGTACAGTGCATAACGCTGTATCTCGCTAAATGACATTGTTATTTAAGGTTTCACGCTGCTTGCATGTGCTTTCACGAGAATATCACAATATAGCAGTTTCGCAATTGTAACGGTACAAGACGCACTATCTGGCTAGTTCGCGCCGTGTTGTGTGCTTTCACAATGTTTCAGCTATCACAGTTTCGTACTCGCAACAAAACAACACTACCTCGTTAGACGAGGTCGTTTTTGGTGGTTTCACGACGCAGCTAGCTCAAACTAACATAACCCAACTTAACTATCGCAATTCTATCGTTAGAAAACGTTTTACTCGCTACTTTACAATGCTTTCTGCAACATTACGACGGTTTCATGCGCTTTCACAATAGATGTCGCAGTTTCCGACTTGTATTGGTGATAACACTGCATCTGAATGGCTGACATAGCTTAATGCAGTTTTACAACGCTTCATAACTTAACCTGACCTAACGTTCGCACTTCTATCTAATAAACGCTCTGTTACACTGTTTCGCTCACAATTACGATATTTGCATGACCTCACAGTTTTTCACCAACTTAGTACAGTACAGAAAGCTGAATCTCGCTAAATGACATCGTTATTTAAGGTTTCATGATGCTTGCATGCGCTTTCACGAGAATATCACAATATAGCTGTTTCGCACTTGTAACGGTACAAGACGCACTATCTGGCTAGTTCACGCCATATTGTGTGCTTTCACGATATTTCAGCTATCACAGTTTCGTACTCACAACAAAACAACACTATCTCGTTAAACGAGGTCGTTTTTGGTGGTTTCACGACGCTACATAGCTTAAAATAACATAACGCAACCTAACCTAACCTTCACAATTCTATCGTTAGAAAACGTTTTACTCGCTACTTTACAATGCTTTCTGCAACATTACGACGGTTTCATGCGCTTTCACAATAGATGTCACAGTTTGCGACTTGTAATGGTGAAAAACAATGCATCTCAATAGTTAACATTGTTTATTGCGGTTTTATGATGCTTCAAGTCTTGACCTAACCTTCGCACTTGTACGTAAAAGGCTCTCCTACACTGTTTCGTTCACACTTATTATATTTGCATGACCTCACAGTTTTTCACCAACTTAGTACAGTGCATAACGCTGTATCTCGCTAAATGACATCGTTATTTAAGGTTTCACGCTGCTTGCGTGTGCTTTCACGAGAATATCACATTATAGCAGTTTCGCAATTGTAACGGTACAAGACGCACTATCTGGCTAGTTCGCGCCGTGTTGTGTGCTTTCACAATCTTTCAGCTATCACAGTTTCGTACTCGCAACAAAACAACACTACCTCGTTAGACGAGGTCGTTTTTGGTGGTTTCACGACGCTACCTAGCTCAAACTAACATAACCCAACCTAACTTAACCTTCGCAATTCTATCGTTAGAAAACGTTTTACTCGCTACTTTACAATGCTTTCTGCAACATTACGACGGTTTCGTGCGTTTTCACATTAGATGTTGCAGTTTCCGACTTGTAATGGTGAAAAACACTGCATCTCAATAGCTGACTATGCTTAATGCGGTTTTACAACGCTTCATAACTTAACCTAACCTAACCTTCGCACTTCTATCTAATAAACGCTCTGTTACACTGTTTCGTTCACACTTATTATATTTGCATGACCTCACAGTTTTTCACCAACTTAGTACAGTGCATAACGCTGTATCTCGCTAAATGGCATCGTTATTTAAGGTTTCACGCTGCTTGCATGTGCTTTCACGAGAATATCACAATATAGCAGTTTCGCAATTGTAACGGTACAAGACGCACTATCTGGCTAGTTCGCGCCGTGTTGTGTGCTTTCACAATGTTTCAGCTATCACAGTTTCGTACTCGCAACAAAACAACACTACCTCGTTAGACGAGGTCGTTTTTGGTGGTTTCACGACGCTACCTAGCTCAAACTAACATAACCCAACCTAACTTAACCTTCGCAATTCTATCGCTAGAAAACGTTTTACTCGCTACTTTACAATGCTTTCTGCAACATTACCACGGTTTCATGCGCTTTCACAATAGATGTCACAGTTTGCGACTTGTAATGGTGAAAAACAATGCATCTCAATAGTTAACATTGTTTATTGCGGTTTTATGATGCTTCAAGTCTTGACCTAACCTTCGCACTTGTACGTAAAAGGCTCTCCTACACTGTTTCGTTCACACTTATTATATTTGCATGACCTCACAGTTTTTCACCAACTTAGTACAGTGCATATCGCTGTATCTCGCTAAATGACATCGTTATTTAAGGTTTCACGCTGCTTGTATGTGCTTTCACGAGAATATCACAATATAGCAGTTTCGCAATTGTAACGGTACAAGACGCACTATCTGGCTAGTTCGCGCCGTGTTGTGTGCTTTCATAATCTTTCAGCTATCACAGTTTCGTACTCGCAACAAAACAACACTACCTCGTTAGACGAGGTCGTTTTTGGTGGTTTCACGACGCTACCTAGCTCAAACTAACATAACCCAACCTAACTTAACCTTCGCAATTCTATCGCTAGAAGACGTTTTACTCGCTACTTTACAATGCTTTCTGCAACATTACGACGGTTTCGTGCGTTTTCACATTGGATGTTGCAGTTTCCGACTTGTAATGGTGAAAAACACTGCATCTCAATAGCTGACTATGCTTAATGCGGTTTTACAACGCTTCATAACTTAACCTAACCTAACCTTCACACTTCTATCTAATAAACGCTCGGTTACACTGTTTCGCTCACAATTACGATATTTGAATGACCTCACAGTTTTTCACCAACTTTGTACAGTACAGAACGCTGTATCTCGCTAAATGACATCGTTATTTAAGGTTTCACGTTGCTTGCATGCGGTTCCACGAGATTATCACAATATAGCAGGTTCGCAATTGTAACGGTACAAGACGCACTATCTGGCTAGTTCGCGCCGTGTTGTGTGCTTTCACAATGTTTCGTACTCGCAACAAAACAATACTACCTCGTTAGACGAGGTCGTTTTTGGTGGTTTCAGGACGCTACCTTGCTTAAACTAACATAACCCAACCTAACTTAGCCTTCGCAATTCTATCGTTAGAAAACGTTTTACTCGCTACTTTACAATGCTTTCTGCAACATTACGACGGTTTCATGCGCTTTCACAATAGATGTTGCAGTTTCCGACTTGTATTGGTGATAACACTGCGTCTGAATAGCTGACATTGCTTAATGCAGTTTTACAGTGCTTCATAACTTGACCTAACCTAACGTTCGCACTTCTATCTAATAAACGCTCTGTTACACTGTTTCGCTCACAATTACAATATTTGCGTGACCTCACAGTTTTTCACCAACTTAGTACAGTACAGAAAGCTGTATCTCGCTAAATGACATCGTTATTTAAGGTTTCATGATGCTTGCATGCGCTTTCACGAGAATATCACAATATAGCAGTTTCGCACTTGTAACGGTACAAGACGCACTATCTGGCAAGTTCACGCCGTGTTGTGTGCTTTCACGATATTTCAGCTATCACAGTTTGGTACTCGCAACAAAACAACACTCTCTTGTTAGACAAGGTCGTTTTGTGTGGTTTCACGACGCTACCTAGCTTAAACTAACATAACCCAACCAAACTTAACCTTCGCAATTCTATCGTTAGAAAACGTTTTACTCGCTACTTTACAATCCTTTCTGCAACATTACGACGGTTTCGTGCGTTGTCACATTAGATGTTGCAGTGTCCGACTTGTAATAGTGAAAAACACTGCATCTCAATAGCTGACTATGCTTAATGCGGTTTTACAACGCTTCATAACTTAACCTAACCTAACCTTCGCACTTTATCTAATAAACGCTCTGTTAACCTGTTTCGCTCACAATTACGATATTTGCATGACCTCACAGTTTTCACCAACTTAGTACAGTACAGAACGCTGTATCTCGCAAAATGACATCGTTATTTAAGGTTTCCCGTTGCTTGCATGGGCTTTCACGAGAATATCACAATATAGCAGGTTCGCAATTGTAACGGTATAAGACGCACTATCTGGCTAGTTCGCGCCGTGTTGTGTGCTTTCACAATGTTTCAGCTATCACAGTTTCGTACTCGCAACAAAACAACACTACCTCGTTAGACGATGTCGTTTTTGGTGGTTTCACGACGCTACCTAGCTCAAACTAACATAACCCAACCTAACTTAACCTTCGCAATTCTATCGTTAGAAAACGTTTTACTCGCTACTTTACAATGCTTTCTGCAACATTACGACGGTTTCGTGCGTTTTCACATTAGATGTTGCAGTTTCCGACTTGTAATGGTGAAAAACACTGCATCTCAATAGCTGACTATGCTTAATGCAGTTTTACAACGCTTCCTAACTTAACCTAACCTAACGTTCGCACTTCTATCTAATAAACGCTCTGTTACACTGTTTCGCTCACAATTACGATATTTGCATGACCTCACAGTTTTTCACCAACTTAGTACAGTACAGAAAGCTGAATCTCGCTAAATGACATCGTTATTTAAGGTTTCATGATGCTTGCATGCGCTTTCACGAGAATATCACAATATAGCAGTTTCGCACTTGTAACGGTACAAGACGCACTATCTGGCTAGTTCACGCCATGTTGTGTGCTTTCACGATATTTCAGCTATCACAGTTTCGTACTCGCAACAAAACAACACTATCTCGTTAAACGAGGTCTTTTTTGGTGGTTTTACGACGCTACCTAGCTTAAAATAACATAACGCAACCTAACCTAACCTTCACAATTCTATCGTTAGAAAACGTTTTACTCGCTACTTTACAATGCTTTCTGCAACATTACCACGGTTTCATGCGCTTCCACAATAGATGTCACAGTTTGCGACTTGTAATGGTGAAAAACAATGCATCTCAATAGTTAACATTGTTTATTGCGGTTTTATGATGCTTCAAGTCTTGACCTAACCTTCGCACTTGTACGTAAAAGGCTCTCCTACACTGTTTCGTTCACACTTATTATATTTGCATGACCTCACAGTTTTTCACCAACTTAGTACAGTGCATAACGCTGTATCTCGCTAAATGACATCGTTATTTAAGGTTTCACGCTGCTTGCATGTGCTTTCACGAGAATATCACAATATAGCAGTTTCGCAATTGTAACGGTACAAGACGCACTATCTGGCTAGTTCGCGCCGTGTTGTGTGCTTTCACAATCTTTCAGCTATCACAGTTTCGTACTCGCAACAAAACAACACTACCTCGTTAGACGAGGTCGTTTTTGGTGGTTTCACGACGCTACCTAGCTCAAACTAACATAACCCAACCTAACTTAACCTTCGCAATTCTATCGCTAGAAGACGTTTTACTCGCTACTTTACAATGCTTTCTGCAACATTACGACGGTTTCATGCGCTTTCACAATAGATGTCACAGTTTACGACTTGTAATGGTGAAAAACAATGCATCTCAATAGCTAATATTGTTTATTGCGGTTTTATGATGCTTCAAGTCTTGACCTAACCTTCGCACTTGTACGTAAAAGGCTCTTTTACACTGTTTCGTTCACACTTATTATATTTGCATGACCTCACAGTTTTTCACCAACTTAGTACCGTGCATAACGCTGTATCTCGCTAAATGACATTGTTATTTAAGGTTTCACGCTGCTTGCATGTGATTTCACGAGAATATCACAATATAGCAGTTTCGCAATTGTAAGGGTACAAGACGCACTATCTGGCTAGTTCGCTCCGTGTTGTGTGCTTTCACAATGTTTCAGCTATCACAGTTTCGTACTCGCAACAAAACAACACTACCTCGTTAGACGAGGTCGTTTTTGGTGGTTTCACGACGCTACCTAGCTTAAACTAACATAACCCAACCTAACCTAACCTTCACAAATCTATCGTTAGAAAACGTTTTACTCGCTACTTTACAATGCTTTCTGCAACATTACGACGGTTTCATGCGCTTTCACAATAGATGTCGCAGTTTCCGACTTGTATTGGTGATAACAATGCATCTGAATGGCTGACATAGCTTAATGCAGTTTTACAACGCTTCATAACTTAACCTAACCTAACGTTCGCACTTCTATCTAATAAACGCTCTGTTACACTGTTTCGCTCACAATTACGATATTTGCATGACCTCACAGTTTTTCACCAACTTAGTACAGTACAGAAAGCTGAATCTCGCTAAATGACATCGTTATTTAAGGTTTCATGATGCTTGCATGCGCTTTCACGAGAATATCACAATATAGCAGTTTCGCACTTGTAACGGTACAAGACGCACTATCTGGCTAGTTCACGCCATGTTGTGTGCTTTCACGATATTTCAGCTATTACACTTTCGTACTCGCAACAAAACAACACTATCTCGTTAGACGAGGTTGTTTTTGGTGGTTTCACGACGCTACCTAGCTTAAAATAACATAACGCAACCTAACCTAACCTTCACAATTCTATCGTTAGAAAACGTTTTACTCGCTACTTTACAATGCTTTCTGCAACATTACGACGGTTTCATGCGCTTTCACAATAGATGTCACAGTTTCCGACTTGTAATGGTGAAAAACAATGCATCTCAATAGCTAATATTGTTTATTGCGGTTTTGTGATGCTTCAAGTCTTGACCTAACCTTCGCACTTGTACGTAAAAGGCTCTTTTACACTGTTTCGTTCACACTTATATTTGCATGACCTCACAGTTTTTCACCAACTTAGTACAGTACAGAACGCTGTATCTCGCTAAATGACATCGTTATTTAAGGTATCACGCTGCTTGCATGTGCTTTCACGAGAATATCACAATATAGCAGTTTCGCACTTGTAACGGTACAAGACGCACTATCTGGCTAGTTCACGCCGTGTTGTGTGCTTTCACAATATTTCAGCTATCACAATTTTGTACTCGCAACAAAACAACACTATCTTGTTAGATGAGGTCCTTTTTGGTGGTTTCACGACGCTACCTAGCTTAAACTAACATAACCCAACCTAACCTAACCTTCACAATTCTATCGTTAGAAAACATTTTACTCGCTACTTTACAACGCTTTCTGCAACATTACGACGGTTTCATGCGCTTTCACATTAGATGTCGCAGTTTCCGACTTGTTATGGTGAAAAACAATGCATCTCAATAGCTGACTATGCTTAATGCGGTTTTACAACGCTTCATAACTTAACCTAACCTAACCTTCGCACTTTATCTAATAAACGCTCTGTTAACCTGTTTCGCTCACAATTACGATATTTGCATGACCTCACAGTTTTCACCAACTTAGTACAGTACAGAACGCTGTATCTCGCAAAATGACATCGTTATTTAAGGTTTCACGTTGCTTGCATGGGCTTTCACGAGAATATCACAATATAGCAGGTTCGCAATTGTAACGGTATAAGACGCACTATCTGGCTAGTTCGCGCCGTGTTGTGTGCTTTCACAATGTTTCAGCTGTCACAGTTTCGTACTCGCAACAAAACAACACTACCTCGTTAGACGATGTCGTTTTTGGTGGTTTCACGACGCTACCTAGCTCAAACTAACATAACCCAACCTAACTTAACCTTCGCAATTCTATCGTTAGAAAACGTTTTACTCGCTACTTTACAATGCTTTCTGCAACATTACGACGGTTTCGTGCGTTTTCACATTAGATGTTGCAGTTTCCGACTTGTAATGGTGAAAAACACTGCATCTCAATAGCTGACTATGCTTAATGCAGTTTTACAACGCTTCCTAACTTAACCTAACCTAACGTTCGCACTTCTATCTAATAAACGCTCTGTTACACTGTTTCGCTCACAATTACGATATTTGCATGACCTCACAGTTTTTCACCAACTTAGTACAGTACAGAAAGCTGAATCTCGCTAAATGACATCGTTATTTAAGGTTTCATGATGCTTGCATGCGCTTTCACGAGAATATCACAATATAGCAGTTTCGCACTTGTAACGGTACAAGACGCACTATCTGGCTAGTTCACGCCGTGTTGTGTGCTTTCACGATATTTCAGCTCTCACAGTTTCGTACTCGCACCAAAACAACACTATCTCGTTAAACGAGGTCGTTTTTGGTGGTTTCACGACGCTACCTAGCTTAAAATAAGATAACGCAACCTAACCTAACCTTCAAAATTCTATCGTTAGAAAACGTTTTACTCGCTACTTTACAATGCTTTCTGCAACATTACGACGGTTTCATGCGCTTTCACAATAGATGTCGCAGTTTCCGACTTGTATTGGTGATAACACTGCATCCGAATGGCTGACATTGCTTAATGCGGTTTTACAACGCTTCATAACCTAACTTAACCTTCGCACTTCTAATAAACGCTCTGTTAACCTGTTTCTCTCAAAATTACGATATTTGCATGACCTCACAGTTTTTCACCAACTTAGTACAGTGCATAACGCTGTATCTCGCTAAATGACATTGTTATTTAAGGTTTCACGCTGCTTGCATGTGCTTTCACGAGAATATCACAATATAGCAGTTTCGCAATTGTAACGGTACAAGACGCACTATCTGGCTAGTTCGCGCCGTGTTGTGTGCTTTCACAATGTTTCAGCTATCACAGTTTCGTACTCGCAACAAAACAACACTACCTCGTTAGACGAGGTCGTTTTTGGTGGTTTCACGACGCAGCTAGCTCAAACTAACATAACCCAACTTAACTATCGCAATTCTATCGTTAGAAAACGTTTTACTCGCTACTTTACAATGCTTTCTGCAACATTACGACGGTTTCATGCGCTTTCACAATAGATGTCGCAGTTTCCGACTTGTATTGGTGATAACACTGCATCTGAATGGCTGACATAGCTTAATGCAGTTTTACAACGCTTCATAACTTAACCTGACCTAACGTTCGCACTTCTATCTAATAAACGCTCTGTTACACTGTTTCGCTCACAATTACGATATTTGCATGACCTCACAGTTTTTCACCAACTTAGTACAGTACAGAAAGCTGAATCTCGCTAAATGACATCGTTATTTAAGGTTTCATGATGCTTGCATGCGCTTTCACGAGAATATCACAATATAGCTGTTTCGCACTTGTAACGGTACAAGACGCACTATCTGGCTAGTTCACGCCATATTGTGTGCTTTCACGATATTTCAGCTATCACAGTTTCGTACTCACAACAAAACAACACTATCTCGTTAAACGAGGTCGTTTTTGGTGGTTTCACGACGCTACATAGCTTAAAATAACATAACGCAACCTAACCTAACCTTCACAATTCTATCGTTAGAAAACGTTTTACTCGCTACTTTACAATGCTTTCTGCAACATTACGACGGTTTCATGCGCTTTCACAATAGATGTCACAGTTTGCGACTTGTAATGGTGAAAAACAATGCATCTCAATAGTTACATTGTTTATTGCGGTTTTATGATGCTTCAAGTCTTGACCTAACCTTCGCACTTGTACGTAAAAGGCTCTCCTACACTGTTTCGTTCACACTTATTATATTTGCATGACCTCACAGTTTTTCACCAACTTAGTACAGTGCATAACGCTGTATCTCGCTAAATGACATCGTTATTTAAGGTTTCACGCTGCTTGCGTGTGCTTTCACGAGAATATCACATTATAGCAGTTTCGCAATTGTAACGGTACAAGACGCACTATCTGGCTAGTTCGCGCCGTGTTGTGTGCTTTCACAATCTTTCAGCTATCACAGTTTCGTACTCGCAACAAAACAACACTACCTCGTTAGACGAGGTCGTTTTTGGTGGTTTCACGACGCTACCTAGCTCAAACTAACATAACCCAACCTAACTTAACCTTCGCAATTCTATCGTTAGAAAACGTTTTACTCGCTACTTTACAATGCTTTCTGCAACATTACGACGGTTTCGTGCGTTTTCACATTAGATGTTGCAGTTTCCGACTTGTAATGGTGAAAAACACTGCATCTCAATAGCTGACTATGCTTAATGCGGTTTTACAACGCTTCATAACTTAACCTAACCTAACCTTCGCACTTCTATCTAATAAACGCTCTGTTACACTGTTTCGTTCACACTTATTATATTTGCATGACCTCACAGTTTTTCACCAACTTAGTACAGTGCATATCGCTGTATCTCGCTAAATGACATCGTTATTTAAGGTTTCACGCTGCTTGTATGTGCTTTCACGAGAATATCACAATATAGCAGTTTCGCAATTGTAACGGTACAAGACGCACTATCTGGCTAGTTCGCGCCGTGTTGTGTGCTTTCACAATCTTTCAGCTATCACAGTTTCGTACTCGCAACAAAACAACACTACCTCGTTAGACGAGGTCGTTTTTGGTGGTTTCACGACGCTACCTAGCTCAAACTAACATAACCCAACCTAACTTAACCTTCGCAATTCTATCGCTAGAAGACGTTTTACTCGCTACTTTACAATGCTTTCTGCAACATTACGACGGTTTCGTGCGTTTTCACATTGGATGTTGCAGTTTCCGACTTGTAATGGTGAAAAACACTGCATCTCAATAGCTGACTATGCTTAATGCGGTTTTACAACGCTTCATAACTTAACCTAACCTAACCTTCGCACTTCTATCTAATAAACGCTCTGTTACACTGTTTCGTTCACACTTATTATATTTGCATGACCTCACAGTTTTTCACCAACTTAGTACAGTGCATAACGCTGTATCTCGCTAAATGACATCGTTATTTAAGGTTTCACGCTGCTTGCATGTGCTTTCACGAGAATATCACAATATAGCAGTTTCGCAATTGTAACGGTACAAGACGCACTATCTGGCTAGTTCGCGCCGTGTTGTGTGCTTTCACAATGTTTCAGCTATCACAGTTTCGTACTCGCAACAAAACAACACTACCTCGTTAGACGAGGTCGTTTTTGGTGGTTTCACGACGCAGCTAGCTCAAAGTAACATAGCCCAACCTAACTTAACCTTCGCAATTCTATCGTTAGAAAACGTTTTACTCGCTACTTTACAATGCTTTCTGCAACATTACGACGGTTTCGTGCGTTTTCACATTAGATGTTGCAGTTTCCGACTTGTAATGGTGAAAAACACTGCATCTCAATAGCTGACAATGCTTATTGCGGTTTTACAACGCTTCATAGCTTAACCTAACCTAACCTTCGCACTTCTATCTAATAAAGGCTCTGTTAACCTCTTTCGCTCACAATTACGATATTTGCATGACCTCACATTTTGTCACCAACTTAGTACAGTACAGAACGCTGTCTCGCTAACTGCATCGTTATTTAAGGTTTCGCGTTGCTTGTATGCGCTTTCACGAGAATATCACAATATAGCAGGTTCGCAATTGTAACAGTACAAGACGCACTATCTGGCTAGTTCGCGCCGTGTTGTGTGCTTTCACAATGTTTCAGCTATTACAGTTTCGTACTCGCAACAAAACAACACTATCTCGTTAGACGAGGTTGTTTTTGGTGGTTTCACGACGCTACCTAGCTTAAAATAACATAACGCAACCTAACCTAACCTTCACAATTCTATCGTTAGAAAACGTTTTACTCGCTACTTTACAATGCTTTCTGCAACATTACGACGGTTTCATGCGCTTTCACAATAGATGTCACAGTTTACGACTTGTAATGGTGAAAAACAATGCATCTCAATAGCTAATATTGTTTATTGCGGTTTTATGATGCTTCAAGTCTTGACCTAACCTTCGCACTTGTACGTAAAAGGCTCTCCTACACTGTTTCGTTCACACTTATTATATTTGCATGACCTCACAGTTTTTCACCAACTTAGTACAGTGCATAACGCTGTATCTCGCTAAATGACATTGTTATTTAAGGTTTCACGCTGCTTGCATGTGCTTTCACGAGAATATCACAATATAGCAGTTTCGCAATTGTAAGGGTACAAGACGCACTATCTGGCTAGTTCGCTCCGTGTTGTGTGCTTTCACAATGTTTCAGCTATCACAGTTTCGTACTCGCAACAAAACAACACTACCTCGTTAGACGAGGTCGTTTTTGGTGGTTTCACGACGCTACCTAGCTTAAACTAACATAACCCAACCTAACCTAACCTTCACAAATCTATCGTTAGAAAACGTTTTACTCGCTACTTTACAATGCTTTCTGCAACATTACGACGGTTTCATGCGCTTTCACAATAGATGTCGCAGTTTCCGACTTGTATTGGTGATAACAATGCATCTGAATGGCTGACATAGCTTAATGCAGTTTTACAACGCTTCATAACTTAACCTAACCTAACGTTCGCACTTCTATCTAATAAACGCTCTGTTACACTGTTTCGCTCACAATTACGATATTTGCATGACCTCACAGTTTTTCACCAACTTAGTACAGTACAGAAAGCTGAATCTCGCTAAATGACATCGTTATTTAAGGTTTCATGATGCTTGCATGCGCTTTCACGAGAATATCACAATATAGCGGTTTCGCACTTGTAACGGTACAAGACGCACTATCTGGCTAGTTCACGCCATGTTGTGTGCTTTCACGATATTTCAGCTATTACAGTTTCGTACTCGCAACAAAACAACACTATCTCGTTAGACGAGGTTGTTTTTGGTGGTTTCACGACGCTACCTAGCTTAAAATAACATAACGCAACCTAACCTAACCTTCACAATTCTATCGTTAGAAAACGTTTTACTCGCTACTTTACAATGCTTTCTGCAACATTACGACGGTTTCATGCGCTTTCACAATAGATGTCACAGTTTCCGACTTGTAATGGTGAAAAACAATGCATCTCAATAGCTAATATTGTTTATTGCGGTTTTGTGATGCTTCAAGTCTTGACCTAACCTTCGCACTTGTACGTAAAAGGCTCTCCTACACTGTTTCGTTCACACTTATTATATTTGCATGACCTCACAGTTTTTCACCAACTTAGTACAGTACAGAACGCTGTATCTCGCTAAATGACATCGTTATTTAAGGTTTCACGCTGCTTGCATGTGCTTTCACGAGAATATCACAATATAGCAGTTTCGCACTTGTAACGGTACAAGACGCACTATCTGGCTAGTTCGCTCCGTGTTGTGTGCTTTCACAATGTTTCAGCTATCACAGTTTCGTACTCGCAACAAAACAACACTACCTCGTTACACGAGGTCGTTTTTGGTGGTTTCACGACGCTACCTAGCTTAAACTAACATAACCCAACCTAACCTAACCTTCACAAATCTATCGTTAGAAAACGTTTTACTCGCTACTTTACAATGCTTTCTGCAACGTTACGACGGTTTCATGCGCTTTCACATTAGATGTCGCAGTTTCCGACTTGTTATGGTGAAAAACACTGCATCTCAATAGCTGACATTGTTTAATGCGGTTTTACAACGCTTCATAACTTAACCTAACCTAACCTTCACACTTCTATCTAATAAACGCTCGGTTACACTGTTTCGCTCACAATTACGATATTTGCATGACCTCACAGTTTTTCACCAACTTAGTACAGTACAGAACGCTGTATCTCGCTAAATGACATCGTTATTTAAGGTTTCACGTTGCTTGCATGCGGTTCCACGAGATTATAACAATATAGCAGGTTCGCAATTGTAACGGTACAAGACGCACTATCTGGCTAGTTCGCGCCGTGTTGTGTGCTTTCACAATGTTTCGTACTCGCAACAAAACAATACTACCTCGTTAGACGAGGTCGTTTTTGGTGGTTTCAGGACGCTACCTTGCTTAAACTAACATAACCCAACCTAACTTAGCCTTCGCAATTCTATCGTTAGAAAACGTTTTACTCGCTACTTTACAATGCTTTCTGCAACATTACGACGGTTTCATGCGCTTTCACAATAGATGTTGCAGTTTCCGACTTGTATTGGTGATAACACTGCGTCTGAATAGCTGACATTGCTTAATGTAGTTTTACAACGCTTCATAACTTGACCTAACCTAACGTTCGCACTTCTATCTAATAAACGCTCTGTTACACTGTTTCGCTCACAATTACGATATTTGCGTGACCTCACAGTTTTTCACCAACTTAGTACAGTACAGAAAGCTGTATCTCGCTAAATGACATCGTTATTTAAGGTTTCATGATGCTTGCATGCGCTTTCACGAGAATATCACAATATAGCAGTTTCGCACTTGTAACGGTACAAGACGCACTATCTGGCAAGTTCACGCCGTGTTGTGTGCTTTCACGATATTTCAGCTATCACAGTTTGGTACTCGCAACAAAACAACACTCTCTTGTTAGACAAGGTCGTTTTGTGTGGTTTCACGACGCTACCTAGCTTAAACTAACATAACCCAACCAAACTTAACCTTCGCAATTCTATCGTTAGAAAACGTTTTACTCGCTACTTTACAATCCTTTCTGCAACATTACGACGGTTTCGTGCGTTGTCACATTAGATTTTGAAGTGTCCGACTTGTAATAGTGAAAAACACTGCATCTCAATAGCTGACTATGCTTAATGCGGTTTTACAACGCTTCATAACTTAACCTAACCTAACCTTCGCACTTTATCTAATAAACGCTCTGTTAACCTGTTTCGCTCACAATTACGATATTTGCATGACCTCACAGTTTTCACCAACTTAGTACAGTACAGAACGCTGTATCTCGCAAAATGACATCGTTATTTAAGGTTTCACGTTGCTTGCATGGGCTTTCACGAGAATATCACAATATAGCAGGTTCGCAATTGTAACGGTATAAGACGCCCTATCTGGCTAGTTCGCGCCGTGTTGTGTGCTTTCACAATGTTTCAGCTATCACAGTTTCGTACTCGCAACAAAACAACACTACCTCGTTAGACGATGTCGTTTTTGGTGGTTTCACGACGCTACCTAGCTCAAACTAACATAACCCAACCTAACTTAACCTTCGCAATTCTATCGTTAGAAAACGTTTTACTCGCTACTTTACAATGCTTTCTGCAACATTACGACGGTTTCGTGCGTTTTCACATTAGATGTTGCAGTTTCCGACTTGTAATGGTGAAAAACACTGCATCTCAATAGCTGACTAAGCTTAATGCAGTTTTACAACGCTTCCTAACTTAACCTAACCTAACGTTCGCACTTCTATCTAATAAACGCTCTGTTACACTGTTTCGCTCACAATTACGATATTTGCATGACCTCACAGTTTTTCACCAACTTAGTACAGTACAGAAAGCTGAATCTCGCTAAATGACATCGTTATTTAAGGTTTCATGATGCTTGCATGCGCTTTCACGAGAATATCACAATATAGCAGTTTCGCACTTGTAACGGTACAAGACGCACTATCTGGCTAGTTCACGCCATGTGTGCTTTCACGATATTTCAGCTATCACAGTTTCGTACTCGCAACAAAACAACACTATCTCGTTAAACGAGGTCGTTTTTGGTGGTTTCACGACGCTACCTAGCTTAAAATAACATAACGCAACCTAACCTAACCTTCACAATTCTATCGTTAGAAAACGTTTTACTCGCTACTTTACAATGCTTTCTGCAACATTACCACGGTTTCATGCGCTTTCACAATAGATGTCACAGTTTGCGACTTGTAATGGTGAAAAACAATGCATCTCAATAGTTAACATTGTTTATTGCGGTTTTATGATGCTTCAAGTCTTGACCTAACCTTCGCACTTGTACGTAAAAGGCTCTCCTACACTGTTTCGTTCACACTTATTATATTTGCATGACCTCACAGTTTTTCACCAACTTAGTACAGTGCATAACGCTGTATCTCGCTAAATGACATCGTTATTTAAGGTTTCACGCTGCTTGCATGTGCTTTCACGAGAATATCACAATATAGCAGTTTCGCAATTGTAACGGTACAAGACGCACTATCTGGCTAGTTCGCGCCGTGTTGTGTGCTTTCACAATCTTTCAGCTATCACAGTTTCGTACTCGCAACAAAACAACACTACCTCGTTAGACGAGGTCGTTTTTGGTGGTTTCACGACGCTACCTAGATCAAACTAACATAACCCAACCTAACTTAACCTTCGCAATTCTATCGCTAGAAGACGTTTTACTCGCTACTTTACAATGCTTTCTGCAACATTACGACGGTTTCGTGCGTTTTCACATTGGATGTTGCAGTTTCCGACTTGTAATGGTGAAAAACACTGCATCTCAATAGCTGACTATGCTTAATGCGGTTTTACAACGCTTCATAACTTAACCTAACCTAACCTTCGCACTTCTATCTAATAAACGCTCTGTTACACTGTTTCGTTCACACTTATTATATTTGCATGACCTCACAGTTTTTCACCAACTTAGTACAGTGCATAACGCTGTATCTCGCTAAATGACATCGTTATTTAAGGTTTCACGCTGCTTGCATGTGCTTTCACGAGAATATCACAATATAGCAGTTTCGCAATTGTAACGGTACAAGACGCACTATCTGGCTAGTTCGCGCCGTGTTGTGTGCTTTCACAATGTTTCAGCTATCACAGTTTCGTACTCGCAACAAAACAACACTACCTCGTTAGACGAGGTCGTTTTTGGTGGTTTCACGACGCAGCTAGCTCAAAGTAACATAGCCCAACCTAACTTAACCTTCGCAATTCTATCGTTAGAAAACGTTTTACTCGCTACTTTACAATGCTTTCTGCAACATTACGACGGTTTCGTGCGTTTTCACATTAGATGTTGCAGTTTCCGACTTGTAATGGTGAAAAACACTGCATCTCAATAGCTGACAATGCTTATTGCGGTTTTACAACGCTTCATAGCTTAACCTAACCTAACCTTCGCACTTCTATCTAATAAAGGCTCTGTTAACCTCTTTCGCTCACAATTACGATATTTGCATGACCTCGCATTTTGTCACCAACTTAGTACAGTACAGAACGCTGTCTCGCTAACTGCATCGTTATTTAAGGTTTCGCGTTGCTTGTATGCGCTTTCACGAGAATATCACAATATAGCAGGTTCGCAATTGTAACAGTACAAGACGCACTATCTGGCTAGTTCGCGCCGTGTTGTGTGCTTTCACAATGTTTCAGCTATTACAGTTTCGTACTCGCAACAAAACAACACTATCTCGTTAGACGAGGTTGTTTTTGGTGGTTTCACGACGCTACCTAGCTTAAAATAACATAACGCAACCTAACCTAACCTTCACAATTCTATCGTTAGAAAACGTTTTACTCGCTACTTTACAATGCTTTCTGCAACATTACGACGGTTTCATGCGCTTTCACAATAGATGTCACAGTTTACGACTTGTAATGGTGAAAAACAATGCATCTCAATAGCTAATATTGTTTATTGCGGTTTTATGATGCTTCAAGTCTTGACCTAACCTTCGCACTTGTACGTAAAAGGCTCTCCTACACTGTTTCGTTCACACTTATTATATTTGCATGACCTCACAGTTTTTCACCAACTTAGTACAGTGCATAACGCTGTATCTCGCTAAATGACATTGTTATTTAAGGTTTCACGCTGCTTGCATGTGCTTTCACGAGAATATCACAATATAGCAGTTTCGCAATTGTAAGGGTACAAGACGCACTATCTGGCTAGTTCGCTCCGTGTTGTGTGCTTTCACAATGTTTCAGCTATCACAGTTTCGTACTCGCAACAAAACAACACTACCTCGTTAGACGAGGTCGTTTTTGGTGGTTTCACGACGCTACCTAGCTTAAACTAACATAACCCAACCTAACCTAACCTTCACAAATCTATCGTTAGAAAACGTTTTACTCGCTACTTTACAATGCTTTCTGCAACATTACGACGGTTTCATGCGCTTTCACAATAGATGTCGCAGTTTCCGACTTGTATTGGTGATAACAATGCATCTGAATGGCTGACATAGCTTAATGCAGTTTTACAACGCTTCATAACTTAACCTAACCTAACGTTCGCACTTCTATCTAATAAACGCTCTGTTACACTGTTTCGCTCACAATTACGATATTTGCATGACCTCACAGTTTTTCACCAACTTAGTACAGTACAGAAAGCTGAATCTCGCTAAATGACATCGTTATTTAAGGTTTCATGATGCTTGCATGCGCTTTCACGAGAATATCACAATATAGCAGTTTCGCACTTGTAACGGTACAAGACGCACTATCTGGCTAGTTCACGCCATGTTGTGTGCTTTCACGATATTTCAGCTATTACAGTTTCGTACTCGCAACAAAACAACACTATCTCGTTAGACGAGGTTGTTTTTGGTGGTTTCACGACGCTACCTAGCTTAAAATAACATAACGCAACCTAACCTAACCTTCACAATTCTATCGTTAGAAAACGTTTTACTCGCTACTTTACAATGCTTTCTGCAACATTACGACGGTTTCATGCGCTTTCACAATAGATGTCACAGTTTCCGACTTGTAATGGTGAAAAACAATGCATCTCAATAGCTAATATTGTTTATTGCGGTTTTGTGATGCTTCAAGTCTTGACCTAACCTTCGCACTTGTACGTAAAAGGCTCTCCTACACTGTTTCGTTCACACTTATTATATTTGCATGACCTCACAGTTTTTCACCAACTTAGTACAGTACAGAACGCTGTATCTCGCTAAATGACATCGTTATTTAAGGTTTCACGCTGCTTGCATGTGCTTTCACGAGAATATCACAATATAGCAGTTTCGCACTTGTAACGGTACAAGACGCACTATCTGGCTAGTTCGCTCCGTGTTGTGTGCTTTCACAATGTTTCAGCTATCACAGTTTCGTACTCGCAACAAAACAACACTACCTCGTTACACGAGGTCGTTTTTGGTGGTTTCACGACGCTACCTAGCTTAAACTAACATAACCCAACCTAACCTAACCTTCACAAATCTATCGTTAGAAAACGTTTTACTCGCTACTTTACAATGCTTTCTGCAACATTACGACGGTTTCATGCGCTTTCACATTAGATGTCGCAGTTTCCGACTTGTTATGGTGAAAAACACTGCATCTCAATAGCTGACATTGTTTAATGTGGTTTTACAACGCTTCATAACTTAACCTAACCTAACCTAATAAACTTCTATCTAATCTATCTAACTTCTATCTAATAAACGCTCGGTTACACTGTTTCGCTCACAATTACGATATTTGCATGACCTCACAGTTTTTCACCAACTTAGTACAGTACAGAACGCTGTATCTCGCTAAATGACATCGTTATTTAAGGTTTCACGTTGCTTGCATGCGGTTCCACGAGATTATAACAATATAGCAGGTTCGCAATTGTAACGGTACAAGACGCACTATCTGGCTAGTTCGCGCCGTGTTGTGTGCTTTCACAATGTTTCGTACTCGCAACAAAACAATACTACCTCGTTAGACGAGGTCGTTTTTGGTGGTTTCAGGACGCTACCTTGCTTAAACTAACATAACCCAACCTAACTTAGCCTTCGCAATTCTATCGTTAGAAAACGTTTTACTCGCTACTTTACAATGCTTTCTGCAACATTACGACGGTTTCATGCGCTTTCACAATAGATGTTGCAGTTTCCGACTTGTATTGGTGATAACACTGCGTCTGAATAGCTGACATTGCTTAATGTAGTTTTACAACGCTTCATAACTTGACCTAACCTAACGTTCGCACTTCTATCTAATAAACGCTCTGTTACACTGTTTCGCTCACAATTACGATATTTGCGTGACCTCACAGTTTTTCACCAACTTAGTACAGTACAGAAAGCTGTATCTCGCTAAATGACATCGTTATTTAAGGTTTCATGATGCTTGCATGCGCTTTCACGAGAATATCACAATATAGCAGTTTCGCACTTGTAACGGTACAAGACGCACTATCTGGCAAGTTCACGCCGTGTTGTGTGCTTTCACGATATTTCAGCTATCACAGTTTGGTACTCGCAACAAAACATTACTCTCTTGTTAGACAAGGTCGTTTTGTGTGGTTTCACGACGCTACCTAGCTTAAACTAACATAACCCAACCAAACTTAACCTTCGCAATTCTATCGTTAGAAAACGTTTTACTCGCTACTTTACAATCCTTTCTGCAACATTACGACGGTTTCGTGCGTTGTCACATTAGATTTTGAAGTGTCCGACTTGTAATATTGAAAAACACTGCATCTCAATAGCTGACTATGCTTAATGCGGTTTTACAACGCTTCATAACTTAACCTAACCTAACCTTCGCACTTTATCTAATAAACGCTCTGTTAACCTGTTTCGCTCACAATTACGATATTTGCATGACCTCACAGTTTTCACCAACTTAGTACAGTACAGAACGCTGTATCTCGCAAAATGACATCGTTATTTAAGGTTTCACGTTGCTTGCATGGGCTTTCACGAGAATATCACAATATAGCAGGTTCGCAATTGTAACGGTATAAGACGCCCTATCTGGCTAGTTCGCGCCGTGTTGTGTGCTTTCACAATGTTTCAGCTATCACAGTTTCGTACTCGCAACAAAACAACACTACCTCGTTAGACGATGTCGTTTTTGGTGGTTTCACGACGCTACCTAGCTCAAACTAACATAACCCAACCTAACTTAACCTTCGCAATTCTATCGTTAGAAAACGTTTTACTCGCTACTTTACAATGCTTTCTGCAACATTACGACGGTTTCGTGCGTTTTCACATTAGATGTTGCAGTTTCCGACTTGTAATGGTGAAAAACACTGCATCTCAATAGCTGACTAAGCTTAATGCAGTTTTACAACGCTTCCTAACTTAACCTAACCTAACGTTCGCACTTCTATCTAATAAACGCTCTGTTACACTGTTTCGCTCACAATTACGATATTTGCATGACCTCACAGTTTTTCACCAACTTAGTACAGTACAGAAAGCTGAATCTCGCTAAATGACATCGTTATTTAAGGTTTCATGATGCTTGCATGCGCTTTCACGAGAATATCACAATATAGCAGTTTCGCACTTGTAACGGTACAAGACGCACTATCTGGCTAGTTCACGCCATGTGTGCTTTCACGATATTTCAGCTATCACAGTTTCGTACTCGCAACAAAACAACACTATCTCGTTAAACGAGGTCGTTTTTGGTGGTTTCACGACGCTACCTAGCTTAAAATAACATAACGCAACCTAACCTAACCTTCACAATTCTATCGTTAGAAAACGTTTTACTCGCTACTTTACAATGCTTTCTGCAACATTACCACGGTTTCATGCGCTTTCACAATAGATGTCACAGTTTGCGACTTGTAATGGTGAAAAACAATGCATCTCAATAGTTAACATTGTTTATTGCGGTTTTATGATGCTTCAAGTCTTGACCTAACCTTCGCACTTGTACGTAAAAGGCTCTCCTACACTGTTTCGTTCACACTTATTATATTTGCATGACCTCACAGTTTTTCACCAACTTAGTACAGTGCATAACGCTGTATCTCGCTAAATGACATCGTTATTTAAGGTTTCACGCTGCTTGCATGTGCTTTCACGAGAATATCACAATATAGCAGTTTCGCAATTGTAACGGTACAAGACGCACTATCTGGCTAGTTCGCGCCGTGTTGTGTGCTTTCACAATGTTTCAGCTATCACAGTTTCGTACTCGCAACAAAACAACACTACCTCGTTAGACGAGGTCGTTTTTGGTGGTTTCACGACGCAGCTAGCTCAAAGTAACATAACCCAACCTAACTTAACCTTCGCAATTCTATCGTTAGAAAACGTTTTACTCGCTACTTTACAATGCTTTCTGCAACATTACGACGGTTTCGTGCGTTTTCACATTAGATGTTGCAGTTTCCGACTTGTAATGGTGAAAAACACTGCATCTCAATAGCTGACAATGCTTATTGCGGTTTTACAACGCTTCATAACTTAACCTAACCTAACCTTCGCACTTCTATCTAATAAAGGCTCTGTTAACCTCTTTCGCTCACAATTACGATATTTGCATGACCTCACATTTTGTCACCAACTTAGTACAGTACAGAACGCTGTCTCGCTAAATGACATCGTTATTTAAGGTTTCACGTTGCTTGTATGCGCTTTCACGAGAATATCACAATATAGCAGGTTCGCAATTGTAACAGTACAAGACGCACTATCTGGCTAGTTCGCGCCGTGTTGTGTGCTTTCACAATGTTTCAGCTATTACAGTTTCGTACTCGCAACAAAACAACACTATCTCGTTAGACGAGGTTGTTTTTGGTGGTTTCACGACGCTACCTAGCTTAAAATAACATAACGCAACCTAACCTAACCTTCACAATTCTATCGTTAGAAAACGTTTTACTCGCTACTTTACAATGCTTTCTGCAACATTACGACGGTTTCATGCGCTTTCACAATAGATGTCGCAGTTTCCGACTTGTATTGGTGATAACAATGCATCTGAATGGCTGACATAGCTTAATGCAGTTTTACAACGCTTCATAACTTAACCTAACCTAACGTTCGCACTTCTATCTAATAAACGCTCTGTTACACTGTTTCGCTCACAATTACAATATTTGCATGACCTCACAGTTTTTCACCAACTTAGTACAGTACAGAAAGCTGAATCTCGCTAAATGACATCGTTATTTAAGGTTTCATGATGCTTGCATGCGCTTTCACGAGAATATCACAATATAGCAGTTTCGCACTTGTAACGGTACAAGACGCACTATCTGGCTAGTTCACGCCATGTTGTGTGCTTTCACGATATTTCAGCTATTACACTTTCGTACTCGCAACAAAACAACACTATCTCTTTAGACGAGGTTGTTTTTGGTGGTTTCACGACGCTACCTAGCTTAAAATAACATAACGCAACCTAACCTAACCTTCACAATTCTATCGTTAGAAAACGTTTTACTCGCTACTTTACAATGCTTTCTGCAACATTACGACGGTTTCATGCGCTTTCACAATAGATGTCACAGTTTCCGACTTGTAATGGTGAAAAACAATGCATCTCAATAGCTAATATTGTTTATTGCGGTTTTGTGATGCTTCAAGTCTTGACCTAACCTTCGCACTTGTACGTAAAAGGCTCTTTTACACTGTTTCGTTCACACTTATATTTGCATGACCTCACAGTTTTTCACCAACTTAGTACAGTACAGAACGCTGTATCTCGCTAAATGACATCGTTATTTAAGGTTTCACGCTGCTTGCATGTGCTTTCACGAGAATATCACAATATAGCAGTTTCGCACTTGTAACGGTACAAGACGCACTATCTGGCTAGTTCACGCCGTGTTGTGTGCTTTCACAATATTTCAGCTATCACAATTTTGTACTCGCAACAAAAACAACACTATCTTGTTAGATGAGGTCCTTTTCGGTGGTTTCACGACGCTACCTAGCTTAAACTAACATAACCCAACCTAACCTAACCTTCACAATTCTATCGTTAGAAAACATTTTACTCGCTACTTTACAACGCCTTCTGCAACATTACGACGGTTTCATGCGCTTTCACATTAGATGTCGCAGTTTCCGACTTGTTATGGTGAAAAACACTGCATCTCAATAGCTGACATTGTTTAATGCGGTTTTACAACGCTTCATAACTTAACCTAACCTAACCTTCACACTTCTATCTAATAAACGCTCGGTTACACTGTTTCGCTCACAATTACGATATTTGCATGACCTCACAGTTTTTCACCAACTTAGTACAGTACAGAACGCTGTATCTCGCTAAATGACATCGTTATTTAAGGTTTCACGTTGCTTGCATGCGCTTCCACGAGATTATCACAATATAGCAGGTTCGCAATTGTAACGGTACAAGACGCACTATCTGGCTAGTTCGCGCCTTGTTGTGTGCTTTCACAATGTTTCGTACTCGCAACAAAACAATACTACCTCGTTAGACGAGGTCGTTTTTGGTGGTTTCAGGACGCTACCTTGCTTAAACTAACATAACCCAACCTAACTTACCCTTCGCAATTCTATCGTTAGAAAACGTTTTACTCGCTACTTTACAATGCTTTCTGCAACATTACGACGGTTTCATGCGCTTTCACAATAGATGTTGCAGTTTCCGACTTGTATTGGTGATAACACTGCGTCTGAATAGCTGACATTGCTTAATGCAGTTTTACAACGCTTCATAACTTGACCTAACCTAACGTTCGCACTTCTATCTAATAAACGCTCTGTTACACTGTTTCGCTCACAATTACGATATTTGCGTGACCTCACAGTTTTTCACCAACTTAGTACAGTACAGAAAGCTGTATCTCGCTAAATGACATCGCTATTTAAGGTTTCATGATGCTTGCATGCGCTTTCACGAGAATATCACAATATAGCAGTTTCGCACTTGTAACGGTACAAGACGCACTATCTGGCAAGTTCACGCCGTGTTGTGTGCTTTCACGATATTTCAGCTATCACAGTTTGGTACTCGCAACAAAACAACACTCTCTTGTTAGACAAGGTCGTTTTGTGTGGTTTCACGACGCTACCTAGCTTAAACTAACATAACCCAACCAAACTTGACCTTCGCAATTCTATCGTTAGAAAACGTTTTACTCGCTACTTTACAATCCTTTCTGCAACATTACGACGGTTTCGTGCGTTGTCACATTAGATGTTGCAGTGTCCGACTTGTAATAGTGAAAAACACTGCATCTCAATAGCTGACTATGCTTAATGCGGTTTTACAACGCTTCATAACTTAACCTAACCTAACCTTCGCACTTTATCTAATAAACGCTCTGTTAACCTGTTTCGCTCACAATTACGATATTTGCATGACCTCACAGTTTTCACCAACTTAGTACAGTACAGAACGCTGTATCTCGCAAAATGACATCGTTATTTAAGGTTTCACGTTGCTTGCATGGGCTTTCACGAGAATATCACAATATAGCAGGTTCGCAATTGTAACGGTATAAGACGCACTATCTGGCTAGTTCGCGCCGTGTTGTGTGCTTTCACAATGTTTCAGCTATCACAGTTTCGTACTCGCAACAAAACAACACTACCTCGTTAGACGATGTCGTTTTTGGTGGTTTCACGACGCTACCTAGCTCAAACTAACATAACCCAACCTAACTTAACCTTCGCAATTCTATCGTTAGAAAACGTTTTACTCGCTACTTTACAATGCTTTCTGCAACATTACGACGGTTTCGTGCGTTTTCACATTAGATGTTGCAGTTTCCGACTTGTAATGGTGAAAAACACTGCATCTCAATAGCTGACTATGCTTAATGCAGTTTTACAACGCTTCCTAACTTAACCTAACCTAACGTTCGCACTTCTATCTAATAAACGCTCTGTTACACTGTTTCGCTCACAATTACGATATTTGCATGACCTCACAGTTTTTCACCAACTTAGTACAGTACAGAAAGCTGAATCTCGCTAAATGACATCGTTATTTAAGGTTTCATGATGCTTGCATGCGCTTTCACGAGAATATCACAATATAGCAGTTTCGCACTTGTAACGGTACAAGACGCACTATCTGGCTAGTTCACGCCGTGTTGTGTGCTTTCACGATATTTCAGCTCTCACAGTTTCCTACTCGCAACAAAATAACACTATCTCGTTAAACGAGGTCGTTTTTGGTGGTTTCACGACGCTACCTAGCTTAAAATAAGATAACGCAACCTAACCTAACCTTCAAAATTCTATCGTTAGAAAACGTTTTACTCGCTACTTTACAATGCTTTCTGCAACATTACGACGGTTTCATGCGCTTTCACAATAGATGTCGCAGTTTCCGACTTGTATTGGTGATAACACTGCATCTGAATGGCTGACATTGCTTAATGCGGTTTTACAACGCTTCATAACCTAACTTAACCTTCGCACTTCTAATAAACGCTCTGTTAACCTGTTTCGCTCAAAATTACGATATTTGCATGACCTCACAGTTTTTCACCAACTTAGTACAGTGCATAACGCTGTATCTCGCTAAATGACATCGTTATTTAAGGTTTCACGCTGCTTGCATGTGCTTTCACGAGAATATCACATTATAGCAGTTTCGCAATTGTAACGGTACAAGACGCACTATCTGGCTAGTTCGCGCCGTGTTTTGTGCTTTCACAATCATTCAGCTATCACAGTTTCGTACTCGCAACAAAACAACACTACCTCGTTAGACGAGGTCGTTTTTGGTGGTTTCACGACGCTACCTAGCTCAAACTAACATAACCCAACCTAACTTAACCTTCGCAATTCTATCGTTAGAAAACGTTTTACTCGCTACTTTACAATGCTTTCTGCAACATTACGACGGTTTCGTGCGTTTTCACATTAGATGTTGCAGTTTCCGACTTGTAATGGTGAAAAACACTGCATCTCAATAGCTGACTATGCTTAATGCGGTTTTACAACGCTTCATAACTTAACCTAACCTAACCTTCGCACTTCTATCTAATAAACGCTCTGTTACACTGTTTCGTTCACACTTATTATATTTGCATGACCTCACAGTTTTTCACCAACTTAGTACAGTGCATAACGCTGTATCTCGCTAAATGGCATCGTTATTTAAGGTTTCACGCTGCTTGCATGTGCTTTCACGAGAATATCACAATATAGCAGTTTCGCAATTGTAACGGTACAAGACGCACTATCTGGCTAGTTCGCGCCGTGTTGTGTGCTTTCACAATGTTTCAGCTATCACAGTTTCGTACTCGCAACAAAACAACACTACCTCGTTAGACGAGGTCGTTTTTGGTGGTTTCACGACGCAGCTAGCTCAAACTAACATAACCCAACCTAACTTAACTATCGCAATTCTATCGTTAGAAAACGTTTTACTCGCTACTTTACAATGCTTTCTGCAACATTACGACGGTTTCGTGCGTTTTCACATTAGATGTAGCAGTTTCCGACTTGTAATGGTGAAAAACACTGCATCTCAATAGCTGACAATGCTTAATGCGGTTTTACAACGCTTCATAACTTAACCTAACCTAACCTTCGCACTTCTATCTAATAGAGCTCTGTTAACCTCTTTCGCTCACAATTACGATGTTTGCATGACCTCACAGTTTGTCACCAACATAGTACAGTACAGAACGCTGTCTCGCTAAATGACATCGTTATTTAAGGTTTCACGTTGCTTGTATGCGCTTTCACGAGAATATCACAATATAGCAGGTTCGCAATTGTAACGGTACAAGACGCACTATCTGGCTAGCTCGCGCCGTGTTGTGTGCTTTCACAATGCTTCAGCTATTACAGTTTTGTACTCGCAACAAAACAACACTATCTCGTTAGACGAGGTTGTTTTTGGTGGTTTCACGACGCTACCTAGCTTAAAATAAAATAACGCAACCTAACCTAACCTTCACAATTCTATCGTTAGAAAACGTTTTACTCGCTACTTTATAATGCTTTCTGCAACATTACGACGGTTTCATGCGCTTTCACAATAGATGTCACAGTTTCCGACTTGTAATGGTGAAAAACAATGCATCTCAATAGCTAATATTGTTTATTGCGGTTTTATGATGCTTCAATTCTTGACCTAACCTTCGCACTTGTACGTAAAAGGCTCTTTTACACTGTTTCGTTCACACTTATATTTGCATGACCTCACAGTTTTTCACCAACTTAGTACAGTACAGAACGCTGTATCTCGCTAAATGACATCGTTATTTAAGGTTTCACGCTGCTTGCATGTGCTTTCACGAGAATATCACAATATAGCAGTTTCGCACTTGTAACGGTACAAGACGCACTATGTGGCTAGTTCACGCCGTGTTGTGTGCTTTCACAATATTTCAGCTATCACAGTTTTGTACTCGCAACAAAACAACACTATCTTGTTAGATGAGGTCCTTTTTGGTGGTTTCACGACGCTACCTAGCTTAAACTAACATAACCCAACCTAACCTAACCTTCACAATTCTATCGTTAGAAAACATTTTACTCGCTACTTTACAACGCTTTCTGCAACATTACGACGGTTTCATGCGCTTTCACATTAGATGTCGCAGTTTCCGACTTGTTATGGTGAAAAACACTGCATCTCAATAGCTGACATTGTTTAATGCGGTTTTACAACGCTTCATAACTTAACCTAACCTAACCTTCACACTTCTATCTAATAAACGCTCAGTTACACTGTTTCGCTCACAATTACGATATTTGCATGACCTCACAGTTTTTCACCAACTTAGTACAGTACAGAACGCTGTATCTCGCTAAATGACATCGTTATTTAAGGTTTCACGTTGCTTGCATGCGCTTCCACGAGATTATCACAATATAGCAGGTTCGCAATTGTAACGGTACAAGACGCACTATTCGCGCCGTGTTGTGTTCTTTCACAATGTTTCGTACTCGCAACAAAACAATACTACCTCGTTAGACGAGGTCGTTTTTGGTGGTTTCAGGACGCTACCTTGCTTAAACTAACATAACCCAACCTAACTTAACCTTGGCAATTCTATCGTTAGAAAACGTTTTACTCGCTACTTTACAATGCTTTCTGCAACATTACGACGGTTTCATGCGCTTTCACAATAGATGTTGCAGTTTCCGACTTGTATTGGTGATAACACTGCGTCTGAATAGCTGACATTGCTTAATGCAGTTTTAGAACGCTTCATAACTTGACCTAACCTAAGGTTCGCACTTCTATCTAATAAACGCTCTGTTACACTGTTTCGCTCACAATTACGATATTTGCGTGACCTCACAGTTTTTCACCAACTTAGTACAGTACAGAAAGCTGTATCTCGCTAAATGACATCGTTATTTAAAGTTTCATGATGCTTGCATGCGCTTTCACGAGAATATCACAATATAGCAGTTTCGCACTTGTAACGGTACAAGACGCACTATCTGGCTAGTTCACGCCGTGTTGTGTGCTTTCACGATATTTCAGCTATCACAGTTTGGTACTCGCAACAAAACAACACTCTCTTGTTAGACAAGGTCGTTTTGTGTGGTTTCACGACGCTACCTAGCTTAAACTAACATAACCCAACCAAACTTAACCTTCGCAATTCTATCGTTAGAAAACGTTTTACTCGCTACTTTACAATCCTTTCTGCAACATTACGACGGTTTCGTGCGTTGTCACATTAGATGTTGCAGTGTCCGACTTGTAATAGTGAAAAACACTGCATCTCAATAGCTGACTATGCTTAATGCGGTTTTACAACGCTTCATAACTTAACCTAACCTAACCTTCGCACTTTATCTAATAAACGCTCTGTTAACCTGTTTCGCTCACAATTACGATATTTGCATGACCTCACAGTTTTCACCAACTTAGTACAGTACAGAACGCTGTATCTCGCAAAATGACATCGTTATTTAATGTTTCACGTTGCTTGCATGTGTTTTCACGAGAATATCACAATATAGCAGGTTCGCAATTGTAACGGTATAAGACGCACTATCTGGCTAGTTCGCGCCGTGTTGTGTGCTTTCACAATTTTACAGCTATCACAGTTTCGTACTCGCAACAAAACACTACCTCGTTAGACGAGGTCGTTTTTGGTGGTTTCACGACGCTACCTAGCTTAAACTAACATAACCCAACCTAACCTAACCTTCACAAATCTATCGTTAGAAAACGTTTTACTCGCTACTTTACAATGCTTTCTGCAACATTACGACGGTTTCATGCGCTTTCACAATAGATGTCGCAGTTTCCGACTTGTATTGGTGATAACACTGCATCTGAATGGCTGACATAGCTTAATGCAGTTTTACAACGCTTCATAACTTAACCTAACCTAACGTTCGCACTTCTATCTAATAAACGCTCTGTTACACTGTTTCGCTCACAATTACGATATTTGCATTACCTCACAGTTTTTCACCAACTTAGTACAGTACAGAAAGCTGAATCTCGCTAAATGACATCGTTATTTAAGGTTTCATGATGCTTGCATGCGCTTTCACGAGAATATCACAATATAGCAGTTTCGCACTTGCAACGGTACAAGACGCACTATCTGGCTAGTTCACGCCATGTTGTGTGCTTTCACGATATTTCAGCTATCACAGTTTAGTACTCGCAACAAAACAACACTATCTCGTTAAACGAGGTCGTTTTTGGTGGTTTCACGACGCTACCTAGCTTAAAATAACATAACGCAACCTAACCTAACCTTCACAATTCTATCGTTAGAAAACGTTTTACTCGCTACTTTACAATGCTTTCTGCAACATTACCACGGTTTCATGCGCTTTCACAATAGATGTCACAGTTTGCGACTTGTAATGGTGAAAAACAATGCATCTCAATAGTTAACATTGTTTATTGCGGTTTTATGATGCTTCATGTCTTGACCTAACCTTCGCACTTGTACGTAAAAGGCTCTCCTACACTGTTTCGTTCACACTTATTATATTTGCATGACCTCACAGTTTTTCACCAACTTAGTACAGTGCATAACGCTGTATCTCGCTAAATGACATCGTTATTTAAGGTTTCACGCTGCTTGCATGTGCTTTCACGAGAATATCACAATATAGCAGTTTCGCAATTGTAACGGTACAAGACGCACTATCTGGCTAGTTCGCGCCGTGTTGTGTGCTTTCACAATGTTTCAGCTATCACAGTTTCGTACTCGCAACAAAACAACACTACCTCGTTAGACGAGGTCGTTTTTGGTGGTTTCACGACGCAGCTAGCTCAAAGTAACATAACCCAACCTAACTTAACCTTCGCAATTCTATCGTTAGAAAACGTTTTACTCGCTACTTTACAATGCTTTCTGCAACATTACGACGGTTTCGTGCGTTTTCACATTAGATGTTGCAGTTTCCGACTTGTAATGGTGAAAAACACTGCATCTCAATAGCTGACAATGCTTATTGCGGTTTTACAACGCTTCATAACTTAACCTAACCTAACCTTCGCACTTCTATCTAATAAAGGCTCTGTTAACCTCTTTCGCTCACAATTACGATATTTGCATGACCTCACATTTTGTCACCAACTTAGTACAGTACAGAACGCTGTCTCGCTAAATGACATCGTTATTTAAGGTTTCACGTTGCTTGTATGCGCTTTCACGAGAATATCACAATATAGCAGGTTCGCAATTGCAACGGTACAAGACGCACTATCTGGCTAGTTCGCGCCGTGTTGTGTGCTTTCACAATGTTTCAGCTATTACAGTTTCGTACTCGCAACAAAACAACACTATCTCGTTAGACGAGGTTGTTTTTGGTGGTTTCACGACGCTACCTAGCTTAAAATAACATAACGCAACCTAACCTAACCTTCACAATTCTATCGTTAGAAAACGTTTTACTCGCTACTTTACAATGCTTTCTGCAACATTACGACGGTTTCATGCGCTTTCACAATAGATGTCACAGTTTACGACTTGTAATGGTGAAAAACAATGCATCTCAATAGCTAATATTGTTTATTGCGGTTTTATGATGCTTCAAGTCTTGACCTAACCTTCGCACTTGTACGTAAAAGGCTCTTTTACACTGTTTCGTTCACACTTATTATATTTGCATGACCTCAGTTTTTCACCAACTTAGTACAGTGCATAACGCTGTATCTCGCTAAATGACATTGTTATTTAAGGTTTCACGCTGCTTGCATGTGCTTTCACGAGAATATCACAATATAGCAGTTTCGCAATTGTAAGGGTACAAGACGCACTATCTGGCTAGTTCACGCCGTGTTGTGTGCTTTCACAATATTTCAGCTATCACAATTTTGTACTCGCAACAAAACAACACTATCTTGTTAGATGAGGTCCTTTTTGGTGGTTTCACGACGCTACCTAGCTTAAACTAACATAACCCAACCTAACCTAACCCTCACAATTCTATCGTTAGAAAACATTTTACTCGCTACTTTACAACGCTTTCTGCAACATTACGACGGTTTCATGCGCTTTCACATTAGATGTCGCAGTTTCCGACTTGTTATGGTGAAAAACACTGCATCTCAATAGCTGACATTGTTTAATGCGGTTTTACAACGCTTCATAACTTAACCTAACCTAACCTTCACACTTCTATCTAATAAACGCTCGGTTACACTGTTTCGCTCACAATTACGATATTTGCATGACCTCACAGTTTTTCACCAACTTAGTACAGTACAGAACGCTGTATCTCGCTAAATGACATCGTTATTTAAGGTTTCACGTTGCTTGCATGCGCTTCCACGAGATTATCACAATATAGCAGGTTCGCAAATGTAACGGTACAAGACGCACTATCTGGCTAGTTCGCGCCGTGTTGTGTGCTTTCACAATGTTTCGTACTCGCAACAAAACAATACTACCTCGTTAGACGAGGTCGTTTTTGGTGGTTTCAGGACGCTACCTTGCTTAAACTAACATAACCCAACCTAACTTAGCCTTCGCAATTCTATCGTTAGAAAACGTTTTACTCGCTACTTTACAATGCTTTCTGCAACATTACGACGGTTTCATGCGCTTTCACAATAGATGTTGCAGTTTCCGACTTGTATTGGTGATAACACTGCGTCTGAATAGCTGACATTGCTTAATGCAGTTTTACAACGCTTCATAACTTGACCTAACCTAACGTTCGCACTTCTATCTAATAAACGCTCTGTTACACTGTTTCGCTCACAATTACGATATTTGCGTGACCTCACAGTTTTTCACCAACTTAGTACAGTACAGAAAGCTGTATCTCGCTAAATGACATCGTTATTTAAGGTTTCATGATGCTTGCATGCGCTTTCACGAGAATATCACAATATAGCAGTTTCGCACTTGTAACGGTACAAGACGCACTATCTGGCAAGTTCACGCCGTGTTGTGTGCTTTCACGATATTTCAGCTATCACAGTTTGGTACTCGCAACAAAACAACACTATCTCGTTAAACGAGGTCGTTTTTGGTGGTTTCACGACGCTACCTAGCTTAAAATAACATAACGCAACCTAACCTAACCTTCACAATTCTATCGTTAGAAAACGTTTTACTCGCTACTTTACAATGCTTTCTGCAACATTACCACGGTTTCATGCGCTTTCACAATAGATGTCACAGTTTGCGACTTGTAATGGTGAAAAACAATGCATCTCAATAGTTAACATTGTTTATTGCGGTTTTATGATGCTTCAAGTCTTGACCTAACCTTCGCACTTGTACGTAAAAGGCTCTCCTACACTGTTTCGTTCACACTTATTATATTTGCATGACCTCACAGTTTTTCACCAACTTAGTACAGTGCATAAGGCTGTATCTCGCTAAATGACATCGTTATTTAAGGTTTCACGCTGCTTGCATGTGCTTTCACGAGAATATCACAATATAGCAGTTTCGCAATTGTAACGGTACAAGACGCACTATCTGGCTAGTTCGCGCCGTGTTGTGTGCTTTCACAATGTTTCAGCTATCACAGTTTCGTACTCGCAACAAAACAACACTACCTCGTTAGACGAGGTCGTTTTTGGTGGTTTCACGACGCAGCTAGCTCAAAGTAACATAACCCAACCTAACTTAACCTTCGCAATTCTATCGTTAGAAAACGTTTTACTCGCTACTTTACAATGCTTTCTGCAACATTACGACGGTTTCGTGCGTTTTCACATTAGATGTTGCAGTTTCCGACTTGTAATGGTGAAAAACACTGCATCTCAATAGCTGACAATGCTTATTGCGGTTTTACAACGCTTCATAACTTAACCTAACCTAACCTTCGCACTTCTATCTAATAAAGGCTCTGTTAACCTCTTTCGCTCACAATTACGATATTTGCATGACCTCACATTTTGTCACCAACTTAGTACAGTACAGAACGCTGTCTCGCTAAATGACATCGTTATTTAAGGTTTCACGTTGCTTGTATGCGCTTTCACGAGAATATCACAATATAGCAGATTCGCAATTGCAACGGTACAAGACGCACTATCTGGCTAGTTCGCGCCGTGTTGTGTGCTTTCACAATGTTTCAGCTATTACAGTTTCGTACTCGCAACAAAACAACACTATCTCGTTAGACGAGGTTGTTTTTGGTGGTTTCACGACGCTACCTAGCTTAAAATAACATAACGCAACCTAACCTAACCTTCACAATTCTATCGTTAGAAAACGTTTTACTCGCTACTTTACAATGCTTTCTGCAACATTACGACGGTTTCATGCGCTTTCACAATAGATGTCACAGTTTACGACTTGTAATGGTGAAAAACAATGCATCTCAATAGCTGACATTGTTTAATGCGGTTTTACAACGCTTCATAACTTAACCTAACCTAACCTTCACACTTCTATCTAATAAACGCTCGGTTACACTGTTTCGCTCACAATTACGATATTTGCATGACCTCACAGTTTTTCACCAACTTAGTACAGTACAGAACGCTGTATCTCGCTAAATGACATCGTTATTTAAGGTTTCACGTTGCTTGCATGCGCTTCCACGAGATTATCACAATATAGCAGGTTCGCAATTGTAACGGTACAAGACGCACTATCTGGCTAGTTCGCGCCGTGTTGTGTGCTTTCACAATGTTTCGTACTCGCAACAAAACAATACTACCTCGTTAGACGAGGTCGTTTTTGGTGGTTTCAGGACGCTACCTTGCTTAAACTAACATAACCCAACCTAACTTAGCCTTCGCAATTCTATCGTTAGAAAACGTTTTACTCGCTACTTTACAATGCTTTCTGCAACATTACGACGGTTTCATGCGCTTTCACAATAGATGTTGCAGTTTCCGACTTGTATTGGTGATAACACTGCGTCTGAATAGCTGACATTGCTTAATGCAGTTTTACAACGCTTCATAACTTGACCTAACCTAACGTTCGCACTTCTATCTAATAAACGCTCTGTTACACTGTTTCGCTCACAATTACGATATTTGCGTGACCTCACAGTTTTTCACCAACTTAGTACAGTACAGAAAGCTGTATCTCGCTAAATGACATCGTTATTTAAGGTTTCATGATGCTTGCATGCGCTTTCACGAGAATATCACAATATAGCAGTTTCGCACTTGTAACGGTACAAGACGCACTATCTGGCAAGTTCACGCCGTGTTGTGTGCTTTCACGATATTTCAGCTATCACAGTTTGGTACTCGCAACAAAACAACACTCTCTTGTTAGACAAGGTCGTTTTGTGTGGTTTCACGACGCTACCTAGCTTAAACTAACATAACCCAACCAAACTTAACCTTCGCAATTCTATCGTTAGAAAACGTTTTACTCGCTACTTTACAATCCTTTCTGCAACATTACGACGGTTTCGTGCGTTGTCACATTAGATGTTGCAGTGTCCGACTTGTAATAGTGAAAAACACTGCATCTCAATAGCTGACTATGCCTAATGCGGTTTTACAACGCTTCATAACTTAACCTAACCTAACCTTCGCACTTTATCTAATAAACGCTCTGTTAACCTGTTTCGCTCACAATTACGATATTTGCATGACCTCACAGTTTTCACCAACTTAGTACAGTACAGAACGCTGTATCTCGCAAAATGACATCGTTATTTAAGGTTTCACGTTGCTTGCATGGGCTTTCACGAGAATATCACAATATAGCAGGTTCGCAATTGTAACGGTATAAGACGCACTATCTGGCTAGTTCGCGCCGTGTTGTGTGCTTTCACAATGTTTCAGCTATCACAGTTTCGTACTCGCAACAAAACAACACTACCTCGTCAGACGATGTCGTTTTTGGTGGTTTCACGACGCTACCTAGCTTAAAATAAGATAACGCAACCTAACCTAACCTTCAAAATTCTATCGTTAGAAAACGTTTTACTCGCTACTTTACAATGCTTTCTGCAACATTACGACGGTTTCATGCGCTTTCACAATAGATGTCGCAGTTTCCGACTTGTATTGGTGATAACACTGCATCTGAATGGCTGACATTGCTTAATGCGGTTTTACAACGCTTCATAACCTAACTTAACCTTCGCACTTCTAATAAACGCTCTGTTAACCTGTTTCGCTCAAAATTACGATATTTGCATGACCTCACAGTTTTTCACCAACTTAGTACAGTGCATAACGCTGTATCTCGCTAAATGACATTGTTATTTAAGGTTTCACGCTGCTTGCATGTGCTTTCACGAGAATATCACAATATAGCAGTTTCGCAATTGTAACGGTACAAGACGCACTATCTGGCTAGTTCGCGCCGTGTTGTGTGCTTTCACAATGTTTCAGCTATCACAGTTTCGTACTCGCAACAAAACAACACTACCTCGTTAGACGAGGTCGTTTTTGGTGGTTTCACGACGCAGCTAGCTCAAACTAACATAACCCAACTTAACTTAACTATCGCAATTCTATCGTTAGAAAACGTTTTACTCGCTACTTTACAATGCTTTCTGCAACATTACGACGGTTTCATGCGCTTTCACAATAGATGTCGTAGTTTCCGACTTGTATTGGTGATAACACTGCATCTGAATGGCTGACATAGCTTAATGCAGTTTTACAACGCTTCATAACTTAACCTGACCTAACGTTCGCACATCTATCTAATAAACGCTCTGTTACACTGTTTCGCTCACAATTACGATATTTGCATGACCTCACAGTTTTTCACCAACTTAGTACAGTACAGAAAGCTGAATCTCGCTAAATGACATCGTTATTTAAGGTTTCATGATGCTTGCATGCGCTTTCACGAGAATATCACAATATAGCTGTTTCGCACTTGTAACGGTACAAGACGCACTATCTGGCTAGTTCACGCCATATTGTGTGCTTTCACGATATTTCAGCTATCACAGTTTCGTACTCACAACAAAACAACACTATCTCGTTAAACGAGGTCGTTTTTGGTGGTTTCACGACGCTACATAGCTTAAAATAACATAACGCAACCTAACCTAACCTTCACAATTCTATCGTTAGAAAACGTTTTACTCGCTACTTTACAATGCTTTCTGCAACATTACGACGGTTTCATGCGCTTTCACAATAGATGTCACAGTTTGCGACTTGTAATGGTGAAAAACAATGCATCTCAATAGTTAACATTGTTTATTGCGGTTTTATGATGCTTCAAGTCTTGACCTAACCTTCGCACTTGTACGTAAAAGGCTCTCCTACACTGTTTCGTTCACACTTATTATATTTGCATGACCTCACAGTTTTTCACCAACTTAGTACAGTGCATAACGCTGTATCTCGCTAAATGACATCGTTATTTAAGGTTTCACGCTGCTTGCATGTGCTTTCACGAGAATATCACAATATAGCAGTTTCGCAATTGTAACGGTACAAGACGCACTATCTGGCTAGTTCGCGCCGTGTTGTGTGCTTTCACAATCTTTCAGCTATCACAGTTTCGTACTCGCAACAAAACAACACTACCTCGTTAGACGAGGTCGTTTTTGGTGGTTTCACGACGCTACCTAGCTCAAACTAACATAACCCAACCTAACTTAACCTTCGCAATTCTATCATTAGAAAACGTTTTACTCGCTACTTTACAATGCTTTCTGCAACATTACGACGCTTTCGTGCGTTTTCACATTAGATGTTGCAGTTTCCGACTTGTAATGGTGAAAAACACTGCATCTCAATAGCTGACTATGCTTAATGCGGTTTTACAACGCTTCATAACTTAACCTAACCTAACCTTCGCACTTCTATCTAATAAACGCTCTGTTACACTGTTTCGTTCACACTTATTATATTTGCATGACCTCACAGTTTTTCACCAACTTAGTACAGTGCATAACGCTGTATCTCGCTAAATGACATCGTTATTTAAGGTTTCACGCTGCTTGCATGTGCTTTCACGAGAATATCACAATATAGTAGTTTCGCAATTGTAACGGTACAAGACGCACTATCTGGCTAGTTCGCGCCGTGTTGTGTGCTTTCACAATGTTTCAGCTATCACAGTTTCGTACTCGCAACAAAACAACACTACCTCGTTAGACGAGGTCGTTTTTGGTGGTTTCACGACGCAGCTAGCTCAAACTAACATAACCCAACCTAACTTAACTATCGCAATTCTATCGTTAGAAAACGTTTTACTCGCTACTTTACAATGCTTTCTGCAACATTACGACGGTTTCGTGCGTTTTCACATTAGATGTTGCAGTTTCCGACTTGTAATGGTGAAAAACACTGCATCTCAATAGCTGACAATGCTTAATGCGGTTTTACAACGCTTCATAACTTAACCTAACCTAACCTTCGCACTTCTATCTAATAGAGCTCTGTTAACCTCTTTCGCTCACAATTACGATGTTTGCATGACCTCACAGTTTGTCACCAACTTAGTACAGTACAGAACGCTGTCTCGCTAAATGACATCGTTATTTAGGTTTCACGTTGCTTGTATGCGCTTTCACGAGAATATCACAATATAGCAGGTTCGCAATTGTAACGGTACAAGACGCACTATCTGGCTAGCTCGCGCCGTGTTGTGTGCTTTCACAATGCTTCAGCTATTACAGTTTCGTACTCGCAACAAAACAACACTATCTCGTTAGACGAGGTTGTTTTTGGTGGTTTCACGACGCTACCTAGCTTAAAATACCATAACGCAACCTAACCTAACCTTCACAATTCTATCGTTAGAAAACGTTTTACTCGCTACTTTATAATGCTTTCTGCAACATTACGACGGTTTCATGCGCTTTCACAATAGATGTCACAGTTTCCGACTTGTAATGGTGAAAAACAATGCATCTCAATAGCTAATATTGTTTATTGCGGTTTTATGATGCTTCAAGTCTTGACCTAACCTTCGCACTTGTACGTAAAAGGCTCTTTTACACTGTTTCGTTCACACTTATATTTGAATGACCTCACAGTTTTTCACCAACTTAGTACAGTACAGAATGCTGTATCTCGCTAAATGACATCGTTATTTAAGGTTTCACGCTGCTTGCATGTGCTTTCACGAGAATATCACAATATAGCAGTTTCGCACTTGTAACGGTACAAGACGCACTATGTGGCTAGTTCACGCCGTGTTGTGTGCTTTCACAATATTTCAGCTATCACAGTTTTGTACTCGCAACAAAACAACACTATCTTGTTAGATGAGGTCCTTTTTGGTGGTTTCACGACGCTACCTAGCTTAAACTAACATAACCCAACCTAACCTAACCTTCACAATTCTATCGTTAGAAAACATTTTACTCGCTACTTTACAACGCTTTCTGCAACATTACGACGGTTTCATGCGCTTTCACATTAGATGTCGCAGTTTCCGACTTGTTATGGTGAAAAACACTGCATCTCAATAGCTGACATTGTTTAATGCGGTTTTACAACGCTTCATAACTTAACCTAACCTAACCTTCACACTTCTATCTAATAAACGCTCAGTTACACTGTTTCGCTCACAATTACAATATTTGCATGACCTCACAGTTTTTCACCAACTTAGTACAGTACAGAACGCTGTATCTCGCTAAATGACATCGTTATTTAAGGTTTCACGTTGCTTGCATGCGCTTCCACGAGATTATCACAATATAGCAGGTTCGCAATTGTAACGGTACAAGACGCACTATCTGGCTAGTTCGCGCCATGTTGTGTTCTTTCACAATGTTTCGTACTCGCAACAAAACAATACTACCTCGTTAGACGAGGTCGTTTTTGGTGGTTTCAGGACGCTACCTTGCTTAAACTAACATAACCCAACCTAGCTTAACCTTCGCAATTCTATCGTTAGAAAACGTTTTACTCGCTACTTTACAATGCTTTCTGCAACATTACGACGGTTTCATGCGCTTTCACAATAGATGTTGCAGTTTCCGACTTGTATTGGTGATAACACTGCGTCTGAATAGCTGACATTGCTTAATGCAGTTTTAGAACGCTTCATAACTTGACCTAACTTAAGGTTCGCACTTCTATCTAATAAACGCTCTGTTACACTGTTTCGCTCACAATTACGATATTTGCGTGACCTCACAGTTTTTCACCAACTTAGTACAGTACAGAAAGCTGTATCTCGCTAAATGACATCGTTATTTAAGGTTTCATGATGCTCTCATGCGCTTTCACGAGAATATCACAATATAGCAGTTTCGCACTTGTAACGGTACAAGACGCACTATCTGGCTAGTTCACGCCGTGTTGTGTGCTTTCACGATATTTCAGCTATCACAGTTTGGTACTCGCAACAAAACAACACTCTCTTGTTAGACAAGGTCGTTTTGTGTGTTTTCACGACGCTACCTAGCTTAAACTAACATAACCCAACCAAACTTAACCTTCGCAATTCTATCGTTAGAAAACGTTTTACTCGCTACTTTACAATCCTTTCTGCAACATTACGACGGTTTCGTGCGTTGTCACATTAGATGTTGCAGTGTCCGACTTGTAATAGTGAAAAACACTGCATCTCAATAGCTGACTATGCTTAATGCGGTTTTACAACGCTTCATAACTTAACCTAACCTAACCTTCGCACTTTATCTAATAAACGCTCTGTTAACCTGTTTCGGTCACAATTACGATATTTGCATGACCTCACAGTTTTCACCAACTTAGTACAGTACAGAACGCTGTATCTCGCAAAATGACATCGTTATTTAATGTTTCACGTTGCTTGCATGGGCTTTCACGAGAATATCACAATATAGCAGGTTCGCAATTGTAACGGTATAAGACGCACTATCTGGCTAGTTCGCGCCGTGTTGTGTGCTTTCACAATGTTTCAGCTATCACAGTTTCGTACTCGCAACAAAACAACACTACCTCGTTAGACGAGGTCGTTTTTGGTGGTTTCACGACGCTACCTAGCTTAAACTAACATAATCCAACCTAACCTAACCTTCACAAATCTATCGTTAGAAAACGTTTTACTCGCTACTTTACAATGCTTTCTGCAACATTACGACGGTTTCGTGCGTTTTCACATTAGATGTCACAGTCTCCGACTTGTATTGGTGAAAACACTGCATCTCAATAGCTGACATTGCTTAATGCAATTTTACAACGCTTCATAACTTAACCTAACCTAACCTTTGCACTTCTATCTAATAAACGCTCTGTTACACTGTTTCGTTCACACTTATTATATTTGCATGACCTCACAGTTTTTCACCAACTTAGTGCAGTGCATAACGCTGTATCTCGCTAAATGACATCGTTATTTAAGGTTTCACGCTGCTTGCATGTGCTTTCACGAGAATATCACAATATAGCAGTTTCGCAATTGTAACGGTACAAGACGCACTATCTGGCTAGTTCGCGTCGTGTTGTGTGCTTTCACAATGTTTCAGCTATCACAGTTTTGTACTCGCAACAAAACAACACTACCTCGTTAGACGATGTCGTTTTTGGTGGTTTCACGACGCTACCTAGCTCAAACTAACATAACCCAACCTAACTTAACCTTCGCAATTCTATCGTTAGAAAACGTTTTACTCGCTACTTTACAATGCTTTCTGCAACATTACGACGGTTTCGTGCGTTTTCACATTAGATGTTGCAGTTTCCGACTTGTAATGGTGAAAAACACTGCATCTCAATAGCTGACTATGCTAATGCGGTTTTACAACGCTTCATAACTTAACCTAACCTAACCTTCGCACTTCTATCTAATAAACGCTCTGTTAACCTCTTTCGCTCATATTTACGATATTTGCATGACCTCACAGTTTGTCACCAACTTAGTACAGTACAGAACGCTGTCTCGCTAAATGACATCGTTATTTAAGGTTTCACGTTGCTTGTATGCGCTTTCACGAGAATATCACAAAATAGCATGTTCGCAATTGTAACGGTACAAGACGCACTATCTGGCTAGTTCGCGCCGTGTTGTGTACTTTCACAATGTTTCAGCTATTACAGTTTCGTACTCGCAACAAAACAACACTATCTCATTAGACGAGGTTGTTTTTGGTGGTTTCACGACGCTACCTAGCTTAAAATAACATAACGCAACCTAACCTAACCTTCACAACTCTAACGTTAGAAAACGTTTTACTCGCTACTTTACAATGCTTTCTGCAACATTACCATGGTTTCATGCGCTTTCACAATAGATGTCACAGTTTCCGACTTGTAATGGTGAAAAACAATGCATCTCAATAGCTAATATTGTTTATTGCGGTTTTATGATGCTTCAAGTCTTGACCTAACCATCGCACTTGTACGTAAAAGGCTCTCTTACACTGTTTCGTTTACACTTATTATATTTGCATGACCTCACAGTTTTTCACCAACTTAGTACAGTACAGAACGCTGTATCTCGCTAAATGACATCGTTATTTAAGGTTTCAGGGTGCTTGCATGTGCTTTCACGAGAATATCACAATATAGCCGTTTCGCGCTTGTAACGGTACAAGACGCACTATCTGGCTAGTTCGCGCCGTGTTGTGTGCTTTCACAATGTTTCAGCTATCACAGTTTCGTACTCGCAACAAAACAACACTACCTCGTTAGACGAGGTCGTTTTTGGTGGTTTCACGACGCAGCTAGCTCAAACTAACATAACCCAACCTAACTTAACTATCGCAATTCTATCGTTAGAAAACGTTTTAATCGCTACTTTACAATGCTTTCTGCAACATTACGACGGTTTCGTGCGTTTTCACATTAGATGTTGCAGTTTCCGACTTGTAATGGTGAAAAACACTGCATCTCAATAGCTGACAATGCTTAATGGGGTTTTACAACGCTTCATAACTTAACCTAACCTAACCTTCGCACTTCTATCTAATAGAGCTCTGTTAACCTCTTTCGCTCACAATTACGATGTTTGCATGACCTCACAGTTTGTCACCAACTTGGTACAGTACAGAACGCTGTCTCGCAAAATGACATCGTTATTTAAGGTTTCACGTTGCTTGTATGCGCTTTCACGAGAATATTACAATATAGCAGGTTCGCAATTGTAAGGGTACAAGACGCACTATCTGGCTAGCTCGCGCCGTGTTGTGTGCTTTCACAATATTTCAGCTATCACAGTTTTGTACTCGCAACAAAACAACACTATCTTGTTAGATGAGGTCGTTTTTGGGGGTTTCACGACGCTACCTAGCTTAAACTAACATAACCCAACCTAACCTAACCTTCACAATTCTATCGTTAGAAAACATTTTACTCGCTACATTACAACGCTTTCTGCAACATTACGACGGTTTCATGCGCTTTCACATTAGATGTCGCAGTTTCCGACTTGTTATGGTGAAAAACACTGCATCTCAATAGCTGACTACGCTTAATGTGGTTTCACAACGCTTCATAACTTAACCTAACCTAACGTTCTCCCTTCTATCTAATAAACGCTCTGTTACACTGTTTCGCTCACAACTACGATATTTGCATGACCTCACAGTTTTTCACCAACTTAGTACAGTACAGAAAGCTGTATCTCGCTAAATGACATCGTTATTTAAGGTTTCGTGATGCTTGCATGCGCTTTCACGAGAATATCACAATATAGCAGTTTCGCACTTGTAACGGTACAAGACGCACTATCTGGCTAGTTCGCGCCGTGTTGTGTGCTTTCACAATGTTTCGTACTCGCAACAAAACAATACTACCTCGTTAGACGAGGTCGTTTTTGGTGGTTTCAGGACGCTACCTTGCTTAAACTAACATAACCCAACCTAACTTAGCCTTCGCAATTCTATCGTTAGAAAACGTTTTACTCGCTACTTTACAATGCTTTCTGCAACATTACGACGGTTTCATGCGCTTTCACAATAGATGTTGCAGTTTCCGACTTGTATTGGTGATAACACTGCGTCTGAATAGCTGACATTGCTTAATGCAGTTTTACAACGCTTCATAACTTGACCTAACCTAACGTTCGCACTTCTATCTAATAAACGCTCTGTTACACTGTTTCGCTCACAATTACGATATTTGCGTGACCTCACAGTTTTTCACCAACTTAGTACAGTACAGAAAGCTGTATCTCGCTAAATGACATCGTTATTTAAGGTTTCATGATGCTTGCATGCGCTTTCACGAGAATATCACAATATAGCAGTTTCGCACTTGTAACGGTACAAGACGCACTATCTGGCAAGTTCACGCCGTGTTGTGTGCTTTCACGATATTTCAGCTATCACAGTTTGGTACTCGCAACAAAACAATACTACCTCGTTAGACGAGGTCGTTTTTGGTGGTTTCAGGACGCTACCTTGCTTAAACTAACATAACCCAACCAAACTTAACCTTCGCAATTCTATCGTTAGAAAACGTTTTACTCGCTACTTTACAATCCTTTCTGCAACATTACGACGGTTTCGTGCGTTGTCACATTAGATGTTGCAGTGTCCGACTTGTAATAGTGAAAAACACTGCATCTCAATAGCTGACTATGCCTAATGCGGTTTTACAACGCTTCATAACTTAACCTAACCTAACCTTCGCACTTTATCTAATAAACGCTCTGTTAACCTGTTTCGCTCACAATTACGATATTTGCATGACCTCACAGTTTTCACCAACTTAGTACAGTACAGAACGCTGTATCTCGCAAAATGACATCGTTATTTAAGGTTTCACGTTGCTTGCATGGGCTTTCACGAGAATATCACAATATAGCAGGTTCGCAATTGTAACGGTATAAGACGCACTATCTGGCTAGTTCGCGCCGTGTTGTGTGCTTTCACAATGTTTCAGCTATCACAGTTTCGTACTCGCAACAAAACAACACTACCTCGTCAGACGATGTCGTTTTTGGTGGTTTCACGACGCTACCTAGCTTAAAATAAGATAACGCAACCTAACCTAACCTTCAAAATTCTATCGTTAGAAAACGTTTTACTCGCTACTTTACAATGTTTTCTGCAACATTACGACGGTTTCATGCGCTTTCACAATAGATGTCGCAGTTTCCGACTTGTATTGGTGATAACACTGCATCTGAATGGCTGACATTGCTTAATGCGGTTTTACAACGCTTCATAACCTAACTTAACCTTCGCACTTCTAATAAACGCTCTGTTAACCTGTTTCGCTCAAAATTACGATATTTGCATGACCTCACAGTTTTTCACCAACTTAGTACAGTGCATAACGCTGTATCTCGCTAAATCACATTGTTATTTAAGGTTTCACGCTGCTTGCATGTGCTTTCACGAGAATATCACAATATAGCAGTTTCGCACTTGTAACGGTACAAGACGCACTATCTGGCTAGTTCGCGCCGTGTTGTGTGCTTTCACAATGTTTCAGCTATCACAGTTTCGTACTCGCAACAAAACAACACTACCTCGTTAGACGAGGTCGTTTTTGGTGGTTTCACGACGCAGCTAGCTCAAACTAACATAACCCAACTTAACTTAACTATCGCAATTCTATCGTTAGAAAACGTTTTACTCGCTACTTTACAATGCTTTCTGCAACATTACGACGGTTTCATGCGCTTTCACAATAGATGTCGCAGTTTCCGACTTGTATTGGTGATAACACTGCATCTGAATGGCTGACATAGCTTAATGCAGTTTTACAACGCTTCATAACTTAACCTGACCTAACGTTCGCACATCTATCTAATAAACGCTCTGTTACACTGTTTCGCTCACAATTACGATATTTGCATGACCTCACAGTTTTTCACCAACTTAGTACAGTACAGAAAGCTGAATCTCGCTAAATGACATCGTTATTTAAGGTTTCATGATGCTTGCATGCGCTTTCACGAGAATATCACAATATAGCTGTTTCGCACTTGTAACGGTACAAGACGCACTATCTGGCTAGTTCACGCCATATTGTGTGCTTTCACGATATTTCAGCTATCACAGTTTCGTACTCACAACAAAACAACACTATCTCGTTAAACGAGGTCGTTTTTGGTGGTTTCACGACGCTACATAGCTTAAAATAACATAACGCAACCTAACCTAACCTTCACAATTCTATCGTTAGAAAACGTTTTACTCGCTACTTTACAATGCTTTCTGCAACATTACGACGGTTTCATGCGCTTTCACAATAGATGTCACAGTTTGCGACTTGTAATGGTGAAAAACAATGCATCTCAATAGTTAACATTGTTTATTGCGGTTTTATGATGCTTCAAGTCTTGACCTAACCTTCGCACTTGTACGTAAAAGGCTCTCCTACACTGTTTCGTTCACACTTATTATATTTGCATGACCTCACAGTTTTTCACCAACTTAGTACAGTGCATAACGCTGTATCTCGCTAAATGACATCGTTATTTAAGGTTTCACGCTGCTTGCATGTGCTTTCACGAGAATATCACAATATAGCAGTTTCGCAATTGTAACGGTACAAGACGCACTATCTGGCTAGTTCGCGCCGTGTTGTGTGCTTTCACAATCTTTCAGCTATCACAGTTTCGTACTCGCAACAAAACAACACTACCTCGTTAGACGAGGTCGTTTTTGGTGGTTTCACGACGCTACCTAGCTCAAACTAACATAACCCAACCTAACTTAACCTTCGCAATTCTATCATTAGAAAACGTTTTACTCGCTACTTTACAATGCTTTCTGCAACATTACGACGCTTTCGTGCGTTTTCACATTAGATGTTGCAGTTTCCGACTTGTAATGGTGAAAAACACTGCATCTCAATAGCTGACTATGCTTAATGCGGTTTTACAACGCTTCATAACTTAACCTAACCTAACCTTCGCACTTCTATCTAATAAACGCTCTGTTACACTGTTTCGTTCACACTTATTATATTTGCATGACCTCACAGTTTTTCACCAACTTAGTACAGTGCATAACGCTGTATCTCGCTAAATGACATCGTTATTTAAGGTTTCACGCTGCTTGCATGTGCTTTCACGAGAATATCACAATATAGCAGTTTCGCAATTGTAACGGTACAAGACGCACTATCTGGCTAGTTCGCGCCGTGTTGTGTGCTTTCACAATGTTTCAGCTATCACAGTTTCGTACTCGCAACAAAACAACACTACCTCGTTAGACGAGGTCGTTTTTGGTGGTTTCACGACGCAGCTAGCTCAAACTAACATAACCCAACCTAACTTAACTATCGCAATTCTATCGTTAGAAAACGTTTTACTCGCTACTTTACAATGCTTTCTGCAACATTACGACGGTTTCGTGCGTTTTCACATTAGATGTTGCAGTTTCCGACTTGTAATGGTGAAAAACACTGCATCTCAATAGCTGACAATGCTTAATGCGGTTTTACAACGCTTCATAACTTAACCTAACCTAACCTTCGCACTTCTATCTAATAGAGCTCTGTTAACCTCTTTCGCTCACAATTACGATGTTTGCATGACCTCACAGTTTGTCACCAACTTAGTACAGTACAGAACGCTGTCTCGCTAAATGACATCGTTATTTAGGTTTCACGTTGCTTGTATGCGCTTTCACGAGAATATCACAATATAGCAGGTTCGCAATTGTAACGGTACAAGACGCACTATCTGGCTAGCTCGCGCCGTGTTGTGTGCTTTCACAATGCTTCAGCTATTACAGTTTCGTACTCGCAACAAAACAACACTATCTCGTTAGACGAGGTTGTTTTTGGTGGTTTCACGACGCTACCTAGCTTAAAATACCATAACGCAACCTAACCTAACCTTCACAATTCTATCGTTAGAAAACGTTTTACTCGCTACTTTATAATGCTTTCTGCAACATTACGACGGTTTCATGCGCTTTCACAATAGATGTCACAGTTTCCGACTTGTAATGGTGAAAAACAATGCATCTCAATAGCTAATATTGTTTATTGCGGTTTTATGATGCTTCAAGTCTTGACCTAACCTTCGCACTTGTACGTAAAAGGCTCTTTTACACTGTTTCGTTCACACTTATATTTGAATGACCTCACAGTTTTTCACCAACTTAGTACAGTACAGAATGCTGTATCTCGCTAAATGACATCGTTATTTAAGGTTTCACGCTGCTTGCATGTGCTTTCACGAGAATATCACAATATAGCAGTTTCGCACTTGTAACGGTACAAGACGCACTATGTGGCTAGTTCACGCCGTGTTGTGTGCTTTCACAATATTTCAGCTATCACAGTTTTGTACTCGCAACAAAACAACACTATCTTGTTAGATGAGGTCCTTTTTGGTGGTTTCACGACGCTACCTAGCTTAAACTAACATAACCCAACCTAACCTAACCTTCACAATTCTATCGTTAGAAAACATTTTACTCGCTACTTTACAACGCTTTCTGCAACATTACGACGGTTTCATGCGCTTTCACATTAGATGTCGCAGTTTCCGACTTGTTATGGTGAAAAACACTGCATCTCAATAGCTGACATTGTTTAATGCGGTTTTACAACGCTTCATAACTTAACCTAACCTAACCTTCGCACTTTATCTAATAAACGCTCTGTTAACCTGTTTCGGTCACAATTACGATATTTGCATGACCTCACAGTTTTCACCAACTTAGTACAGTACAGAACGCTGTATCTCGCAAAATGACATCGTTATTTAATGTTTCACGTTGCTTGCATGGGCTTTCACGAGAATATCACAATATAGCAGGTTCGCAATTGTAACGGTATAAGACGCACTATCTGGCTAGTTCGCGCCGTGTTGTGTGCTTTCACAATGTTTCAGCTATCACAGTTTCGTACTCGCAACAAAACAACACTACCTCGTTAGACGAGGTCGTTTTTGGTGGTTTCACGACGCTACCTAGCTTAAACTAACATAATCCAACCTAACCTAACCTTCACAAATCTATCGTTAGAAAACGTTTTACTCGCTACTTTACAATGCTTTCTGCAACATTACGACGGTTTCGTGCGTTTTCACATTAGATGTCACAGTCTCCGACTTGTATTGGTGAAAACACTGCATCTCAATAGCTGACATTGCTTAATGCAATTTTACAACGCTTCATAACTTAACCTAACCTAACCTTTGCACTTCTATCTAATAAACGCTCTGTTACACTGTTTCGTTCACACTTATTATATTTGCATGACCTCACAGTTTTTCACCAACTTAGTGCAGTGCATAACGCTGTATCTCGCTAAATGACATCGTTATTTAAGGTTTCACGCTGCTTGCATGTGCTTTCACGAGAATATCACAATATAGCAGTTTCGCAATTGTAACGGTACAAGACGCACTATCTGGCTAGTTCGCGTCGTGTTGTGTGCTTTCACAATGTTTCAGCTATCACAGTTTTGTACTCGCAACAAAACAACACTACCTCGTTAGACGATGTCGTTTTTGGTGGTTTCACGACGCTACCTAGCTCAAACTAACATAACCCAACCTAACTTAACCTTCGCAATTCTATCGTTAGAAAACGTTTTACTCGCTACTTTACAATGCTTTCTGCAACATTACGACGGTTTCGTGCGTTTTCACATTAGATGTTGCAGTTTCCGACTTGTAATGGTGAAAAACACTGCATCTCAATAGCTGACTATGCTAATGCGGTTTTACAACGCTTCATAACTTAACCTAACCTAACCTTCGCACTTCTATCTAATAAACGCTCTGTTAACCTCTTTCGCTCATATTTACGATATTTGCATGACCTCACAGTTTGTCACCAACTTAGTACAGTACAGAACGCTGTCTCGCTAAATGACATCGTTATTTAAGGTTTCACGTTGCTTGTATGCGCTTTCACGAGAATATCACAAAATAGCATGTTCGCAATTGTAACGGTACAAGACGCACTATCTGGCTAGTTCGCGCCGTGTTGTGTACTTTCACAATGTTTCAGCTATTACAGTTTCGTACTCGCAACAAAACAACACTATCTCATTAGACGAGGTTGTTTTTGGTGGTTTCACGACGCTACCTAGCTTAAAATAACATAACGCAACCTAACCTAACCTTCACAACTCTAACGTTAGAAAACGTTTTACTCGCTACTTTACAATGCTTTCTGCAACATTACCATGGTTTCATGCGCTTTCACAATAGATGTCACAGTTTCCGACTTGTAATGGTGAAAAACAATGCATCTCAATAGCTAATATTGTTTATTGCGGTTTTATGATGCTTCAAGTCTTGACCTAACCATCGCACTTGTACGTAAAAGGCTCTCTTACACTGTTTCGTTTACACTTATTATATTTGCATGACCTCACAGTTTTTCACCAACTTAGTACAGTACAGAACGCTGTATCTCGCTAAATGACATCGTTATTTAAGGTTTCAGGGTGCTTGCATGTGCTTTCACGAGAATATCACAATATAGCCGTTTCGCGCTTGTAACGGTACAAGACGCACTATCTGGCTAGTTCGCGCCGTGTTGTGTGCTTTCACAATGTTTCAGCTATCACAGTTTCGTACTCGCAACAAAACAACACTACCTCGTTAGACGAGGTCGGTGGTTTCACGACGCTACCTAGCTCAAACTAACATAACCCAACCTAACTTAACCTTCGCAATTCTATCGTTAGAAAACGTTTTACTCGCTACTTTACAATGCTTTCTGCAACATTACGACGGTTTCGTGCGTTTTCACATTAGATGTTGCAGTTTCCGACTTGTAATGGTGAAAAACACTGCATCTCAATAGCTGACTATGCTAATGCGGTTTTACAACGCTTCATAACTTAACCTAACCTAACCTTCGCACTTCTATCTAATAAACGCTCTGTTAACCTCTTTCGCTCACATTTACGATATTTGCATGACCTCACAGTTTGTCACCAACTTAGTACAGTACAGAACGCTGTCTCGCTAAATGACATCGTTATTTAAGGTTTCACGTTGCTTGTATGCGCTTTCACGAGAATATCACAAAATAGCATGTTCGCAATTGTAACGGTACAAGACGCACTATCTGGCTAGTTCGCGCCGTGTTGTGTACTTTCACAATGTTTCAGCTATTACAGTTTCGTACTCGCAACAAAACAACACTATCTCATTAGACGAGGTTGTTTTTGGTGGTTTCACGACGCTACCTAGCTTAAAATAACATAACGCAACCTAACCTAACCTTCACAACTCTAACGTTAGAAAACGTTTTACTCGCTACTTTACAATGCTTTCTGCAACATTACCATGGTTTCATGCGCTTTCACAATAGATGTCACAGTTTCCGACTTGTAATGGTGAAAAACAATGCATCTCAATAGCTAATATTGTTTATTGCGGTTTTATGATGCTTCAAGTCTTGACCTAACCATCGCACTTGTACGTAAAAGGCTCTCTTACACTGTTTCGTTTACACTTATTATATTTGCATGACCTCACAGTTTTTCACCAACTTAGTACAGTACAGAACGCTGTATCTCGCTAAATGACATCGTTATTTAAGGTTTCAGGGTGCTTGCATGTGCTTTCACGAGAATATCACAATATAGCCGTTTCGCGCTTGTAACGGTACAAGACGCACTATCTGGCTAGTTCGCGCCGTGTTGTGTGCTTTCACAATGTTTCAGCTATCACAGTTTCGTACTCGCAACAAAACAACACTACCTCGTTAGACGAGGTCGTTTTTGGTGGTTTCACGACGCAGCTAGCTCAAACTAACATAACCCAACCTAACTTAACTATCGCAATTCTATCGTTAGAAAACGTTTTAATCGCTACTTTACAATGCTTTCTGCAACATTACGACGGTTTCGTGCGTTTTCACATTAGATGTTGCAGTTTCCGACTTGTAATGGTGAAAAACACTGCATCTCAATAGCTGACAATGCTTAATGGGGTTTTACAACGCTTCATAACTTAACCTAACCTAACCTTCGCACTTCTATCTAATAGAGCTCTGTTAACCTCTTTCGCTCACAATTACGATGTTTGCATGACCTCACAGTTTGTCACCAACTTGGTACAGTACAGAACGCTGTCTCGCAAAATGACATCGTTATTTAAGGTTTCACGTTGCTTGTATGCGCTTTCACGAGAATATTACAATATAGCAGGTTCGCAATTGTAAGGGTACAAGACGCACTATCTGGCTAGCTCGCGCCGTGTTGTGTGCTTTCACAATATTTCAGCTATCACAGTTTTGTACTCGCAACAAAACAACACTATCTTGTTAGATGAGGTCGTTTTTCGGGGTTTCACGACGCTACCTAGCTTAAACTAACATAACCCAACCTAACCTAACCTTCACAATTCTATCGTTAGAAAACATTTTACTCGCTACATTACAACGCTTTCTGCAACATTACGACGGTTTCATGCGCTTTCACATTAGATGTCGCAGTTTCCGACTTGTTATGGTGAAAAACACTGCATCTCAATAGCTGACTACGCTTAATGTGGTTTCACAACGCTTCATAACTTAACCTAACCTAACGTTCTCCCTTCTATCTAATAAACGCTCTGTTACACTGTTTCGCTCACAACTACGATATTTGCATGACCTCACAGTTTTTCACCAACTTAGTACAGTACAGAAAGCTGTATCTCGCTAAATGACATCGTTATTTAAGGTTTCATGATGCTTGCATGCGCTTTCACGAGAATATCACAATATAGCAGTTTCGCACTTGTAACGGTACAAGACGCACTATCTGGCTAGTTCACGCCATGTTGTGTGCTTTCACGATATTTCAGCTATCACAGTTTCGTACTCGCAACAAAACAACACTATCTCGTTAAACGAGGTCGTTTTTGGTGGTTTCACGACGCTACCTAGCTTAAAATAACAACGCAACCTAACCTAACCTTCACAATTCTATCGTTAGAAAACGTTTTACTCGCTACTTTACAATGCTTTCTGCAACATTACGACGGTTTCATGCGCTTTCACAATAGATGTCACAGTTTGCGTCTTGTAATGGTGAAAAACAATGCATCTCAATAGTTAACATTGTTTATTGCGGTTTTATGATGCTTCAAGTCTTGACCTAACCTTCGCACTTGTACGTAAAAGGCTCTCCTACACTGTTTCGTTCACACTTATTATATTTGCATGACCTCACAGTTTTTCACCAACTTAGTACAGTGCATTACGCTGTATCTCGCTAAATGACATCGTTATTTAAGGTTTCACGCTGCTTGCATGTGCTTTCACGAGAATATCACAATATAGCAGTTTCGCAATTGTAACGGTACAAGACGCACTATCTGGCTAGTTCGCGCCGTGTTGTGTGCTTTGACAATCTTTCCGCTATCACAGTTTCGTACTCGCAACAAAACAACACTACCTCGTTAGACAAGGTCGTTTTTGGTGGTTTCACGACGCTACCTAGCTCAAACTAACATAACCCAACCTAACTTAACCTTCGCAATTCCATCGTTAGAAAACGTTTTACTCGCTACTTTACAACGCTTTCTGCAACATTACGACGGTTTCATGCGCTTTCACATTAGATGTCGCAGTTTCCGACTTGTTATGGTGAAAAACACTGCATCTCAATAGCTGACATTGTTTAATGCGGTTTTACAACGCTTCATAACTTAACCTAACCTAACCTTCACACTTCTATCTAATAAACGCTCAGTTACACTGTTTCGCTCACAATTACGATATTTGCATGACCTCACAGTTTTTCACCAACTTAGTACAGTACAGAACGCTGTATCTCGCTAAATGACATCGTTATTTAAGGTTTCACGTTGCTTGCATGCGCTTCCACGAGATTATCACAATATAGCAGGTTCGCAATTGTAACGGTACAAGACGCACTATCTGGCTAGTTCGCGCCGTGTTGTGTTCTTTCACAATGTTTCGTACTCGCAACAAAACAATACTACCTCGTTAGACGAGGTCGTTTTTGGTGGTTTCAGGACGCTACCTTGCTTAAACTAACATAACCCAACCTAGCTTAACCTTCGCAATTCTATCGTTAGAAAACGTTTTACTCGCTACTTTACAATGCTTTCTGCAACATTACGACGGTTTCATGCGCTTTCACAATAGATGTTGCAGTTTCCGACTTGTATTGGTGATAACACTGCGTCTGAATAGCTGACATTGCTTAATGCAGTTTTAGAACGCTTCATAACTTGACCTAACTTAAGGTTCGCACTTCTATCTAATAAACGCTCTGTTACACTGTTTCGCTCACAATTACGATATTTGCGTGACCTCACAGTTTTTCACCAACTTAGTACAGTACAGAAAGCTGTATCTCGCTAAATGACATCGTTATTTAAGGTTTCATGATGCTTGCATGCGCTTTCACGAGAATATCACAATATAGCAGTTTCGCACTTGTAACGGTACAAGACGCACTATCTGGCTAGTTCACGCCGTGTTGTGTGCTTTCACGATATTTCAGCTATCACAGTTTGGTACTCGCAACAAAACAACACTCTCTTGTTAGACAAGGTCGTTTTGTGTGTTTTCACGACGCTACCTAGCTTAAACTAACATAACCCAACCAAACTTAACCTTCGCAATTCTATCGTTAGAAAACGTTTTACTCGCTACTTTACAATCCTTTCTGCAACATTACGACGGTTTCGTGCGTTGTCACATAGATGTTGCAGTGTCCGACTTGTAATAGTGAAAAACACTGCATCTCAATAGCTGACTATGCTTAATGCGGTTTTACAACGCTTCATAACTTAACCTAACCTAACCTTCGCACTTTATCTAATAAACGCTCTGTTAACCTGTTTCGGTCACAATTACGATATTTGCATGACCTCACAGTTTTCACCAACTTAGTACAGTACAGAACGCTGTATCTCGCAAAATGACATCGTTATTTAATGTTTCACGTTGCTTGCATGGGCTTTCACGAGAATATCACAATATAGCAGGTTCGCAATTGTAACGGTATAAGACGCACTATCTGGCTAGTTCGCGCCGTGTTGTGTGCTTTCACAATGTTTCAGCTATCACAGTTTCGTACTCGCAACAAAACAACACTACCTCGTTAGACGAGGTCGTTTTTGGTGGTTTCACGACGCTACCTAGCTTAAACTAACATAATCCAACCTAACCTAACCTTCACAAATCTATCGTTAGAAAACGTTTTACTCGCTACTTTACAATGCTTTCTGCAACATTACGACGGTTTCGTGCGTTTTCACATTAGATGTCACAGTCTCCGACTTGTATTGGTGAAAACACTGCATCTCAATAGCTGACATTGCTTAATGCAATTTTACAACGCTTCATAACTTAACCTAACCTAACCTTTGCACTTCTATCTAATAAACGCTCTGTTACACTGTTTCGTTCACACTTATTATACATCATGGTTAACAGCGCGAAACACCCGGACAGGAGCGATAGAAGGACACGGTACAGCGCTGACTTTCAACTGAAATTTTTATTGAAAACACGAGAATATATATATAGACAGAACAGAAGACCTCGTGACCAAACCAGCCCCCTCAATCGATAAAATTATACACGGCGACAAGGCTTTGTCATGTGCACGCAATCTTGCCACAAAAAAATAACACATACTTCAAACTATAAGATTCCAATGTCGCCAAGAAAACCGGGCATGAGCAGACGAATGAACTTTAGCCACTATCTAACAAAGATAATTCATTACCAAGTAAGGCGATAGACGGCTGGCTAACGCATTGAGACCCTTTCTTATTTATAAAAAATGCCTCCATAATTTCTCTTGAAAGCTTGTCTGGGTGCTTGAAGAGTACTTTTGTTTTTTCAAAAAGTGGGTGGCATCCACATTCGCGGCAATGCAAAGACAAATGTGAATGCGCAAATCCTTTCAAGGAACTGTGGTGTTCCCTTAGCCGTATATTGACACAACGCCCGGTCTGACCAATGTACTCTCGCCCGCATGAAAATGGGGTTGAGTACACGACATTCTGCATGCACGGGAGAAACTTCATAGTATGTTTGATACTACACTGCTGATAAATTCCAGTCTTCCTGCCTTCTATGCGAGTGTTTACTGCCTGGCAAAGTCCCTTAAGCTTCGTTCTGCTTGAAAACCCAACGTTTAATCTGAACTTAGATGCTACTTTCTTTAATCTGTGCGAAAAAGAATGAACATATGGAATGTAGACAGAACGGCTAAAATCTTTTTCTTTCACTCGGGAGGACTGCCCCTTGACCTCACGCAGCAGCTTATCGCAAGTCGTAGAAATGATAGAGTGAGGAAAGCCTGCATCACGCAGCCTCGCCACCTGATAGTTAACGCTGTCAAGCATACGATGGGGACAACTCTTATTGAGGGCGGACCTTATAGCGGAAGTGGCTATACCTCGTTTAATCAATTTCGAGTGCCCTGATCTGAAATCAAGAAGAGACTTCTTTGACCTCGGTTGATAGGTCCAACACACATGTTCCGCTTTGAAAGACAGTCTAAGGTCTAAGAACTGCAACTCCTCCTTTTCAGGAACCTCAATAGTAAACCTAAGACCTTGTCCCTGTTCATTAAACAACTTTACGACGTCCACAATCGATCTTTGGAAATTTAGCCTATTGACGAAAACCAAATAGTCATCCACAAAGCGGAAAATTCTCAAAGCTAATTCACCTAGGTTATCTTTTATTTTGCGGTCAACGAAACTTAAAAAGATGCTGCTTAGTACTGGCGCTACGCAGGAACCTATGCACACTCCTGCCCTTTGGATAACTGTCCTTCCTTGCCACTGAACGATCGTGGACTTCAAGTAAAACTCCAAAAGCTCAAGGAAGCTAGCAACCGGTATTTTGCAACTCTCGACGAAGCCTAACTCATTCATTTGTCCCTCGATGGTCTGTTGCACGAATTTCAATAACTGTACATGAGGCAGGGAATAATAAAGATCTTCTATGTCTATGCTGAATCCAAAGCAACCGCCAGGGTTATTATTCTGCAGAACTTGAACTACGCAGTTAGAACTGGCGACTTCGAAAGGGTCCTCCAGCTTAAGCTGTGCGAGATTAGTCTGCAAGTACCCTGAAATAACATTTAACCATGACCTTCTTTCCGAGACGATGGTCCTGAAAGGATAGTTCGTCTTATCGCTCCTGTCCGGGTGTTTCGCGCTGTTAACCATGATGAATGCTCACCAACTAGCCCAGTTTTCCATCTTGCTCACTTATTATATTTGCATGACCTCACAGTTTTTCACCAACTTAGTGCAGTGCATAACGCTGTATCTCGCTAAATGACATCGTTATTTAAGGTTTCACGCTGCTTGCATGTGCTTTCACGAGAATATCACAATATAGCAGTTTCGCAATTGTAACGGTACAAGACGCACTATCTGGCTAGTTCGCGCCGTGTTGTGTGCTTTCACAATGTTTCAGCTATCACAGTTTTGTACTCGCAACAAAACAACACTACCTCGTTAGACGATGTCGTTTTTGGTGGTTTCACGACGCTACCTAGCTCAAACTAACATAACCCAACCTAACTTAACCTTCGCAATTCTATCGTTAGAAAACGTTTTACTCGCTACTTTACAATGCTTTCTGCAACATTACGACGGTTTCGTGCGTTTTCACATTAGATGTTGCAGTTTCCGACTTGTAATGGTGAAAAACACTGCATCTCAATAGCTGACTATGCTAATGCGGTTTTACAACGCTTCATAACTTAACCTAACCTAACCTTCGCACTTCTATCTAATAAACGCTCTGTTAACCTCTTTCGCTCACATTTACGATATTTGCATGACCTCACAGTTTGTCACCAACTTAGTACAGTACAGAACGCTGTCTCGCTAAATGACATCGTTATTTAAGGTTTCACGTTGCTTGTATGCGCTTTCACGAGAATATCACAAAATAGCATGTTCGCAATTGTAACGGTACAAGACGCACTATCTGGCTAGTTCGCGCCGTGTTGTGTACTTTCACAATGTTTCAGCTATTACAGTTTCGTACTCGCAACAAAACAACACTATCTCATTAGACGAGGTTGTTTTTGGTGGTTTCACGACGCTACCTAGCTTAAAATAACATAACGCAACCTAACCTAACCTTCACAACTCTAACGTTAGAAAACGTTTTACTCGCTACTTTACAATGCTTTCTGCAACATTACCATGGTTTCATGCGCTTTCACAATAGATGTCACAGTTTCCGACTTGTAATGGTGAAAAACAATGCATCTCAATAGCTAATATTGTTTATTGCGGTTTTATCATGCTTCAAGTCTTGACCTAACCATCGCACTTGTACGTAAAAGGCTCTCTTACACTGTTTCGTTTACACTTATTATATTTGCATGACCTCACAGTTTTTCACCAACTTAGTACAGTACAGAACGCTGTATCTCGCTAAATGACATCGTTATTTAAGGTTTCAGGGTGCTTGCATGTGCTTTCACGAGAATATCACAATATAGCCGTTTCGCGCTTGTAACGGTACAAGACGCACTATCTGGCTAGTTCGCGCCGTGTTGTGTGCTTTCACAATGTTTCAGCTATCACAGTTTCGTACTCGCAACAAAACAACACTACCTCGTTAGACGAGGTCGTTTTTGGTGGTTTCACGACGCAGCTAGCTCAAACTAACATAACCCAACCTAACTTAACTATCGCAATTCTATCGTTAGAAAACGTTTTAATCGCTACTTTACAATGCTTTCTGCAACATTACGACGGTTTCGTGCGTTTTCACATTAGATGTTGCAGTTTCCGACTTGTAATGGTGAAAAACACTGCATCTCAATAGCTGACAATGCTTAATGGGGTTTTACAACGCTTCATAACTTAACCTAACCTAACCTTCGCACTTCTATCTAATAGAGCTCTGTTAACCTCTTTCGCTCACAATTACGATGTTTGCATGACCTCACAGTTTGTCACCAACTTGGTACAGTACAGAACGCTGTCTCGCAAAATGACATCGTTATTTAAGGTTTCACGTTGCTTGTATGCGCTTTCACGAGAATATTACAATATAGCAGGTTCGCAATTGTAAGGGTACAAGACGCACTATCTGGCTAGCTCGCGCCGTGTTGTGTGCTTTCACAATATTTCAGCTATCACAGTTTTGTACTCGCAACAAAAGAACACTATCTTGTTAGATGAGGTCGTTTTTGGGGGTTTCACGACGCTACCTAGCTTAAACTAACATAACCCAACCTAACCTAACCTTCACAATTCTATCGTTAGAAAACATTTTACTCGCTACATTACAACGCTTTCTGCAACATTACGACGGTTTCATGCGCTTTCACATTAGATGTCGCAGTTTCCGACTTGTTATGGTGAAAAACACTGCATCTCAATAGCTGACTACGCTTAATGTGGTTTCACAACGCTTCATAACTTAACCTAACCTAACGTTCTCCCTTCTATCTAATAAACGCTCTGTTACACTGTTTCGCTCACAACTACGATATTTGCATGACCTCACAGTTTTTCACCAACTTAGTACAGTACAGAAAGCTGTATCTCGCTAAATGACATCGTTATTTAAGGTTTCGTGATGCTTGCATGCGCTTTCACGAGAATATCACAATATAGCAGTTTCGCACTTGTAACGGTACAAGACGCACTATCTGGCTAGTTCACGCCATGTTGTGTGCTTTCACGATATTTCAGCTATCACAGTTTCGTACTCGCAACAAAACAACACTATCTCGTTAAACGAGGTCGTTTTTGGTGGTTTCACGACGCTACCTAGCTTAAAATAATAACGCAACCTAACCTAACCTTCACAATTCTATCGTTAGAAAACGTTTTACTCGCTACTTTACAATGCTTTCTGCAACATTACGACGGTTTCATGCGCTTTCACAATAGATGTCACAGTTTGCGTCTTGTAATGGTGAAAAACAATGCATCTCAATAGTTAACATTGTTTATTGCGGTTTTATGATGCTTCAAGTCTTGACCTAACCTTCGCACTTGTACGTAAAAGGCTCTCCTACACTGTTTCGTTCACACTTATTATATTTGCATGACCTCACAGTTTTTCACCAACTTAGTACAGTGCATTACGCTGTATCTCGCTAAATGACATCGTTATTTAAGGTTTCACGCTGCTTGCATGTGCTTTCACGAGAATATCACAATATAGCAGTTTCGCAATTGTAACGGTACAAGACGCACTATCTGGCTAGTTCGCGCCGTGTTGTGTGCTTTGACAATCTTTCCGCTATCACAGTTTCGTACTCGCAACAAAACAACACTACCTCGTTAGACAAGGTCGTTTTTGGTGCTTTCACGACGCTACCTAGCTCAAACTAACATAACCCAACCTAACTTAACCTTCGCAATTCCATCGTTAGAAAACGTTTTACTCGCTACTTTACAATGCTTTCTGCAACATAACGACGGTTTCGTGCGTTTTCACATTAGATGTTGCAATTTCCGACTTGTAATGGTGAAAAACACTGCATCTCAATAGCTGACAATGCTTATTGCGGTTTTACAACGCTTCATAACTTAACCTAACCTAACCTTCGCACTTCTATCTAATAAAGGCTCTGTTAACCTCTTTCGCTCACAATTACGATATTTGCATGACCTCACATTTTGTCACCAACTTAGTACAGTACAGAACGCTGTCTCTCTAAATGACATCGTTATTTAAGATTTCACGTTGCTTGTATGCGCTTTCACGAGAATATCACAATATAGCAGGTTCGCAATTGTAACGGTACAAGACGCACTATCTGGCTAGTTCGCGCCGTGTTGTGTGCTTTCACAATGTTTCAGCTATTACAGTTTCGTACTCGCAACAAAACACTATCTCGTTAGACGAGGTTGTTTTTGGTGGTTTCACGACGCTACCTAGCTTAAAATAACATAACGCAACCTAACCTAACCTTCACAATTCTATCGTTAGAAAACGTTTTACTCGCTACTTTACAATGCTTTCTGCAACATTACGACGGTTTCATGCGCTTTCACAATAGATGTCACAGTTCACGACTTGTAATGGTGAAAAACAATGCATCTCAATAGCTAATATTGTTTATTGCGGTTTTATGATGCTTCAAGTCTTGACCTAACCTTCGCACTTGTACGTAAAAGGCTCTTTTACAGTGTTTCGTTCACACTTATTATATTTGCATGACCTCACAGTTTTTCACCAACTTAGTACAGTGCATAACGCTGTATCTCGCTAAATGACATTGTTATTTAAGGTTTCACGCTGCTTGCATGTGCTTTCACGAGAATATCACAATATAGCAGTTTCGCAATTGTAACGGTACAAGACGCACTATCTGGCTAGTTCGCGCCGTGTTGTGTGCTTTCACAATGTTTCAGCTATCACAGTTTCGTACTCGCAACAAAACAACTCTACCTCGTTAGACGAGGTCGTTTTTGGTGGTTTCACGACGCAGCTAGCTCAAACTAACATAACCCAACCTAACTTAACTATCGCAATTCTATCGTTAGAAAACGTTTTACTCGCTACTTTACAATGCTTTCTGCAACATTACGACGGTTTCGTGCGTTTTCACATTAGATGTTGCAGTTTCCGACTTGTAATGGTGAAAAACACTGCATCTCAATAGCTGACAATGCTTAATGCGGTTTTACAACGCTTCATAACTTAACCTAACCTAACCTTCGCACTTCTATCTAATAGAGCTCTGTTAACCTCTTTCGCTCACAATTACGATGTTTGCATGACCTCACAGTTTATCACCAACTTAGTACAGTACAGAACGCTGTCTCACTAAATGACATCGTTATTTAAGGTTTCACGTTGCTTGTATGCGCTTTCACGAGAATATCTTAATATAGCAGGTTCGCAATTGTAACGGTACAAGACGCACTATCTGGCTAGATCGCGCCGTGTTGTGTGCTTTCACAATGCTTCAGCTATTACAGTTTCGTACTCGCAACAAAACAACACTATCTCGTTAGACGAGGTTGTTTTTGGTGGTTTCACGACGCTACCTAGCTTAAAATAACATAACGCAACCTAACCTAAGCTTTACAATTCTATCGTTAGAAAACGTTTTACTCGCTACTTTACAATGCGTTCTGCAACATTACGACGGTTTCATGCGCTTTCACAATAGATGTCACAGTTTCCGACTTGTAATGGTGAAAAACAATGCATCTCAATAGCTAATATTGTTTATTGCGGTTTTATGATGCTTCAAGTCTTGACCTAACCTTCGCACTTGTACGTAAAAGGCTCTTTTACACTGTTTCGTTCACACTTATATTTGCATGACCTCACAGTTTTTCACCAACTTAGTACAGTACAGAACGCTGTATCTCGCTAAATGACATCGTTATTTAAGGTTTCACGCTGCTTGCATGTTCTTTCACGAGAATATCACAATATAGCAGTTTCGCACTTGTAACGGTACAAGACGCACTATCTGGCTAGTTCACGCCGTGTTGTGTGCTTTCACAATATTTCAGCTATCACAGTTTTGTACTCGCAACAAAACAACACTATCTTGTTAGATGAGGTCCTTTTTGGTGGTTTCACGACGCTACCTAGCTTAAACTAACATAACCCAACCTAACCTAACCTTCACAATTCTATCGTTAGAAAACATTTTACTCGCTACTTTACAACGCTTTCTGCAACATTACGACGGTTTCATGCGCTTTCACATTAGATGTCGCCGTTTCCGACTTGTTATGGTGAAAATCACTGCATCTCAATAGCTGACATTGTTTAATGCGGTTTTACAACGCTTCATAACTTAACCTAACCTAACCTTCACACTTCTATCTAATAAACGCTCAGTTACACTGTTTCGCCCACAATTACGATATTTGCATGACCTCACAGTTTTCCACCAACTTAGTACAGTACAGAACGCTGTATCTCGCTAAATGACATCGTTATTTAAGGTTTCACGTTGCTTGCATGCGCTTCCACGAGATTATCACAATATAGCAGGTTCGCAAATTAACGGTACAAGACGCACTATCTGGCTAGTTCGCGCCGTGTTGTGTGCTTTCACAATGTTTCGTACTCGCAACAAAACAATACTACCGCGTTAGACGAGGTCGTTTTTGGTGGTTTCAGGACGCTACCTTGCTTAAACTAACATAACCCAACCTAACTTAACCTTCGCAATTCTATCGTTAGAAAACGTTTTACTCGCTACTTTACAATGCTTTCTGCAACATTACGACGGTTTAATGCGCTTTCACAATAGATGTTGCAGTTTCCGACTTGTATTGGTGATAACACTGCGTCTGAATAGCTGACATTGCTTAATGCAGTTTTACAACGCTTCATAACTTGACCTAACCTAACGTTCAAACTTCTATCTAATAAACGCTCTGTTACACTGTTTCGCTCACAATTACGATATTTGCGTGACCTCACAGTTTTTCACCAACTTAGTACAGTACAGAAAGCTGTATCTCGCTAAATGACATCGTTATTTAAGGTTTCATGATGCTTGCATGCGCTTTCACCAGAATATCACAATATAGCAGTTTCGCACTTGTAACGGTACAAGACGCACTATCTGGCTAGTTCACGCCGTGTTGTGTGCTTTCACGATATTTCAGCTATCACAGTTTGGTACTCGCAACAAAACAGCACTCTCTTGTTAGACAAGGTCGTTTTGTGTGGTTTCACGACGCTACCTAGCTTAAACTAACATAACCCAACCAAACTTAACCTTCGCAATTCTATCGTTAGAAAACGTTTTACTCGCTACTTTACAATCCTTTCTGCAACATTACGACGGTTTCGTGCGTTACACATTAGATGTTGCAGTGTCCGACTTGTAATAGTGAAAAACACTGCATCTCAATAGCTGACTATGCTTAATGCGGTTTTACAACGCTTCATAACTTAACCTAACCTAACCTTCGCACTTTATCTAATAAACGCTCTGTTACACTGTTTCGCTCACAATTACGATATTTGATATGACCTCACAGTTTTTCACCAACTTCGTACAGTACAGAACGCTGTATCTCGCAAAATGACATCGTTATTTAAAGTTTCACGTTGCTTGTATGCGCTTTCACGAGAATATCACAATATAGCAGGTTCGCAATTGTAACGGTACAAGACGCACTATCTGGCTAGTTCGCGCCGTGTTGTGTGCTTTCACATTGTTTCAGCTATTACAGTTTCGTACTCGCAACAAAACAACACTATCTCATTAGACGAGGTTGTTTTTGGTGGTTTCACGACGCTACCTAGCTTAAAATAACATAACGCAACCTAACCTAACCTTCACAATTCTAACGTTAGAAAACGTTTTACTCGCTACTTTACAATGCTTTCTGCAACATTACCATGGTTTCATGCGCTTTCACAATAGATGTCACAGTCTCCGACTTGTATTGGTGAAAACACTGCATCTCAATAGCTGACATTGCTTAATGCAATTTTACAACGCTTCATAACTTAACCTAACCTAACCTTTGCACTTCTATCTAATAAACGCTCTGTTAACCTCTTTCGCTCACATTTACGATATTTGCATGACCTCACAGTTTGTCACCAACTTAGTACAGTACAGAACGCTGTCTCGCTAAATGACATCGTTATTTAAAGTTTCACGTTGCTTGTATGCGCTTTCACGAGAATATCACAATATAGCAGGTTCGCAATTGTAACGGTACAAGACGCACTATCTGGCTAGTTCGCGCCGTGTTGTGTGCTTTCACATTGTTTCAGCTATTACAGTTTCGTACTCGCAACAAAACAACACTATCTCATTAGACGAGGTTGTTTTTGGTGGTTTCACGACGCTACCTAGCTTAAAATAACATAACGCAACCTAACCTAACCTTCACAATTCTAACGTTAGAAAACGTTTTACTCGCTACTTTACAATGCTTTCTGCAACATTACCATGGTTTCATGCGCTTTCACAATAGATGTCACAGTTTCCGACTTGTAATGGTGAAAAACACTGCATCTCAATAGCTGACATTGTTTAATGCGGTTTTACAATGCTTCATAACTTAACCTAACCTAACCTTCGCACTTCTATCTAATAAACGCTCTGTTACACTGTTTCGCTCACAATTACGATATTTGATATGACCTCACAGTTTTTCACCAACTTCGTACAGTACAGAACGCTGTATCTCGCAAAATGACATCGTTATTTAAGGTTTCACGTTGCTTGCATGGGCTTTCAAGAGAATATCACAATAGAACAGGTTCGCAATTGTAACGGTATAAGACGCACTATCTGGCTAGTTCGCGCCGTGTTGTGTGCTTTCACAATGTTTCAGCTATCACAGTGTCGTACTCGCAACAAAACAACACTACCTCGTTAGACGAGGTCGTTTTTGGTGGTTTCACGACGCTACCTAGCTTAAACTAACATAACCCAACCTAACCTAACCTTCACAATTCTATCGTTAGAAAACGTTTTACTCGCTATTTTACAATGCTTTCTGAACATTACGACGGTTTCATGCGCTTTCACATTGGATGTCGCAGTTTCCGACTTGTTATGGTGAAAAACACTGCATCTCAATAGCTGACTACGCTTAATGTGGTTTCACAACGCTTCATAACTTAACCTAACCTAACGTTCGCCCTTCTATCTAATAAACGCTCTGTTACACTGTTTCGCTCACAATTACGATATTTGCATGACCTCACAGTTTTTCACCAACTTAGTACAGTACAGAAAGCTGTATCTCACTAAATGACATCGTTATTTAAGGTTTTATGATGCTTGCATGCGCTTTCACGAGAATATCACAATATAGCAGTTTCGCACTTGTAACGGTACAAGACGCACTATCTGGCTAGTTCACGCCATGTTGTGTGCTTTCACGATATTTCAGCTATCACAGTTTCGTACTCGCAACAAAACAACACTATCTCGTTAAACGAGGTCGTTTTTGGTGGTTTCACGACGCTACCTAGCTTAAAATAACAACGCAACCTAACCTAACCTTCACAATTATATCGTTAGAAAACGTTTTACTCGCTACTTTACAATGCTTTCTGCTACATTACGACGGTTTCATGCGCTTTCACAATAGATGTCACAGTTTGCGACTTGTAATGGTGAAAAACAATGCATCTCAATAGCTAATATTGTTTATTGCGGTTTTATGATGCTTCAAGTCTTGACCTAACCTTCGCACTTGTACGTAAAAGGCTCTTTTACACTGTTTCGTTCACACTTATTATATTTGCATGACCTCACAGTTTTTCACCAACTTAGTACAGTGCATAACGCTGTATCTCGCTAAATGACATTGTTATTTAAGGTTTCACGCTGCTTGCATGTGCTTTCACGAGAATATCACAATATAGCAGTTTCGCAATTGTAACGGTACAAGACGCACTATCTGGCTAGTTCGCGCCGTGTTGTGTGCTTTCACAATGTTTCAGCTATCACAGTTTCGTACTCGCAACAAAACAACACTACCTCGTTAGACGAGGTCGTTTTTGGTGGTTTCACGACGCAGCTAGCTCAAACTAACATAACGCAACCTAACCTAACCTTCACAATTCTATCGTTAGAAAACGTTTTACTCGCTACTTTACAATGCGTTCTGCAACATTACGACGGTTTCATGCGCTTTCACAATAGATGTCACAGTTTCCGACTTGTAATGGTGAAAAACAATGCATCTCAATAGCTAATATTGTTTATTGCGGTTTTATGATGCTTCAAGTCTTGACCTAACCTTCGCACTTGTACGTAAAAGGCTCTTTTACACTGTTTCGTTCACACTTATATTTGCATGACCTCACAGATTTCACCAACTTAGTACAGTACAGAACGCTGTATCTCGCTAAATGACATCGTTATTTAAGGTTTCACGCTGCTTGCATGTGCTTTCACGAGAATATCACAATATAGACGTTTCGCACTTGTAACGGTACAAGACGCACTATCTGGCTAGTTCACGCCGTGTTGTGTGCTTTCACAATATTTCAGCTATCACAGTTTTGTACTCGCAACAAAACAACACTATCTTGTTAGATGAGGTCCTTTTTGGTGGTTTCACGACGCTACCTAGCTTAAACTAACATAACCCAACCTAACCTAACCTTCACAATTCTATCGTTTGAAAACATTTTACTCGCTACTTTACAACGCTTTCTGCAACATTACGACGGTTTCATGCGCTTTCACATTAGATGTCGCCGTTTCCGACTTGTTATGGTGAAAAACACTGCATCTCAATAGCTGACATTGTTTAATGCGGTTTTACAACGCTTCATAACTTAACCTAACCTAACCTTCACACTTCTATCTAATAAACGTTCAGTTACACTGTTTCGCCCACAATTACGATATTTGCATGACCTCACAGTTTTTCACCAACTTAGTACAGTACAGAACGCTGTATCTCGCTAAATGACATCGTTATTTAAGGTTTCACGTTGCTTGCATGCGCTTCCACGAGATTATCACAATATAGCAGGTTCGCAAATTAACGGTACAAGACGCACTATCTGGCTAGTTCGCGCCGTGTTGTGTGCTTTCACAATGTTTCGTACTCGCAACAAAACAATACTACCTCGTTAGACGAGGTCGTTTTTGGTGGTTTCAGGACGCTACCTTGCTTAAACTAACATAACCCAACCTCTTAACCTTCGCAATTCTATCGTTAGAAAACGTTTTACTCGCTACTTTACAATGCTTTCTGCAACATTACGACGGTTTCATGCGCTTTCACAATAGATGTTGCAGTTTCCGACTTGTATTGGTGATAACACTGCGTCTGAATAGCTGACATTGCTTAATGCAGTTTTACAACGCTTCATAACTTGACCTAACCTAACGTTCGCACTTCTATCTAATAAACGCTCTGTTACACTGTTTCGCTCACAATTACGATGTTTGCGTGACCTCACAGTTTTTCACCAACTTAGTACAGTACAGAAAGCTGTATCTCGCTAAATGACATCGTTATTTAAGGTTTCATGATGCTTGAATGCGCTTTCACGAGAATATCACAATATAGCAGTTTCGCACTTGTAACGGTACAAGACGCACTATCTGGCTAGTTCACACCGTGTTGTGTGCTTTCACGATATTTCAGCTATCACAGTTTGGTACTCGCAACAAAACAACACTCTCTTGTTAGACAAGGTCGTTTTGTGTGGTTTCACGACGCTACCTAGCTTAAACTAACATAACCCAACCAAACTTAACCTTCGCAATTCTATCGTTAGAAAACGTTTTACTCGCTACTTTACAATCCTTTCTGCAACATTACGACGGTTTCGTGCGTTGTCACATTAGATGTTGCAGTGTCCGACTTGTAATAGTGAAAAACACTGCATCTCAATAGCTGACTATGCTTAATGCGGTTTTACAACGCTTCATAACTTAACCTAACCTAACCTTCGCACTTTATCTAAAAAACGCTCTGTTAACCTGTTTCGCTCACAATTACGATATTTGCATGACCTCACAGTTTTCACCAACTTAGTACAGTACAGAACGCTGTATCTCGCAAAATGACATCGTTATTTAAGGTTTCACGTTGCTTGCATGGGCTTTCACGAGAATATCACAATATAGCAGGTTCGCAATTGTAACGGTATAAGACGCACTATCTGGCTAGTTCGCGCCGTGTTGTGTGCTTTCACAGTGTTTCAGCTATCACAGTTTCGTACTCGCAACAAAACAACACTACCTCGTTAGACGAGGTCGTTTTTGGTGGTTTCACGACGCTACCTAGCTTAAAATAACATAACGCAACCTAACCTAACCTTCACAATTCTAACGTTAGAAAACGTTTTACTCGCAACTTTACAATGCTTTCTGCAACATTACCATGGTTTCATGCGCTTTCACAATAGATGTCACAGTTTCCGACTTGTAATGGTGAAAAACAATGCATCTCAATAGCTAATATTGTTTATTGCGGTTTTATGATGCTTCAAGTCTTGACCTAACCTTCGCACTTGTACGTAAAAGGCTCTCTTACACTGTTTCGTTCACACTTATTATATTTGCATGACCTCACAGTTTTTCACCAACTTAGTACAGTACAGAACGCTGTATCTCGCTAAATGACATCGTTATTTAAGGTTTCACGCTGCTTGCATGTGCTTTCACGAGAATATCACAATATAGCCGTTTCGCGCTTGTAACGGTACAAGACGCACTATCTGGCTAGTTCGCGCCGTGTTGTGTGCTTTCACAATGTTTCAGCTATCACAGTTTTGTACTCGCAACAAAACAACACTATCTTGTTAGATGAGGTCGTTTTTGGTGGTTTCACGACGCAACCTAGCTTAAACTAACATAACCCAACCGAACCTAACCTTCACAATTCTATCGTTAGAAAACATTTTACTCGCTACTTTACAACGCTTTCTGCAACATTACGATGGTTTCATGCGCTTTCACATTGGATGTCGCAGTTTCCGACTTGTTATGGTGAAAAACACTGCATCTCAATAGCTGACATTGTTTAATGCGGTTTTACAACGCTTCATAACTTAACCTAACCTAACCTTCGCACTTCTATCTAATAAACGCTCTGTTACACTGTTTCGCTCACAATTACGATATTTGATATGACCTCACAGTTTTTCACCAACTTCGTACAGTACAGAACGCTGTATCTCGCAAAATGACATCGTTATTTAAGGTTTCACGTTGCATGCATGGGCTTTCAAGAGAATATCACAATAGAACAGGTTCGCAATTGTAACGGTATAAGACGCACTATCTGGCTAGTTCGCGCCGTGTTGTGTGCTTTCACAATGTTTCAGCTATCACAGTGTCGTACTCGCAACAAAACAACACTACCTCGTTAGACGAGGTCGTTTTTGGTGGTTTCACGACGCTACCTAGCTTAAACTAACATAACCCAACCTAACCTAACCTTCACAATTCTATCGTTAGAAAACGTTTTACTCGCTACTTTACAATGCTTTCTGAACATTACGACGGTTTCATGCGCTTTCACATTAGATGTCGCAGTTTCCGACTTGTTATGGTCAAAAACACTGCATCTCAATAGCTGACTACGCTTAATGTGGTTTCACAACGCTTCATAACTTAACCTAACCTAACGTTCGCCCTTCTATCTAATAAACGCTCTGTTACACTGTTTCGCTCACAATTACGATATTTGCATGACCTCACAGTTTTTCACCAACTTAGTACAGTACAGAAAGCTGTATCTCACTAAATGACATCGTTATTTAAGGTTTCATGATGCTTGCATGCGCTTTCACGAGAATATCACAATATAGCAGTTTCGCACTTGTAACGGTACAAGACGCACTATCTGGCTAGTTCACGCCATGTTGTGTGCTTTCACGATATTTCAGCTATCACAGTTTCGTACTCGCAACAAAACAACACTATCTCGTTAAACGAGGTCGTTTTTGGTGGTTTCACGACGCTACCTAGCTTAAAATAACAACGCAACCTAACCTAACCTTCACAATTATATCGTTAGAAAACGTTTTACTCGCTACTTTACAATGCTTTCTGCAACATTACGACGGTTTCATGCGCTTTCACAATAGATGTCACAGTTTGCGACTTGTAATGGTGAAAAACAATGCATCTCAATAGTTAACATTGTTTATTGCGGTTTTATGATGCTTCAAATCTTGACCTAACCTTCGCACTTGTACGTAAAAGGCTCTCCTACACTGTTTCGTTCACACTTATTATATTTGCATGACCTCACAGTTTTTCACCAACTTAGTACAGTGCATAACGCTGTATCTCGCTAAATGACATCGTTATTTAAGGTTTCACGCTGCTTGCATGTGCTTTCACGAGAATATCACAATATAGCAGTTTCGCAATTGTAACGGTACAAGACGCACTATCTGGCTAGTTCGCGCCGTGTTGTGTGCTTTGACAATCTTTCAGCTATCACAGTTTCGTACTCGCAACAAAACAACACTACCTCGTTACACGAGGTCGTTTTTGGTGGTTTCACGACGCTACCTAGCTCAAACTAACATAACCCAACCTAACTTAACCTTCGCAATTCTATCGTTAGAAAACGTTTTACTCGCTACTTTACAATGCTTTCTGCAACATTACGACGGTTTCGTGCGTTTTCACATTAGATGTTGCAGTTTCCGACTTGTAATGGTGAAAAACACTGCATCTCAATAGCTGACAATGCTTATTGCGGTTTTACAACGCTTCATAACTTAACCTAACCTAACCTTCGCACTTCTATCTAATAAAGGCTCTGTTAACCTCTTTCGCTCACAATTACGATATTTGCATGACCTCACAGTTTTTCACCAACTTAGTACAGTGGATAACGCTGTATCTCGCTAAATGACATCGTTATTTAAGGTTTCACGCTGCTTGCATGTGCTTTCACGAGAATATCACAATATAGCAGTTTTGCAATTGTAACGGTACAAGACGCACTATCTGGCTAGTTCGCGCCGTGTTGTGTGCTTTCACAATGTTTCAGCTATCACAGTTTCGTACTCGCAACAAAACAACACTACCTCGTTAGACGATGTCGTTTTTGGTGGTTTCACGACGCTACCTAGCTCAAACTAACATAACCCAACCTAACTTAACCTTCGCAATTCTATCGTTAGAAAACGTTTTACTCGCTACTTTACAATGCTTTCTGCAACATTACGACGGTTTCATGCGCTTTCACAATAGATGTCACAGTTTCCGACTTGTAATGGTGAAAAACAATGCATCTCAATAGCTAATATTGTTTATTGCAGTTTTATAATGCTTCAAGTCTTGACCTAACCTTCGCACTTGTACGTCAAAGGCTCTTTTACACTGTTTCGTTCACACTTATTATATTTGCATGACCTCACAGTTTTTCACCAACTTAGTACAGTGCATAACGCTGTATCTCGCTAAATGACATCGTTATTTAAGGTTTCACGCTGCTTGCATGTGCTTTCACGAGAATATCACAATATAGCAGTTTCGCAATTGTAACGGTACAAGACGCACTATCTGGCTAGTTCGCGCCGTGTTGTGTGCTTTCACAATGTTTCAGCTATCACAGTTTTGTACTCGCAACAAAACAACACTACCTCGTTAGACGATGTCGTTTTTGGTGGTTTCACGACGCTACCTAGCTCAAACTAACATAACCCAACCTAACTTAACCTTCGCAATTATATCGTTAGAAAACGTTTTACTCGCTACTTTACAATGCTTTCTGCAACATTACGACGGTTTCGTGCGTTTTCACATTAGATGTTGCAGTTTCCGACTTGTAATGGTGAAAAACACTGCATCTCAATAGCTGACAATGCTTAATGCGGTTTTACAACGCTTCATAACTTAACCTAACCTAACCTTCGCACTTCTATCTAATAGAGCTCTGTTAACCTCTTTCGCTCACAATTACGATGTTTGCATGACCTCACAGTTTGTCACCAGCTTAGTACAGTACAGAACGCTGTCTCGCTAAATGACATCGTTATTTAAGGTTTCACGTTGCTTGTATGGGCTTTCACGAGAATATCACAATATAGCAGGTTCGCAATTGTAACGGTACAAGACGCACTATCTGGCTAGCTCGCGCCGTGTTGTGTGCTTTCACAATGCTTCAGCTATTACAGTTTCGTACTCGCAACAAAACAACACTATCTCGTTAGGCGAGGTTGTTTTTGGGGGTTTCACGACGCTATCTAGCTTAAAATAACAACGCAACCTAACCTAACCTTCACAATTCTATCGTTAGAAAACGTTTTACCCGCTACTTTTCAATGCTTTCTGCAACATTACGACGGTTTCATGCGCTTTCACAATAGATGTCACAGTTTCCGACTTGTAATGGTGAAAAACAATGCATCTCAATAGCTAATATTGTTTATTGCGGTTTTATGATGCTTCAAGTCTTGACCTAACCTTCACACTTGTACGTAAAAGGCTCTTTTACACTGTTTCGTTCACACTTATATTTGCATGACCTCACAGTTTTTCACCAACTTAGTACAGTACGGAACGCTGTATCTCGCTAAATGACATCGTTATTTAAGGTTTCACGCTGCTTGCATGTGCTTTCACGAGAATATCACAATATAGCAGTTTCGCACTTGTAACGGTACAAGACGCACTATCTGGCTAGTTCACGCCGTGTTGTGTGCTTTCACAATATTTCAGCTATCACAGTTTTGTACTCGCAACAAAACAACACTATCTTGTTAGATGAGGTCCTTTTTGGTGGTTTCACGACGCTACCTAGCTTAAACTAACATAACCCAACCTAACCTAACCTTCACATTTCTATCGTTAGAAAACATTTTACTCGCTACTTTACAACGCTTTCTGCAACATTACGACGGTTTCATGCGCTTTCACATTAGATGTCGCAGTTTCCGACTTGTTATGGTGAAAAACACTGCAAATCAATAGCTTACATTGTTTAATGCGGTTTTACAACGCTTCATAACTTAACCTAACCTAACTTTCACACTTCTATCTAATAAACGCTCAGTTACACTGTTTCGCTCACAATAACGATATTTGCATGACCTCACAGTTTTTCAACAACTTAGTACAGTACAGAACGCTGTATCTCGCTAAATGACATCGTTATTTAAAGTTTCACGTTGCTTGCATGCGCTTCCACGAGATTATCACAATATAGGAGGTTCGCAATTGTAACGGTACAAGACGCACTATCTGGCTAGTTCGCGCCGTGTTGTGTGCTTTCACAATGTTTCGTACTCGCAACAAAACAATACTACCTCGTTAGACGAGGTCGTTTTTGGTGGTTTCAGGACGCTACCTTGCTTAAACTAACATAACCCAACCAAACTTAACCTTCGCAATTCTATCGTTAGAAAACGTTTTACTCGCTACTTTACAATGCTTTCTGCAACACTACGACGGTTTCGTGCGTTGTCACATTAGATGTTGCAGTGTCCGACTTTTAATAGTGAAAAACACTGCATCTCAATAGCTTACTATGCTTAATGCGGTTTTACAACGCTTCATAACTTAACCTAACCTAACCTTCGCACTTTATCTAATAAACGCTCTGTTAACCTGTTTCGCTCAAAATTACGATATTTGCATGACCTCACAGTTTTTCACCAACTTAGTACAGTACAGAACGCTGTATCTCGCTAAATGACATCGTTATTTAAGGTTTCACGCTGCTTGCATGTGCTTTCACGAGAATATCACAATATAGCCGTTTCGCGCTTGTAACGGTACAAGACGCACTATCTGGCTAGTTCGCGCGGTGTTGTGTGCTTTCAAAATGTTTCAGCTATCACAGTTTTGTACTCGCAACAAAACAACACTATCTTGTTAGATGAGGTCGTTTTTGGTGGTTTCACGACGCAACCTAGCTTAAACTAACATAACCCAACCGAACCTAACCTTCACAATTCTATCGTTAGAAAACATTTTACTCGCTACTTTACAACGCTTTCTGCAACATTACGATGGTTTCATGCGCTTTCACATTAGATGTCGCAGTTTCCGACTTGTTATGGTGAAAAACACTGCATCTCAATAGCTGACATTGTTTAATGCGGGTTTACAACGCTTCATAACTTAACCTAACCTAACCTTCGCACTTCTATCTAATAAACGCTCTGTTACACTGTTTCGCTCACAATTACGATATTTGATGTGACCTCACAGTTTTTCACCAACTTCGTACAGTACAGAACGCTGTATCTCGCAAAATGACATCGTTATTTAAGGTTTCACGTTGCTTGCATGGGCTTTCAAGAGAATATCACAATAGAACAGGTTCGCAATTGTAACGGTATAAGACGCACTATCTGGCTAGTTCGCGCCGTGTTGTGTGCTTTCACAATGTTTCAGCTATCACAGTGTCGTACTCGCAACAAAACAACACTACCTCGTTAGACGAGGTCGTTTTTGGTGGTTTCACGACGCTACCTAGCTTAAACTAACATAACCCAACCTAACCTAACCTTCACAATTCTATCGTTAGAAAACGTTTTACTCGCTACTTTACAATGCTTTCTGAACATTACGACGGTTTCATGCGCTTTCACATTAGATGTCGCAGTTTCCGACTTGTTATGGTGAAAAACACTGCATCTCAATAGCTGACTACGCTTAATGTGGTTTCACAACGCTTCATAACTTAACCTAACCTAACGTTCGCCCTTCTATCTAATAAACGCTCTGTTACACTGTTTCGCTCACAATTACGATATTTGCATGACCTCACAGTTTTTCACCAACTTAGTACAGTACAGAAAGCTGTATCTCACTTAATGACATCGTTATTTAAGGTTTCATGATGCTTGCATGCGCTTTCACGAGAATATCACAATATAGCAGTTTCGCACTTGTAACGGTACAAGACGCACTATCTGGCTAGTTCACGCCATGTTGTGTGCTTTCAGGATATTTCAGCTATCACAGTTTCGTACTCGCAACAAAACAACACTATCTCGTTAAACGAGGTCGTTTTTGGTGGTTTCACGACGCTACCTAGCTTAAAATAACAACGCAACCTAACCTAACCTTCACAATTATATCGTTAGAAAACGTTTTACTCGCTACTTTACAATGCTTTCTGCAACATTACGACGGTTTCATGCGCTTTCACAATAGATGTCACAGTTTGCGACTTGTAATGGTGAAAAACAATGCATCTCAATAGTTAACATTGTTTATTGCGGTTTTATGATGCTTCAAATCTTGACCTAACCTTCGCACTTGTACGTAAAAGGCTCTCCTACACTGTTTCGTTCACACTTATTATATTTGCATGACCTCACAGTTTTTCACCAACTTAGTACAGTGCATAACGCTGTATCTCGCTAAATGACATCGTTATTTAAGGTTTCACGCTGCTTGCATGTGCTTTCACGAGAATATCACAATATAGCAGTTTCGCAATTGTAACGGTACAAGACGCACTATCTGGCTAGTTCGCGCCGTGTTGTGTGCTTTGACAATCTTTCAGCTATCACAGTTTCGTACTCGCAACAAAACAACACTACCTCGTTACACGAGGTCGTTTTTGGTGGTTTCACGACGCTACCTAGCTCAAACTAACATAACCCAACCTAACTTAACCTTCGCAATTCTATCGTTAGAAAACGTTTTACTCGCTACTTTACAATGCTTTCTGCAACATTACGACGGTTTCGTGCGTTTTCACATTAGATGTTGCAGTTTCCGACTTGTAATGGTGAAAAACACTGCATCTCAATAGCTGACAATGCTTATTGCGGTTTTACAACGCTTCATAACTTAACCTAACCTAACCTTCGCACTTCTATCTAATAAAGGCTCTGTTAACCTCTTTCGCTCACAATTACGATATTTGCATGACCTCACAGTTTTTCACCAACTTAGTACAGTGCATAACGCTGTATCTCGCTAAATGACATCGTTATTTAAGGTTTCACGCTGCTTGCATGTGCTTTCACGAGAATATCACAATATAGCAGTTTTGCAATTGTAACGGTACAAGACGCACTATCTGGCTAGTTCGCGCCGTGTTGTGTGCTTTCACAATGTTTCAGCTATCACAGTTTCGTACTCGCAACAAAACAACACTACCTCGTTAGACGATGTCGTTTTTGGTGGTTTCACGACGCTACCTAGCTCAAACTAACATAACCCAACCTAACTTAACCTTCGCAATTCTATCGTTAGAAAACGTTTTACTCGCTACTTTACAATGCTTTCTGCAACATTACGACGGTTTCATGCGCTTTCACAATAGATGTCACAGTTTCCGACTTGTAATGGTGAAAAACAATGCATCTCAATAGCTAATATTGTTTATTGCGGTTTTATAATGCTTCAAGTCTTGACCTAACCTTCGCACTTGTACGTCAAAGGCTCTTTTACACTGTTTCGTTCACACTTATTATATTTGCATGACCTCACAGTTTTTCACCAACTTAGTACAGTGCATAACGCTGTATCTCGCTAAATGACATCGTTATTTAAGGTTTCACGCTGCTTGCATGTGCTTTCACGAGAATATCACAATATAGCAGTTTCGCAATTGTAACGGTACAAGACGCACTATCTGGCTAGTTCGCGCCGTGTTGTGTGCTTTCACAATGTTTCAGCTATCACAGTTTCGTACTCGCAACAAAACAACACTACCTCGTTAGACGATGTCGTTTTTGGTGGTTTCACGACGCTACCTAGCTCAAACTAACATAACCCAACCTAACTTAACCTTCGCAATTCTATCGTTAGAAAACGTTTTACTCGCTACTTTACAATGCTTTCTGCAACATTACGACGGTTTCGTGCGTTTTCACATTAGATGTTGCAGTTTCCGACTTGTAATGGTGAAAAACACTGCATCTCAATAGCTGACAATGCTTAATGCGGTTTTACAACGCTTCATAACTTAACCTAACCTAACCTTCGCACTTCTATCTAATAGAGCTCTGTTAACCTCTTTCGCTCACAATTACGATGTTTGCATGACCTCACAGTTTGTCACCAGCTTAGTACAGTACAGAACGCTGTCTCGCTAAATGACATCGTTATTTAAGGTTTCACGTTGCTTGTATGGGCTTTCACGAGAATATCACAATATAGCAGGTTCGCAATTGTAACGGTACAAGACGCACTATCTGGCTAGCTCGCGCCGTGTTGTGTGCTTTCACAATGCTTCAGCTATTACAGTTTCGTACTCGCAACAAAACAACACTATCTCGTTAGGCGAGGTTGTTTTTGGTGGTTTCACGACGCTACCTAGCTTAAAATAACATACCCTAACCTAACCTTCACAATTCTATCGTTAGAAAACGTTTTACTCGCTACTTTACAATGCTTTCTGCAACATTACGACGGTTTCATGCGCTTTCACATTAGATGTCACAGTTTCCGACTTGTAATGGTGAAAAACAATGCATCTCAATAGCTAATATTGTTTATTGCGGTTTTATGATGCTTCAAGTCTTGACCTAACCTTCGCACTTGTACGTAAAAGGCTCTTTTACACTGTTTCGTTCACACTTATATTTGCATGACCTCACAGTTTTTCACCAACTTAGTACAGTACGGAACGCTGTATCTCGCTAAATGACATCGTTATTTAAGGTTTCACGCTGCTTGCATGTGCTTTCACGAGAATATCACAATATAGCAGTTTCGCACTTGTAACGGTACAAGACGCACTATCTGGCTAGTTCACGCCGTGTAGTGTGCTTTCACAATATTTCAGCTATCACAGTTTTGTACTCGCAACAAAACAACACTATCTTGTTAGATGAGGTCCTTTTTGGTGGTTTCACGACGCTACCTAGCTTAAACTAACATAACCCAACCTAACCTAACCTTCACAATTCTATCGTTAAAAAACATTTTACTCGCTACTTTACAACGCTTTCTGCAACATTACGACGGTTTCTTGCGCTTTCACATTAGATGTCGCAGTTTCCGACTTGTTATGGTGAAAAACACTGCATCTCAATAGCTGACATTGTTTAATGCGGTTTTACAACGCTTCATAACTTAACCTAACCTAACCTTCACACTTCTATCTAATAAACGCTCAGTTACACTGTTTCGCTCACAATTACGATGTTTGCATGACCTCACAGTTTTTCAACAACTTAGTACAGTACAGAACGCTGTATCTCGCTAAATGACATCGTTATTTAAAGTTTCACGTTGCTTGCATGCGCTTCCACGAGATTATCACAATATAGCAGGTTCGCAATTGTAACGGTACAAGACGCACTATCTGGCTAGTTCGCGCCGTGTTGTGTGCTTTCACAATGTTTCGTACTCGCAACAAAACAATACTACCTCGTTAGACGAGGTCGTTTTTGGTGGTTTCAGGACGCTACCTTGCTTAAACTAACATAACCCAACCAAACTTAACCTTCGCAATTCTATCGTTAGAAAACGTTTTACTCGCTACTTTACAATGCTTTCTGCAACATTACGACGGTTTCGTGCGTTGTCACATTAGATGTTGCAGTGTCCGACTTGTAATAGTGAAAAACACTGCATCTCAATAGCTTACTATGCTTAATGCGGTTTTACAACGCTTCATAACTTAACCTAACCTAACCTTCGCACTTTATCTAATAAACGCTCTGTTAACCTGTTTCGCTCAAAATTACGATATTTGCATGACCTCACAGTTTTTCACCAACTTAGTACAGTACAGAACGCTGTATCTCGCAAAATGACATCGTTATTTAAGGTTTCACGTTGCTTGCATGGGCTTTCACGAGAATATCACAATATAGCAGGTTCGCAATTGTAACGGTATAAGACGCACTATCTGGCTAGTTCGCGCCGTGTTGTGTGCTTTCACAATGTTTCAGCTATCACAGTTTCGTACTCGCAACAAAACAACACTACCTCGTTAGACGAGGTCGTTTTAGGTGGTTTCACGACGCTACCTAGCTTAAACTAACATAACCCAACCTAACCTAACCTTCACAAATCTATCGTTAGAAAACGTTTTACTCGCTACCTTACAATGCTTTCTGCAACATTACGACGGTTTCGTGCGTTTTCACATTAGATGTCACAGTCTCCCACTTGTATTGGTGAAAACACTGCATCTCAATAGCTGACATTGCTTAATGCAATTTTACAACGCTTCATAACTTAACCTAACCTAACCTTTGCGCTTCTATCTAATAAACGCTCTGTTACACTGTTTCGCTCACAATTACGATATTTGCATGACCTCACAGTTTTTCACCAACTTAGTACAGTACAGAACGCTGTATCTCGCAAAATGACATCGTTATTTAAGGTTTCACGTTGCTTGCATGGGCTTTCACGAGAATATCACAATATAGTAGGTTCGCAATTGTAACGGTATAAGACGCACTATCTGGCTAGTTCGCGCCGTGTTGTGTGCTTTCACAATGTTTCAGCTATCACAGTTTCGTACTCGCAACAAAACAACACTACCTCGTTAGACGAGGTCGTTTTTGGTGGTTTCACGACGCTACCAAGCTTAAACTAACATAACCCAACCTAACCTAACCTTCACAATTCTATCGTTAGAAAACGTTTTACTCGCTACTTTACAATGCTTTCTGAACATTACGACGGTTTCATGCGCTTTCACATTAGATGTCGCAGTTTCCGACTTGTTATGGTGAAAAACACTGCATCTCAATAGCTGACTACGCTTAATGTGGTTTCACAACGGTTCATAACTTAACCTAACCTAACGTTCGCCCTTCTATCTAATAAACGCTCTGTTACACTGTTTCGCTCACAATTACGATATTTGCATGACCTCACAGTTTTTCACCAACTTAGTACAGTACAGAAAGCTGTATCTCACTAAATGACATCGTTATTTAAGGTTTCATGATGCTTGCATGCGCTTTCACGAGAATGTCACAATATAGCAGTTTCGCACTTGTAACGGTACAAGACGCACTATCTGGCTAGTTCACGCCATGTTGTGTGCTTTCACGATATTTCAGCTATCACAGTTTCGTACTCGCAACAAAACAACAATATCTCGTTAAACGAGGTCGTTTTTGGTGGTTTCACGACGCTACCTAGCTTAAAATAACAACGCAACCTAACCTAACCTTCACAATTATATCGTTAGAAAACGTTTTACTCGCTACTTTACAATGCTTTCTGCAACATTACGACGGTTTCATGCGCTTTCACAATAGATGTCACAGTTTGCGACTTGTAATGGTGAAAAACAATGCATCTCAATAGTTAACATTGTTTATTGCGGTTTTATGATGCTTCAAATCTTGACCTAACCTTCGCACTTGTACGTAAAAGGCTCTCCTACACTGTTTCGTTCACACTTATTATATTTGCATGACCTCACAGTTTTTCACCAACTTAGTACAGTGCATAACGCTGTATCTCGCTAAATGACATCGTTATTTAAGGTTTCACGCTGCTTGAATGTGCTTTCACGAGAATATCACAATATAGCAGTTTCGCAATTGTAACGGTACAAGACGCACTATCTGGCTAGTTCGCGCCGTGTTGTGTGCTTTGACAATCTTTCAGCTATCACAGTTTCGTACTCGCAACAAAACAACACTACCTCGTTACACGAGGTCGTTTTTGGTGGTTTCACGACGCTACCTAGCTCAAACTAACATAACCCAACCTACCTTAACCTTCGCAATTCTATCGTTAGAAAACGTTTTACTCGCTACTTTACAATGCTTTCTGCAACATTACGACGGTTTCGTGCGTTTTCACATTAGATGTTGCAGTTTCCGACTTGTAATGGTGAAAAACACTGCATCTCAATAGCTGACAATGCTTATTGCGGTTTTACAACGCTTCATAACTTAACCTAACCTAACCTTCGCACTTATATTTAATAAAGGCTCTGTTAACCTCTTTCGCTCACAATTACGATATTTGCATGACCTCACAGTTTTTCACCAACTTAGTACAGTGCATAACGCTGTATCTCGCTAAATGACATCGTTATTTAAGGTTTCACGCTGCTTGCATGTGCTTTCACGAGAATATCACAATATAGCAGTTTCGCAATTGTAACGGTACAAGACGCACTATCTGGCTAGTTCGCGCCGTGTTGTGTGCTTTCACAATGTTTCAGCTATCACAGTTTCGTACTCGCAACAAAACAACACTACCTCGTTAGACGATGTTGTTTTTGGTGGTTTCACGACGCTACCTAGCTCAAACTAACATAACCCAACCTAACTTAACCTTCGCAATTCTATCGTTAGAAAACGTTTTACTCGCTACTTTACAATGCTTTCTGCAACATTACGACGGTTTCGTGCGTTTTCACATTAGATGTTGCAGTTTCCGACTTGTAATGGTGAAAAACACTGCATCTCAATAGCTGACAATGCTTAATGCGGTTTTACAACGCTTCATAACTTAACCTAACCTAACCTTCGCACTTCTATCTAATAGAGCTCTGTTAACCTCTTTCGCTCACAATTACGATGTTTGCATGACCTCACAGTTTGTCACCAGCTTAGTACAGTACAGAACGCTGTCTCGCTAAATGACATCGTTATTTAAGGTTTCACGTTGCTTGTATGGGCTTTCACGAGAATATCACAATATAGCAGTTTCGCAATTGTAACGGTACAAGACGCACTATCTGGCTAGTTCGCGCCGTGTTGTGTGCTTTCACAATGTTTCAGCTATCACAGTTTCGTACTCGCAACAAAACAACACTACCTCGTTAGACGATGTTGTTTTTGGTGGTTTCACGACGCTACCTAGCTCAAACTAACATAACCCAACCTAACTTAACCTTCGCAATTCTATCGTTAGAAAACGTTTTACTCGCTACTTTACAACGCTTTCTGCAACATTACGACGGTTTCATGCGCTTTCACATTAGATGTCGCAGTTTCCGACTTGTTATGGTGAAAAACACTGCATCTCAATAGCTGACATTGTTTAATGCGGTTTTACAACGCTTCATAACTTAACCTAACCTAACCTTCACACTTCTATCTAATAAACGCTCAGTTACACTGTTTCGCTCACAATTACGATATTTGCATGACCTCACAGTTTTTCAACAACTTAGTACAGTACAGAACGCTGTATCTCGCTAAATGACATCGTTATTTAAAGTTTCACGTTGCTTGCATGCGCTTCCACGAGATTATCACAATATAGCAGGTTCGCAATTGTAACGGTACAAGACGCACTATCTGGCTAGTTCGCGCCGTGTTGTGTGCTTTCACAATGTTTCGTACTCGCAACAAAACAATACTACCTCGTTAGACGAGGTCGTTTTTGGTGGTTTCAGGACGCTACCTTGCTTAAACTAACATAACCCAACCAAACTTAACCTTCGCAATTCTATCGTTAGAAAACGTTTGACTCGCTACTTTACAATGCTTTCTGCAACATTACGACGGTTTCGTGCGTTGTCACATTAGATGTTGCAGTGTCCGACTTGTAATAGTGAAAACCACTGCACCTCAATAGCTTACTATGCTTAAGGCGGTTTTACAACGCTTCATAACTTAACCTAACCTAACCTTCGCACTTTATCTAATAAACGCTCTGTTAACCTGTTTCGCTCAAAATTACGATATTTGCATGACCTCACAGTTTTTCACCAACTTAGTACAGTACAGAACGCTGTATCTCGCTAAATGACATCGTTATTTAAGGTTTCACGCTGCTTGCATGTGCTTTCACGAGAATATCACAATATAGCCGTTTCGCGCTTGTAACGGTACAAGACGCACTATCTGGCTAGTTCGCGCCGTGTTGTGTGCTTTCACAATGTTTCAGCTATCACAGTTTTGTACTCGCAACAAAACAACACTATCTTGTTAGATGAGGTCGTTTTTGGTGGTTTCACGACGCAACCTAGCTTAAACTAACATAACCCAACCGAACCTAACCTTCACAATTCTATCGTTAGAAAACATTTTACTCGCTACTTTACAACGCTTTCTGCAACATTACGATGGTTTCATGCGCTTTCACATTAGATGTCGCAGTTTCCGACTTGTTATGGTGAAAAACACTGCATCTCAATAGCTTACATTGTTTAATGCGGTTTTACAACGCTTCATAACTTAACCTAACCTAACCTTCGCACTTCTATCTAATAAACGCTCTGTTACACTGTTTCGCTCACAATTACGATATTTGATATGACCTCACAGTTTTTCACCAACTTCGTACAGTACAGAACGCTGTATCTCGCAAAATGACATCGTTATTTAAGGTTTCACGTTGCTTGCATGGGCTTTCAAGAGAATATCACAATAGAACAGGTTCGCAATTGTAACGGTATAAGACGCACTATCTGGCTAGTTCGCGCCGTGTTGTGTGCTTTCACAATGTTTCAGCTATCACAGTGTCGTACTCGCAACAAAACAACACTACCTCGTTAGACGAGGTCGTTTTTGGTGGTTTCACGACGCTACCTAGCTTAAACTAACATAACCCAACCTAACCTAACCTTCACAATTCTATCGTTAGAAAACGTTTTATTCGCTACTTTACAATGCTTTCTGAACATTACGACGGTTTCATGCGCTTTCACATTAGATGTCGCAGTTTCCGACTTGTTATGGTGAAAAACACTGCATCTCAATAGCTGACTACGCTTAATGTGGTTTCACAACGCTTCATAACTTAACCTAACCTAACGTTCGCCCTTCTATCTAATAAACGCTCTGTTACACTGTTTCGCTCACAATTACGATATTTGCATGACCTCACAGTTTTTCACCAACTTAGTACAGTACAGAAAGCTGTATCTCACTAAATGACATCGTTATTTAAGGTTTCATGATGCTTGCATGCGCTTTCACGAGAATATCACAATATAGCAGTTTCGCACTTGTAACGGTACAAGACGCACTATCTGGCTAGTTCACGCCATGTTGTGTGCTTTCACGATATTTCAGCTATCACAGTTTCGTACTCGCAACAAAACAACACTATCTCGTTAAACGAGGTCGTTTTTGGTGGTTTCACGACGCTACCTAGCTTAAAATAACAACGCAACCTAACCTAACCTTCACAATTATATCGTTAGAAAACGTTTTACTCGCTACTTTACAATGCTTTCTGCAACATTACGACGGTTTCATGCGCTTTCACAATAGATGTCACAGTTTGCGACTCTTAATGGTGAAAAACAATGCATCTCAATAGTTAACATTGTTTATTGCGGTTTTATGATGCTTCAAATCTTGACCTAACCTTCGCACTTGTACGTAAAAGGCTCTCCTACACTGTTTCGTTCACACTTATTATATTTGCATGACCTCACAGTTTTTCACCAACTTAGTACAGTGCATAACGCTGTATCTCGCTAAATGACATCGTTATTTAAGGTTTCACGCTGCTTGCATGTGCTTTCACGAGAATATCACAATATAGCAGTTTCGCAATTGTAACGGTACAATACGCACTATCTGGCTAGTTCGCGCCGTGTTGTGTGCTTTGACAATCTTTCAGCTATCACAGTTTCGTACTCGCAACAAAACAACACTACCTTGTTACACGAGGTCGTTTTTGGTGGTTTCACGACGCTACCTAGCTCAAACTAACATAACCCAACCTAACTTAACCTTCGCAATTCTATCGTTAGAAAACGTTTTACTCGCTACTTTACAATGCTTTCTGCAACATTACGACGGTTTCGTGCGTTTTCACATTAGATGTTGCAGTTTCCGACTTGTAATGGTGAAAAACACTGCATCTCAATAGCTGACAATGCTTATTGCGGTTTTACAACGCTTCATAACTTAACCTAACCTAACCTTCGCACTTCTATCTAATAAAGGCTCTGTTAACCTCTTTCGCTCACAATTACGATATTTGCATGACCTCACAGTTTTTCACCAACTTAGTACAGTGCATAACGCTGTATCTCGCTAAATGACATCGTTATTTAAGGTTTCACGCTGCTTGCATGTGCTTTCACGAGAATATCACAATATAGCAGTTTTGCAATTGTAACGGTACAAGACGCACTATCCGGCTAGTTCGCGCCGTGTTGTGTGCTTTCACAATATTTCAGCTATCACAGTTTCGTACTCGCAACAAAACAACACTACCTCGTTAGACGATGTCGTTTTTGGTGGTTTCACGACGCTACCTAGCTCAAACTAACATAACCCAACCTAACTTAACCTTCGCAATTCTATCGTTAGAAAACGTTTTACTCGCTACTTTACAATGCTTTCTGCAACATTACGACGGTTTCATGCGCTTTCACAATAGATGTCACAGTTTCCGACTTGTAATGGTGAAAAACAATGCATCTCAATAGCTAATATTGTTTATTGCGGTTTTATAATGCTTCAAGTCTTGACCTAACCTTCGCACTTGTACGTCAAAGGCTCTTTTACACTGTTTCGTTCACACTTATTATATTTGCATGACCTCACAGTTTTTCACCAACTTAGTACAGTGCATAACGCTGTATCTCGCTAAATGACATCGTTATTTAAGGTTTCACGCTGCTTGCATGTGCTTTCACGAGAATATCACAATATAGCAGTTTCGCAATTGTAACGGTACAAGACGCACTATCTGGCTAGTTCGCGCCGTGTTGTGTGCTTTCACAATGTTTCAGCTATCACAGTTTCGTACTCGCAACAAAACAACACTACCTCGTTAGACGATGTCGTTTTTGGTGGTTTCACGACGCTACCTAGCTCAAACTAACATAACCCAACCTAACTTAACCTTCGCAATTCTATCGTTAGAAAACGTTTTACTCGCTACTTTACAATGCTTTCTGCAACATTACGACGGTTTCGTGCGTTTTCACATTAGATGTTGCAGTTTCCGACTTGTAATGGTGAAAAACACTGCATCTCAATAGCTGACAATGCTTAATGCGGTTTTACAACGCTTCATAACTTAACCTAACCTAACCTTCGCACTTCTATCTAATAGAGCTCTGTTAACCTCTTTCGCTCACAATTACGATGTTTGCATGACCTCAGAGTTTGTCACCAGCTTAGTACAGTACAGAACGCTGTCTCGCTAAATGACATCGTTATTTAAGGTTTCACGTTGCTTGTATGGGCTTTCACGAGAATATCACAATATAGCAGGTTCGCAATTGTAACGGTACAAGACGCACTATCTGGCTAGCTCGCGCCGTGTTGTGTGCTTTCACAATGCTTCAGCTATTACAGTTTCGTACTCGCAACAAAACAACACTATCTCGTTAGGCGAGGTTGTTTTTGGTGGTTTCACGACGCTACCTAGCTTAAAATAACATACCCTAACCTAACCTTCACAATTCTATCGTTAGAAAACGTTTTACTCGCTACTTTACAATGCTTTCTGCAACATTACGACGGTTTCATGCGCTTTCACAATAGATGTCACAGTTTCCGACTTGTAATGGTGAAAAACAATGCATCTCAATAGCTAATATTGTTTATTGCGGTTTTATGATGCTTCAAGTCTTGACCTAACCTTCGCACTTGTACGTAAAAGGCTCTTTTACACTGTTTCGTTCACACTTATATTTGCATGACCTCACAGTTTTTCACCAACTTAGTACAGTACGGAACGCTGTATCTCGCTAAATGACATCGTTATTTAAGGTTTCACGCTGCTTGCATGTGCTTTCACGAGATTATCACAATATAGCAGTTTCGCACTTGTAACGGTACAAGACGCACTATCTGGCTAGTTCGCGCCGTGTTGTGTGCTTTCACAATGTTTCAGCTATCACAGTTTCGTACTCGCAACAAAACAACACTACCTCGTTAGACGATGTTGTTTTTGGTGGTTTCACGACGCTACCTAGCTCAAACTAACATAACCCAACCTAACTTAACCTTCGCAATTCTATCGTTAGAAAACATTTTACTCGCTACTTTACAACGCTTTCTGCAACATTACTACGGTTTCATGCGCTTTCACATTAGATGTCGCAGTTTCCGACTTGTTATGGTGAAAAACACTGCATCTCAATAGCTGACATTGTTTAATGCGGTTTTACAACGCTTCATAACTTAACCTAACCTAACCTTCACACTTCTATCTAATAAACGCTCAGTTACACTGTTTCGCTCACAATTACGATATTTGCATGACCTCACAGTTTTTCAACAACTTAGTACAGTACAGAACGCTGTATCTCGCTAAATGACATCGTTATTTAAAGTTTCACGTTGCTTGCATGCGCTTCCACGAGATTATCACAATATAGCAGGTTCGCAATTGTAACGGTACAAGACGCACTATCTGGCTAGTTCGCGCCGTGTTGTGTGCTTTCACAATGTTTCGTACTCGCAACAAAACAATACTACCTCGTTAGACGAGGTCGTTTTTGGTGGTTTCAGGACGCTACCTTGCTTAAACTAACATAACCCAACCAAACTTAACCTTCGCAATTCTATCGTTAGAAAACGTTTTACTCGCTACTTTACAATGCTTTCTGCAACATTACGACGGTTTCGTGCGTTGTCACATTAGATGTTGCAGTGTCCGACTTGTAATAGTGAAAAACACTGCATCTCAATAGCTTACTATGCTTAATGCGGTTTTACAACGCTTCATAACTTAACCTAACCTAACCTTCGCACTTTATCTAATAAACGCTCTGTTAACCTGTTTCGCTCAAAATTACGATATTTGCATGACCTCACAGTTTTTCACCAACTTAGTACAGTACAGAACGCTGTATCTCGCTAAATGACATCGTTATTTAAGGTTTCACGCTGCTTGCATGTGCTTTCACGAGAATATCACAATATAGCCGTTTCGCGCTTGTAACGGTACAAGACGCACTATCTGGCTAGTTCGCGCCGTGTTGTGTGCTTTCACAATGTTTCAGCTATCACAGTTTTGTACTCGCAACAAAACAACACTATCTTGTTAGATGAGGTCGTTTTTGGTGGTTTCACGACGCTACCTAGCTTAAACTAACATAACCCAACCTAACCTAACCTTCACAAATCTATCGTTAGAAAACGTTTTACTCGCTACTTTACAATGCTTTCTGCAACATTACGACGGTTTCATGCGCTTTCACAATAGATGTCACAGTTTCCGACTTGTAATGGTGAAAAACAATGCATCTCAATAGCTAATATTGTTTATTGCGGTTTTATAATGCTTCGTCTTGACCTAACCTTCGCACTTGTACGTCAAAGGCTGTTTTACACTGTTTCGTTCACACTTATTATATTTGCATGACCTCACAGTTTTTCACCAACTTAGTACAGTGCATAACGCTGTATCTCGCTAAATGACATCGTTATTTAAGGTTTCACGCTGCTTGCATGTGCTTTCACGAGAATATCACAATATAGCAGTTTCGCAATTGTAACGGTACAAGACGCACTATCTGGCTAGTTCGCGCCGTGTTGTGTGCTTTCACAATGTTTCAGCTATCACAGTTTCGTACACGCAACAAAACAACACTACCTCGTTAGACGATGTCGTTTTTGGTGGTTTCACGACGCTACCTAGCTCAAACTAACATAACCCAACCTAACTTAACCTTCGCAATTCTATCGTTAGAAAACGTTTTACTCGCTACTTTACAATGCTTTCTGCAACATTACGACGGTTTCGTGCGTTTTCACATTAGATGTTGCAGTTTCCGACTTGTAATGGTGAAAAACACTGCATCTCAATAGCTGACAATGCTTAATGCGGTTTTACAACGCTTCATAACTTAACCTAACCTAACCTTCGCACTTCTATCTAATAGAGCTCTGTTAACCTCTTTCGCTCACAATTACGATGTTTGCATGACCTCACAGTTTGTCACCAGCTTAGTACAGTACAGAACGCTGTCTCGCTAAATGACATCGTTATTTAAGGTTTCACGTTGCTTGTATGGGCTTTCACGAGAATATCACAATATAGCAGGTTTGCAATTGTAACGGTACAAGACGCACTATCTGGCTAGCTCGCGCCGTGTTGTGTGCTTTCACAATGCTTCAGCTATTACAGTTTCGTACTCGCAACAAAACAACACTATCTCGTTAGGCGAGGTTGTTTTTGGTGGTTTCACGACGCTACCTAGCTTAAAATAACATACCCTAACCTAACCTTCACAATTCTATCGTTAGAAAACGTTTTACTCGCTACTTTACAATGCTTTCTGCAACATTACGACGGTTTCATGCGCTTTCACAATAGATGTCACAGTTTCCGACTTGTAATGGTGAAAAACAATGCATCTCAATAGCTAATATTGTTTATTGCGGTTTTATGATGCTTCAAGTCTTGACCTAACCTTCGCACTTGTACGTAAAAGGCTCTTTTACACTGTTTCGTTCACACTTATATTTGCATGACCTCACAGTTTTTCACCAACTTAGTACAGTACGGAACGCTGTATCTCGCTAAATGACATCGTTATTTAAGGTTTCACGCTGCTTGCATGTGCTTTCACGAGAATATCACAATATAGCAGTTTCGCACTTGTAACGGTACAAGACGCACTATCTGGCTAGTTCACGCCGTGTTGTGTGCTTTCACAATATTTCAGCTATCACAGTTTTGTACTCGCAACAAAACAACACTATCTTGTTAGATGAGGTCTTTTTGGTGGTTTCACGACGCTACCTAGTTTAAACTAACATAACCCAACCTAACCTAACCTTCACAATTCTATCGTTAGAAAACATTTTACTCGCTACTTTACAACGCTTTCTGCAACATTACGACGGTTTCATGCGCTTTCACAATAGATGTCACAGTTTCCGACTTGTTATGGTGAAAAACAGTGCATCTCAATAGCTGACATTGTTTAATGCGGTTTTACAACGCTTCATAACTTAACCTAACCTAACCTTCACACTTCTATCTAATAAACGCTCAGTTACACTGTTTCGCTCACAATTACGATATTTGCATGACCTCACAGTTTTTCAACAACTTAGTACAGTACAGAACGCTGTATCTCGCTAAATGACATCGTTATTTAAAGTTTCACGTTGCTTGCATGCGCTTCCACGAGATTATCACAATATAGCAGGTTCGCAATTGTAACGGTACAAGACGCACTATCTGGCTAGTTCGCGCCGTGTTGTGTGCTTTCACAATGTTTCGTACTCGCAACAAAACAATACTACCTCGTTAGACGAGGTCGTTTTTGGTGGTTTCAGGACGCTACCTTGCTTAAACTAACATAACCCAACCAAACTTAACCTTCGCAATTCTATCGTTAGAAAACGTTTTACTCGCTACTTTACAATGCTTTCTGCAACATTACGACGGTTTCGTGCGTTGTCACATTAGATGTTGCAGTGTCCGACTTGTAATAGTGAAAAACACTGCATCTCAATAGCTTACTATGCTTAATGCGGTTTTACAACGCTTCATAACTTAACCTAACCTAACCTTCGCACTTTATCTAATAAACGCTCTGTTAACCTGTTTCGCTCAAAATTAGGATATTTGCATGACCTCACAGTTTTTCACCAACTTAGCACAGTACAGAACGCTGTATCTCGCAAAATGACATCGTTATTTAAGGTTTCACGTTGCTTGCATGGGCTTTCACGAGAATATCACAATATAGCAGGTTCGCAATTGTAACGGTATAAGACGCACTATCTGGCTAGTTCGCGCCGTGTTGTGTGCTTTCACAATGTTTCAGCTATCACAGTTTCGTACTCGCAACAAAACAACACTACCTCGTTAGACGAGGTCGTTTTTGGTGGTTTCACGACGCTACCTAGCTTAAACTAACATAACCCAACCTAACCTAACCTTCACAAATCTATCGTTAGAAAACGTTTTACTCGCTACTTTACAATGCTTTCTGACACATTACGACGGTTTCGTGCGTTTTCACATTAGATGTCACAGTCTCCGACTTGTATTGGTGAAAACACTGCATCTCAAAAGCTGACATTGCTTAATGCAATTTTACAACGCTTCATAACTTAACCTAACCTAACCTTTGCGCTTCTATCTAATAAACGCTCTGTTACACTGTTTCGTTCACACTTATTATATTTGCATGACCTCACAGTTTTTCACCAACTTAGTACAGTGCATAACGCTGTATCTCGCTAAATGACATCGTTATTTAAGGTTTCACGCTGCTTGCATGTGCTTTCACGAGAATATCACAATATAGCAGTTTCGCGCTTGTAACGGTACAAGACGCACTATCTGGCTAGTTCGCGCCGTGTTGTGTGCTTTCACAATGTTTCAGCTATCACAGTTTCGTACTCGCAACAAAACAACACTACCTCGTTAGACGATGTCGTTTTTGGTGGTTTCACGACGCTACCTAGCTCAAACTAACATAACCCAACCTAACTTAACCTTCGCAATTCTATCGTTAGAAAACGTTTTACTCGCTACTTTACAATGCTTTCTGCAACATTACGACGGTTTCGTGCGTTTTCACATTAGATGTTGCAGTTTCCGACTTGTAATGGTGAAAAACACTGCATCTCAATAGCTGACAATGCTTAATGCGGTTTTACAACGCTTCATAACTTAACCTAACCTAACCTTCGCACTTCTATCTAATAGAGCTCTGTTAACCTCTTTCGCTCACAATTACGATGTTTGCATGACCTCACAGTTTGTCACCAGCTTAGTACAGTACAGAACGCTGTCTCGCTAAATGACATCGTTATTTAAGGTTTCACGTTGCTTGTATGGGCTTTCACGAGAATATCACAATATAGCAGGTTTGCAATTGTAACGGTACAAGACGCACTATCTGGCTAGCTCGCGCCGTGTTGTGTGCTTTCACAATGCTTCAGCTATTACAGTTTCGTACTCGCAACAAAACAACACTATCTCGTTAGGCGAGGTTGTTTTTGGTGGTTTCACGACGCTACCTAGCTTAAAATAACATACCCTAACCTAACCTTCACAATTCTATCGTTAGAAAACGTTTTACTCGCTACTTTACAATGCTTTCTGCAACATTACGACGGTTTCATGCGCTTTCACAATAGATGTCACAGTTTCCGACTTGTAATGGTGAAAAACAATGCATCTCAATAGCTAATATTGTTTATTGCGGTTTTATGATGCTTCAAGTCTTGACCTAACCTTCGCACTTGTACGTAAAAGGCTCTTTTACACTGTTTCGTTCACACTTATATTTGCATGACCTCACAGTTTTTCACCAACTTAGTACAGTACGGAACGCTGTATCTCGCTAAATGACATCGTTATTTAAGGTTTCACGCTGCTTGCATGTGCTTTCACGAGAATATCACAATATAGCAGTTTCGCACTTGTAACGGTACAAGACGCACTATCTGGCTAGTTCACGCCGTGTTGTGTGCTTTCACAATATTTCAGCTATCACAGTTTTGTACTCGCAACAAAACAACACTATCTTGTTAGATGAGGTCTTTTTGGTGGTTTCACGACGCTACCTAGTTTAAACTAACATAACCCAACCTAACCTAACCTTCACAATTCTATCGTTAGAAAACATTTTACTCGCTACTTTACAACGCTTTCTGCAACATTACGACGGTTTCATGCGCTTTCACAATAGATGTCACAGTTTCCGACTTGTTATGGTGAAAAACAGTGCATCTCAATAGCTGACATTGTTTAATGCGGTTTTACAACGCTTCATAACTTAACCTAACCTAACCTTCACACTTCTATCTAATAAACGCTCAGTTACACTGTTTCGCTCACAATTACGATATTTGCATGACCTCACAGTTTTTCAACAACTTAGTACAGTACAGAACGCTGTATCTCGCTAAATGACATCGTTATTTAAAGTTTCACGTTGCTTGCATGCGCTTCCACGAGATTATCACAATATAGCAGGTTCGCAATTGTAACGGTACAAGACGCACTATCTGGCTAGTTCGCGCCGTGTTGTGTGCTTTCACAATGTTTCGTACTCGCAACAAAACAATACTACCTCGTTAGACGAGGTCGTTTTTGGTGGTTTCAGGACGCTACCTTGCTTAAACTAACATAACCCAACCTAACCTAACCTTCACAAATCTATCGTTAGAAAACGTTTTACTCGCTACTTTACAATGCTTTCTGACACATTACGACGGTTTCGTGCGTTTTCACATTAGATGTCACAGTCTCCGACTTGTATTGGTGAAAACACTGCATCTCAAAAGCTGACATTGCTTAATGCAATTTTACAACGCTTCATAACTTAACCTAACCTAACCTTTGCGCTTCTATCTAATAAACGCTCTGTTACACTGTTTCGTTCACACTTATTATATTTGCATGACCTCACAGTTTTTCACCAACTTAGTACAGTGCATAACGCTGTATCTCGCTAAATGACATCGTTATTTAAGGTTTCACGCTGCTTGCATGTGCTTTCACGAGAATATCACAATATAGCAGTTTCGCAATTGTAACGGTACAAGACGCACTATCTGGCTAGTTCGCGCCGTTTTGTGTGCTTTCACAATGTTTCAGCTATCACAGTTTCGTACTCGCAACAAAACAACACTACCTCGTTAGACGATGTCGTTTTTGGTGGTTTCACGACGCTACCTAGCTCAAACTAACATAACCCAACCTAACTTAACCTTCGCAATTCTATCGTTAGAAAACGTTTTACTCGCTACTTTACAATGCTTTCTGCAACATTACAACGGTTTCGTGCGTTTTCACATTAGATGTTGCAGTTTCCGACTTGTAATGGTGAAAAACACTGCATCTCAATAGCTGACTATGCTAAAGCGGTTTTACAACGCTTCATAACTTAACCTAACCTGACCTTCGCACTTCTATCTAATAAACGCTCTGTTAACCTCTTTCGCTCATATTTACGATATTTGCATGACCTCACAGTTTGTCACCAACTTAGTACAGTACAGAACGCTGTCTCGCTAAATGACATCGTTATTTAAGGTTTCACGCTGCTTGCATGTGCTTTCACGAGAATATCACAATATAGCCGTTTCGCGCTTGTAACGGTACAAGACGCACTATCTGGCTAGTTCGCACCGTGTTGTGTGCTTTCACAATGTTTCAGCTATCACAGTTTCGTACTCGCAACAAAACAACACTACCTCGTTAGACGAGGTCGTTTTTGGAGGTTTCACGACGCTACCTAGCTTAAACTAACATAACCCAACCGAACCTAACCTTCACAATTCTATCGTTAGAAAACATTTTACTCGCTACTTTACAACGCTTTCTGCAACATTACGATGGTTTCATGCGCTTTCACGTTAGATGTCGCAGTTTCCGACTTGTTATGGTGAAAAACACTGCATCTCAATAGCTGACATTGTTTAATGCGGTTTTACAACGCTTCATAACTTAACCTAACCTAACCTTCGCACTTCTATCTAATAAACGCTCTGTTACACTGTTTCGCTCACAATTACGATATTTGCATGACCTCACAGTTTTTCACCAACTTCGTACAGTACAGAACGCTGTATCTCGCAAAATGACATCGTTATTTAAGGTTTCACGTTGCTTGCATGGGCTTTCAAGAGAATATCACAATAGAACAGGTTCGCAATTGTAACGGTATAAGACGCACTATCTGGCTAGTTCGCGCCGTGTTGTGTGCTTTCACAATGTTTCAGCTATCACAGTGTCGTACTCGCAACAAAACAACACTACCTCGTTAGACGAGGTCGTTTTTGGTGGTTTCACGACGCTACCTAGCTTAAACTAACATAACCCAACCTAACCTAACCTTCACAATTCTATCGTTAGAAAACGTTTTACTCGCTACTTTACAATGCTTTCTGAACATTACGACGGTTTCATGCGCTTTCACAATAGATGTTGCAGTTTCCGACTTGTATTGGTGATTACACTGCATCTGAATAGCTGACATTGCTTAATGCAGTTTTAAAACGCTTCAATACTTAACCTAACCTAACGAACGCACTTCTATCTAATAAACGCTCTGTTACACTGTTTCGCTCACAATTACGATATTTGCATGACCTCACAGTTTTTCACCAACTTAGTACAGTACAGAAAGCTGTATCTCGCTAAATGATATCGTTATTTAAGGTTTCACGTTGCTTGTATGCGCTTTCACGAGAATATCACAATATAGCAGGTTCGCAATTGTAACGGTACAAGACGCACTATCTGGCTAGTTCGCGCCGTGTTGTGTGCTTTCACAATGTTTCAGCTATTACAGTTTCGTACTCGCAACAAAACAACACTATCTCGTTAGACGAGGTTGTTTTTGGGGGTTTCACGACGCTATCTAGCTTAAAATAACAACGCAACCTAACCTAACCTTCACAATTCTATCGTTAGAAAACGTTTTACCCGCTACTTTTCAATGCTTTCTGCAACATTACGACGGTTTCATGCGCTTTCACAATAGATGTCACAGTTTCCGACTTGTAATGGTGAAAAACAATGCATCTCAATAGCTAATATTGTTTATTGCGGTTTTATGATGCTTCAAGTCTTGACCTAACCTTCGCACTTGTACGTAAAAGGCTCTTTTACACTGTTTCGTTCACACTTATATTTGCATGACCTCACAGTTTTTCACCAACTTAGTACAGTACGGAACGCTGTATCTCGCTAAATGACATCGTTATTTAAAGTTTCACGTTGCTTGTATGGGCTTTCACGAGAATATCACAATAGAACAGGTTCGCAATTGTAACGGTATAAGACGCACTATCTGGCTAGTTCGCGCCGTGTTGTGTGCTTTCACAATGTTTCAGCTATCACAGTGTCGTACTCGCAACAAAACAACACTATCTTGTTAGATGAGGTCCTTTTTGGTGGTTTCACGTCGCTACCTAGCTTAAACTAACATAACCCAACCTAACCTAACCTTCACAATTCTATCGTTAGAAAACATTTTACTCGCTACTTTACAACGCTTTCTGCAACATTACGACGGTTTCATGCGCTTTCACATTAGATGTCGCAGTTTCCGACTTGTTATGGTGAAAAACACTGCATCTCAATAGCTGACATTGTTTAATGCGGTTTTACAACGCTTCATAACTTAACCTAACCTAACCTACACACTTCTATCTAATAAACGCTCAGTTACACTGTTTCGCTCACAATTACGATATTTGCATGACCTCACAGTTTTTCAACAACTTAGTACAGTACAGAACGCTGTATCTCGCTAAATGACATCGTTATTTAAAGTTTCACGTTGCTTGCATGCGCTTCCACGAGATTATCACAATATAGCAGGTTCGCAATTGTAACGGTACAAGACGCACTATCTGGCTAGTTCGCGCCGTGTGTTGTGCTTTCACAATGTTTCGTACTCGCAACAAAACAATACTACCTCGTTAGACGAGGTCGTTTTTGGTGGTTTCAGGACGCTACCTTGCTTAAACTAACATAACCCAACCAAACTTAACCTTCGCAATTCTATCGTTAGAAAACGTTTTACTCGCTACTTTACAATGCTTTCTGCAACATTACGACGGTTTCGTGCGTTGTCACATTAGATGTTGCAGTGTCCGACTTGTAATAGTGAAAAACACTGCATCTCAATAGCTTACTATGCTTAATGCGGTTTTACAACGCTTCATAACTTAACCTAACCTAACCTTCGCACTTTATCTAATAAACGCTCTGTTAACCTGTTTCGCTCAAAATTACGATATTTGCATGACCTCACAGTTTTTCACCAACTTAGTACAGTACAGAACGCTGTATCTCGCAAAATGACATCGTTATTTAAGGTTTCACGTTGCTTGCATGGGCTTTCACGAGAATATCACAATATAGCAGGTTCGCAATTGTAACGGTATAAGACGCACTATCTGGCTAGTTCGCGCCGTGTTGTGTGCTTTCACAATGTTTCAGCTATCACAGTTTCGTACTCGCAACAAAACAACACTACCTCGTTAGACGAGGTCGTTTTTGGTGGTTTCACGACGCTACCTAGCTTAAACTAACATAACCCAACCTAACCTAACCTTCACAAATCTATCGTTAGAAAACGTTTTACTCGCTACTTTACAATGCTTTCTGCAACATTACGACGGTTTCGTGCGTTTTCACATTAGATGTCACAGTCTCCGACTTGTATTGGTGAAAACACTGCATCTCAATAGCTGACATTGCTTAATGCAATTTTAACGCTTCATAACTTAACCTAACCTAACCTTTGCGCTTCTATCTAATAAACGCTCTGTTACACTGTTTCGTTCACACTTATTATATTTGCATGACCTCACAGTTTTTCACCAACTTAGTACAGTACATAACGCTGTATCTCGCTAAATGACATCGTTATTTAAGGTTTCACGCTGCTTGCATGTGCTTTCACGAGAATATCACAATATAGCAGTTTCGCAATTGTAACGGTACAAGACGCACTATCTGGCTAGTTCGCGCCGTTTTGTGTGCTTTCACAATGTTTCAGCTATCACAGTGTCGTACTCGCAACAAAACAACACTACCTCGTTAGACGATGTCGTTTTTGGTGGTTTCACGACGCTACCTAGCTCAAACTAACATAACCCAACCTAACTTAACCTTCGCAATTCTATTGTTAGAAAACGTTTTACTCGCTACTTTACAATGCTTTCTGCAACATTACGACGGTTTCGTGCGTTTTCACATTAGATGTTGCAGTTTCCGACTTGTAATGGTGAAAAACACTGCATCTCAATAGCTGACAATGCTTAATGCGGTTTTACAACGCTTCATAACTTAACCTAACCTAACCTTCGCACTTCTATCTAATAGAGCTCTGTTAACCTCTTTCGCTCACAATTACGATGTTTGCATGACCTCACAGTTTGTCACCAGCTTAGTACAGTACAGAACGCTGTCTCGCTAAATGACATCGTTATTTAAAGTTTCACGTTGCTTGTATGGGCTTTCACGAGAATATCACAATATAGCAGGTTCGCAATTGTAACGGTACAAGACGCACTATCTGGCTAGCTCGCGCCGTGTTGTGTGCTTTCACAATGCTTCAGCTATTACAGTTTCGTACTCGCAACAAAACAACACTATCTCGTTAGGCGAGGTTGTTTTTGGTGGTTTCACGACGCTACCTAGCTTAAAATAACATACCCTAACCTAACCTTCACAATTCTATCGTTAGAAAACGTTTTACTCGCTACTTTACAATGCTTTCTGCAACATTACGACGGTTTCATGCGCTTTCACAATAGATGTCACAGTTTCCGACTTGTAATGGTGAAAAACAATGCATCTCAATAGCTAATATTGTTTATTGCGGTTTTATGATGCTTCAAGTCTTGACCTAACCTTCGCACTTGTACGTAAAAGGCTCTTTTACACTGTTTCGTTCACACTTATATTTGCATGACCTCACAGTTTTTCACCAACTTAGTACAGTACGGAACGCTGTATCTCGCTAAATGACATCGTTATTTAAGGTTTCACGCTGCTTGCATGTGCTTTCACGAGAATATCACAATATAGCAGTTTCGCACTTGTAACGGTACAAGACGCACTATCTGGCTAGTTCACGCTGTGTTGTGTGCTTTCACAATATTTCAGCTATCACAGTTTTGTACTCGCAACAAAACAACACTATCTTGTTAGATGAGGTCCTTTTTGGTGGTTTCACGACGCTACCTAGCTTAAACTAACATAACCCAACCTAACCTAACCTTCACAATTCTATCGTTAGAAAACATTTTACTCGCTACTTTACAACGCTTTCTGCAACATTACGACGGTTTCATGCGCTTTCACATTAGATGTCGCAGTTTCCGACTTGTTATGGTGAAAAACACTGCATCTCAATAGCTGACATTGTTTATAGCGGTTTTACAACGCTTCATAACTTAACCTAACCTAACCTTCACACTTCTATCTAATAAACGCTCTGTTACACTGTTTCGTTCACACTTATTATATTTGCATGACCTCACAGTTTTTCACCAACTTAGTACAGTGCATAACGCTGTATCTCGCTAAATGACATCGTTATTTAAGGTTTCACGCTGCTTGCATGTGCTTTCACGAGAATATCACAATATAGCAGTTTCGCAATTGTAACGGTACAAGACGCACTATCTGGCTAGTTCGCGCCGTTTTGTGTGCTTTCACAATGTTTCAGCTATCACAGTTTCGTACTCGCAACAAAACAACACTACCTCGTTAGACGATGTCGTTTTTGGTGGTTTCACGACGCTACCTAGCTCAAACTAACATAACCCAACCTAACTTAACCTTCGCAATTCTATCGTTAGAAAACGTTTTACTCGCTACTTTACAATGCTTTCTGCAACATTACAACGGTTTCGTGCGTTTTCACATTAGATGTTGCAGTTTCCGACTTGTAATGGTGAAAAACACTGCATCTCAATAGCTGACTATGCTAAAGCGGTTTTACAACGCTTCATAACTTAACCTAACCTGACCTTCGCACTTCTATCTAATAAACGCTCTGTTAACCTCTTTCGCTCATATTTACGATATTTGCATGACCTCACAGTTTGTCACCAACTTAGTACAGTACAGAACGCTGTCTCGCTAAATGACATCGTTATTTAAGGTTTCACGCTGCTTGCATGTGCTTTCACGAGAATATCACAATATAGCCGTTTCGCGCTTGTAACGGTACAAGACGCACTATCTGGCTAGTTCGCACCGTGTTGTGTGCTTTCACAATGTTTCAGCTATCACAGTTTCGTACTCGCAACAAAACAACACTACCTCGTTAGACGAGGTCGTTTTTGGAGGTTTCACGACGCTACCTAGCTTAAACTAACATAACCCAACCGAACCTAACCTTCACAATTCTATCGTTAGAAAACATTTTACTCGCTCCTTTACAACGCTTTCTGCAACATTACGATGGTTTCATGCGCTTTCACGTTAGATGTCGCAGTTTCCGACTTGTTATGGTGAAAAACACTGCATCTCAATAGCTGACATTGTTTAATGCGGTTTTACAACGCTTCATAACTTAACCTAACCTAACCTTCGCACTTCTATCTAATAAACGCTCTGTTACACTGTTTCGCTCACAATTACGATATTTGCATGACCTCACAGTTTTTCACCAACTTCGTACAGTACAGAACGCTGTATCTCGCAAAATGACATCGTTATTTAAGGTTTCACGTTGCTTGCATGGGCTTTCAAGAGAATATCACAATAGAACAGGTTCGCAATTGTAACGGTATAAGACGCACTATCTGGCTAGTTCGCGCCGTGTTGTGTGCTTTCACAATGTTTCAGCTATCACAGTGTCGTACTCGCAACAAAACAACACTACCTCGTTAGACGAGGTCGTTTTTGGTGGTTTCACGACGCTACCTAGCTTAAACTAACATAACCCAACCTAACCTAACCTTCACAATTCTATCGATAGAAAACGTTTTACTCGCTACTTTACAATGCTTTCTGAACATTACGACGGTTTCATGCGCTTTCACAATAGATGTTGCAGTTTCCGACTTGTATTGGTGATTACACTGCATCTGAATAGCTGACATTGCTTAATGCAGTTTTAAAACGCTTCAATACTTAACCTAACCTAACGAACGCACTTCTATCTAATAAACGCTCTGTTACACTGTTTCGCTCACAATTACGATATTTGCATGACCTCACAGTTTTTCACCAACTTAGTACAGTACAGAAAGCTGTATCTCGCTAAATGATATCGTTATTTAAGGTTTCACGTTGCTTGTATGCGCTTTCACGAGAATATCACAATATAGCAGGTTCGCAATTGTAACGGTACAAGACGCACTATCTGGCTAGTTCGCGCCGTGTTGTGTGCTTTCACAATGTTTCAGCTATTACAGTTTCGTACTCGCAACAAAACAACACTATCTCGTTAGACGAGGTTGTTTTTGGGGGTTTCACGACGCTACCTAGCTTAAAATAACAACGCAACCTAACCTAACCTTCACAATTCTATCGTTAGAAAACGTTTTACTCGCTACTTTTCAATGCTTTCTGCAACATTACGACGGTTTCATGCGCTTTCACAATAGATGTCACAGTTTCCGACTTGTAATGGTGAAAAACAATGCATCTCAATAGCTAATATTGTTTATTGCGGTTTTATGATGCTTCAAGTCTTGACCTAACCTTCGCACTTGTACGTAAAAGGCTCTTTTACACTGTTTCGTTCACACTTATTATATTTGCATGACCTCACAGTTTTTCACCAACTTAGTACAGTACAGAACGCTGTATCTCGCTAAATGACATCGTTATTTAAGGTTTCACGCTGCTTGCATGTGCTTTCACGAGAATATCACAATATAGCAGTTTCGCACTTGTAACGGTACAAGACGCACTATCTGGCTAGTTCGCGCCGTGTTGTGTGCTTTCACAATGTTTCAGCTATCACAGTTTTGTACTCGCAACAAAACAACACTATCTTGTTAGATGAGGTCCTTTTTGGTGGTTTCACGACGCTACCTAGCTTAAACTAACATAACCCAACCTAACCTAACCTTCACAATTCTATCGTTAGAAAACATTTTACTCGCTACTTTACAACGCTTTCTGCAACATTACGACGGTTTCATGCGCTTTCACATTAGATGTCGCAGTTTCCGACTTGTTATGGTGAAAAACACTGCATCTCAATAGCTGACATTGTTTAATGCGGTTTTACAACGCTTCATAACTTAACCTAACCTAACCTACACACTTCTATCTAATAAACGCTCAGTTACACTGTTTCGCTCACAATTACGATATTTGCATGACCTCACAGTTTTTCAACAACTTAGTACAGTACAGAACGCTGTATCTCGCTAAATGACATCGTTATTTAAAGTTTCACGTTGCTTGCATGCGCTTCCACGAGATTATCACAATATAGCAGGTTCGCAATTGTAACGGTACAAGACGCACTATCTGGCTAGTTCGCGCCGTGTGTTGTGCTTTCACAATGTTTCGTACTCGCAACAAAACAATACTACCTCGTTAGACGAGGTCGTTTTTGGTGGTTTCAGGACGCTACCTTGCTTAAACTAACATAACCCAACCAAACTTAACCTTCGCAATTCTATCGTTAGAAAACGTTTTACTCGCTACTTTACAATGCTTTCTGCAACATTACGACGGTTTCGTGCGTTGTCACATTAGATGTTGCAGTGTCCGACTTGTAATAGTGAAAAACACTGCATCTCAATAGCTTACTATGCTTAATGCGGTTTTACAACGCTTCATAACTTAACCTAACCTAACCTTCGCACTTTATCTAATAAACGCTCTGTTAACCTGTTTCGCTCAAAATTACGATATTTGCATGACCTCACAGTTTTTCACCAACTTAGTACAGTACAGAACGCTGTATCTCGCAAAATGACATCGTTATTTAAGGTTTCACGTTGCTTGCATGGGCTTTCACGAGAATATCACAATATAGCAGGTTCGCAATTGTAACGGTATAAGACGCACTATCTGGCTAGTTCGCGCCGTGTTGTGTGCTTTCACAATGTTTCAGCTATCACAGTTTCGTACTCGCAACAAAACAACACTACCTCGTTAGACGAGGTCGTTTTTGGTGGTTCACGACGCTACCTAGCTTAAACTAACATAACCCAACCTAACCTAACCTTCACAAATCTATCGTTAGAAAACGTTTTACTCGCTACTTTACAATGCTTTCTGCAACATTACGACGGTTTCGTGCGTTTTCACATTAGATGTCACAGTCTCCGACTTGTATTGGTGAAAACACTGCATCTCAATAGCTGACATTGCTTAATGCAATTTTAACGCTTCATAACTTAACCTAACCTAACCTTTGCGCTTCTATCTAATAAACGCTCTGTTACACTGTTTCGTTCACACTTATTATATTTGCATGACCTCACAGTTTTTCACCAACTTAGTACAGTACATAACGCTGTATCTCGCTAAATGACATCGTTATTTAAGGTTTCACGCTGCTTGCATGTGCTTTCACGAGAATATCACAATATAGCAGTTTCGCAATTGTAACGGTACAAGACGCACTATCTGGCTAGTTCGCGCCGTTTTGTGTGCTTTCACAATGTTTCAGCTATCACAGTGTCGTACTCGCAACAAAACAACACTACCTCGTTAGACGATGTCGTTTTTGGTGGTTTCACGACGCTACCTAGCTCAAACTAACATAACCCAACCTAACTTAACCTTCGCAATTCTATCGTTAGAAAACGTTTTACTCGCTACTTTACAATGCTTTCTGCAACATTACGACGGTTTCGTGCGTTTTCACATTAGATGTTGCAGTTTCCGACTTGTAATGGTGAAAAACACTGCATCTCAATAGCTGACAATGCTTAATGCGGTTTTACAACGCTTCATAACTTAACCTAACCTAACCTTCGCACTTCTATCTAATAGAGCTCTGTTAACCTCTTTCGCTCACAATTACGATGTTTGCATGACCTCACAGTTTGTCACCAGCTTAGTACAGTACAGAACGCTGTCTCGCTAAATGACATCGTTATTTAAAGTTTCACGTTGCTTGTATGGGCTTTCACGAGAATATCACAATATAGCAGGTTCGCAATTGTAACGGTACAAGACGCACTATCTGGCTAGCTCGCGCCGTGTTGTGTGCTTTCACAATGCTTCAGCTATTACAGTTTCGTACTCGCAACAAAACAACACTATCTCGTTAGGCGAGGTTGTTTTTGGTGGTTTCACGACGCTACCTAGCTTAAAATAACATACCCTAACCTAACCTTCACAATTCTATCGTTAGAAAACGTTTTACTCGCTACTTTACAATGCTTTCTGCAACATTACGACGGTTTCATGCGCTTTCACAATAGATGTCACAGTTTCCGACTTGTAATGGTGAAAAACAATGCATCTCAATAGCTAATATTGTTTATTGCGGTTTTATGATGCTTCAAGTCTTGACCTAACCTTCGCACTTGTACGTAAAAGGCTCTTTTACACTGTTTCGTTCACACTTATATTTGCATGACCTCACAGTTTTTCACCAACTTAGTACAGTACGGAACGCTGTATCTCGCTAAATGACATCGTTATTTAAGGTTTCACGCTGCTTGCATGTGCTTTCACGAGAATATCACAATATAGCAGTTTCGCACTTGTAACGATACAAGACGCACTATCTGGCTAGTTCACGCTGTGTTGTGTGCTTTCACAATATTTCAGCTATCACAGTTTTGTACTCGCAACAGAACAACACTATCTTGTTAGATGAGGTCCTTTTTGGTGGTTTCACGACGCTACCTAGCTTAAACTAACATAACCCAACCTAACCTAACCTTCACAATTCTATCGTTAGAAAACATTTTACTCGCTACTTTACAACGCTTTCTGCAACATTACGACGGTTTCATGCGCTTTCACATTAGATGTCGCAGTTTCCGACTTGTTATGGTGAAAAACACTGCATCTCAATAGCTGACATTGTTTAATGCGGTTTTACAACGCTTCATAACTTAACCTAACCTAACCTTCACACTTCTATCTAATAAACGCTCAGTTACACTGTTTCGCTCACAATTACGATATTTGCATGACCTCACAGTTTTTCACCAACTTAGTACAGTACAGAACGCTGTATCTCGCTAAATGACATCGTTATTTAAAGTTTCACGTTGCTTGCATGCGCTTCCACGAGATTATCACAATATAGCAGGTTCGCAATTGTAACGGTACAAGACGCACTATCTGGCTAGTTCGCGCCGTGTTGTGTGCTTTCACAATGTTTCGTACTCGCAACAAAACAATACTACCTCGTTAGACGAGGTCGTTTTTGGTGGTTTCAGGACGCTACCTTGCTTAAACTAACATAACCCAACCAAACTTAACCTTCGCAATTCTATCGTTAGAAAACGTTTTACTCGCTACTTTACAATGCTTTCTGCAACATTACGACAGTTTCGTGCGTTGTCACATTAGATGTTGCAGTGTCCGACTTGTAATAGTGAAAAACACTGCATCTCAATAGCTTACTATGCTTAATGCGGTTTTACAACGCTTCATAACTTAACCTAACCTAACCTTCGCACTTTATCTAATAAACGCTCTGTTAACCTGTTTCGCTCAAAATTACGATATTTGCATGACCTCACAGTTTTTCACCAACTTAGTACAGTACAGAACGCTGTATCTCGCAAAATGACATCGTTATTTAAGGTTTCACGTTGCTTGCATGGGCTTTCACGAGAATATCACAATATAGCAGGTTCGCAATTGTAACGGTATAAGACGCACTATCTGGCTAGTTCGCGCCGTGTTGGGTGCTTTCACAATGTTTCAGCTATCACAGTTTCGTACTCGCAACAAAACAACACTACCTCGTTAGACGAGGTCGTTTTTGGTGGTTTCACGACGCTACCTAGCTTAAACTAACATAACCCAACCTAACCTAACCTTCACAAATCTATCGTTAGAAAACGTTTTACTCGCTACTTTACAATGCTTTCTGCAACATTACGACGGTTTCGTGCGTTTTCACATTAGATGTCACAGTCTCCGACTTGTATTGGTGAAAACACTGCATCTCAATAGCTGACATTGCTTAATGCAATTTTACAACGCTTCATAACTTAACCTAACCTAACCTTTGCGCTTCTATCTAATAAACGCTCTGTTACACTGTTTCGTTCACACTTATTATATTTGCATGACCTCACAGTTTTTCACCAACTTAGTACAGTGCATAACGCTGTATCTCGCTAAATGACATCGTTATTTAAGGTTTCACGCTGCTTGCATGTGCTTTCACGAGAATATCACAATATAGCAGTTTCGCAATTGTAACGGTACAAGACGCACTATCTGGCTAGTTCGCGCCGTTTTGTGTGCTTTCACAATGTTTCAGCTATCGCAGTTTCGTACTCGCAACAAAACAACACTACCTCGTTAGACGATGTCGTTTTTGGTGGTTTCACGACGCTACCTAGCTCAAACTAACATAACCCAACCTAACTTAACCTTCGCAATTCTATCGTTAGAAAACGTTTTACTCGCTACTTTACAATGCTTTCTGCAACATTACGACGGTTTCGTGCGTTTTCACATTAGATGTTGCAGTTTCCGACTTGTAATGGTGAAAACCACTGCATCTCAATAGCTGACTATGCTAAAGCGGTTTTACAACGCTTCATAACTTAACCTAACCTGACCTTCGCACTTCTATCTAATAAACGCTCTGTTAACCTCTTTCGCTCATATTTACGATATTTGCATGACCTCACAGTTTGTCACCAACTTAGTACATTACGGAACGCTGTCTCGCTAAATGACATCGTTATTTAAGGTTTCACGCTGCTTGCATGTGCTTTCACGAGAATATCACAATATAGCCGTTTCGCGCTTGTAACGGTACAAGACGCACTATTTGGCTAGTTCGCACCGTGTTGTGTGCTTTCACAATGTTTCAGCTATCACAGTTTCGTACTCGCAACAAAACAACACTACCTCGTTAGACGAGGTCGTTTTTGGTGGTTTCACGACGCTACCTAGCTTAAACTAACATAACCCAACCTAACCTAACCTTCACAATTCTATCGTTAGAAAACGTTTTACTCGCTACTTTACAATGCTTTCTGAACATTACGACGGTTTCATGCGCTTTCACAATAGATGTTGCAGTTTCCGACTTGTATTGGTGATTACACTGCATCTGAATAGCTGACATTGCTTAATGCAGTTTTAAAACGCTTCAATACTTAACCTAACCTAACGAACGCACTTCTATCTAATAAACGCTCTGTTACACTGTTTCGCTCACAATTACGATATTTGCATGACCTCACAGTTTTTCACCAACTTAGTACAGTACAGAAAGCTGTATCTCGCTAAATGATATCGTTATTTAAGGTTTCACGTTGCTTGTATGCGCTTTCACGAGAATATCACAATATAGCAGGTTCGCAATTGTAACGGTACAAGACGCACTATCTGGCTAGTTCGCGCCGTGTTGTGTGCTTTCACAATGTTTCAGCTATTACAGTTTCGTACTCGCAACAAAACAACACTATCTCGTTAGACGAGGTTGTTTTTGGTGGTTTCACGACGCTACCTAGCTTAAAATAACAACGCAACCTAACCTAACCTTCACAATTCTATCGTTAGAAAACGTTTTACTCGCTACTTTTCAATGCTTTCTGCAACATTACGACGGTTTCATGCGCTTTCACAATAGATGTCACAGTTTCCGACTTGTAATGGTGAAAAACAATGCATCTCAATAGCTAATATTGTTTATTGCGGTTTTATGATGCTTCAAGTCTTGACCTAACCTTCGCACTTGTACGTAAAAGGCTCTCTTACACTGTTTCGTTCACACTTATTATATTTGCATGACCTCACAGTTTTTCACCAACTTAGTACAGTACAGAACGCTGTATCTCGCTAAATGACATCGTTATTTAAGGTTTCACGCTGCTTGCATGTGCTTTCACGAGAATATCACAATATAGCAGTTTCGCACTTGTAACGGTACAAGACGCACTATCTGGCTAGTTCGCGCCGTGTTGTGTGCTTTCACAATGTTTCAGCTATCACAGTTTTGTACTCGCAACAAAACAACACTATCTTGTTAGATGAGGTCCTTTTTGGTGGTTTCACGACGCTACCTAGCTTAAACTAACATAACCCAACCTAACCTAACCTTCACAAATCTATCGTTAGAAAACGTTTTACTCGCTACTTTACAATGCTTTCTGCAACATTACGACGGTTTCGTGCGTTTTCACATTAGATGTCACAGTCTCCGACTTGTATTGGTGAAAACACTGCATCTCAATAGCTGACATTGCTTAATGCAATTTTAACGCTTCATAACTTAACCTAACCTAACCTTTGCGCTTCTATCTAATAAACGCTCTGTTACACTGTTTCGTTCACACTTATTATATTTGCATGACCTCACAGTTTTTCACCAACTTAGTACAGTACATAACGCTGTATCTCGCTAAATGACATCGTTATTTAAGGTTTCACGCTGCTTGCATGTGCTTTCACGAGAATATCACAATATAGCAGTTTCGCAATTGTAACGGTACAAGACGCACTATCTGGCTAGTTCGCGCCGTTTTGTGTGCTTTCACAATGTTTCAGCTATCACAGTGTCGTACTCGCAACAAAACAACACTACCTCGTTAGACGATGTCGTTTTTGGTGGTTTCACGACGCTACCTAGCTCAAACTAACATAACCCAACCTAACTTAACCTTCGCAATTCTATCGTTAGAAAACGTTTTACTCGCTACTTTACAATGCTTTCTGCAACATTACGACGGTTTCGTGCGTTTTCACATTAGATGTTGCAGTTTCCGACTTGTAATGGTGAAAAACACTGCATCTCAATAGCTGACAATGCTTAATGCGGTTTTACAACGCTTCATAACTTAACCTAACCTAACCTTCGCACTTCTATCTAATAGAGCTCTGTTAACCTCTTTCGCTCACAATTACGATGTTTGCATGACCTCACAGTTTGTCACCAGCTTAGTACAGTACAGAACGCTGTCTCGCTAAATGACATCGTTATTTAAAGTTTCACGTTGCTTGTATGGGCTTTCACGAGAATATCACAATATAGCAGGTTCGCAATTGTAACGGTACAAGACGCACTATCTGGCTAGCTCGCGCCGTGTTGTGTGCTTTCACAATGCTTCAGCTATTACAGTTTCGTACTCGCAACAAAACAACACTATCTCGTTAGGCGAGGTTGTTTTTGGTGGTTTCACGACGCTACCTAGCTTAAAATAACATACCCTAACCTAACCTTCACAATTCTATCGTTAGAAAACGTTTTACTCGCTACTTTACAATGCTTTCTGCAACATTACGACGGTTTCATGCGCTTTCACAATAGATGTCACAGTTTCCGACTTGTAATGGTGAAAAACAATGCATCTCAATAGCTAATATTGTTTATTGCGGTTTTATGATGCTTCAAGTCTTGACCTAACCTTCGCACTTGTACGTAAAAGGCTCTTTTACACTGTTTCGTTCACACTTATATTTGCATGACCTCACAGTTTTTCACCAACTTAGTACAGTACGGAACGCTGTATCTCGCTAAATGACATCGTTATTTAAGGTTTCACGCTGCTTGCATGTGCTTTCACGAGAATATCACAATATAGCAGTTTCGCACTTGTAACGGTACAAGACGCACTATCTGGCTAGTTCACGCTGTGTTGTGTGCTTTCACAATATTTCAGCTATCACAGTTTTGTACTCGCAACAAAACAACACTATCTTGTTAGATGAGGTCCTTTTTGGTGGTTTCACGACGCTACCTAGCTTAAACTAACATAACCCAACCTAACCTAACCTTCACAATTCTATCGTTAGAAAACATTTTACTCGCTACTTTACAACGCTTTCTGCAACATTACGACGGTTTCATGCGCTTTCACATTAGATGTCGCAGTTTCCGACTTGTTATGGTGAAAAACACTGCATCTCAATAGCTGACATTGTTTAATGCGGTTTTACAACGCTTCATAACTTAACCTAACCTAACCTTCACACTTCTATCTAATAAACGCTCAGTTACACTGTTTCGCTCACAATTACGATATTTGCATGACCTCACAGTTTTTCACCAACTTAGTACAGTACAGAACGCTGTATCTCGCTAAATGACATCGTTATTTAAGGTTTCACGCTGCTTGCATGTGCTTTCACGAGAATATCACAATATAGCAGTTTCGCAATTGTAACGGTACAAGACGCACTATCTGGCTAGTTCGCGCCGTTTTGTGTGCTTTCACAATGTTTCAGCTATCACAGTTTCGTACTCGCAACAAAACAACACTACCTCGTTAGACGATGTCGTTTTTGGTGGTTTCACGACGCTACCTAGCTCAAACTAACATAACCCAACCTAACCTAACCTTCACAAATCTATCGTTAGAAAACGTTTTACTCGCTACTTTACAATGCTTTCTGCAACATTACGACGGTTTCGTGCGTTTTCACATTAGATGTCACAGTCTCCGACTTGTATTGGTGAAAACACTGCATCTCAATAGCTGACATTGCTTAATGCAATTTTACAACGCTTCATAACTTAACCTAACCTAACCTTTGCGCTTCTATCTAATAAACGCTCTGTTACACTGTTTCGTTCACACTTATTATATTTGCATGACCTCACAGTTTTTCACCAACTTAGTACAGTGCATAACGCTGTATCTCGCTAAATGACATCGTTATTTAAGGTTTCACGCTGCTTGCATGTGCTTTCACGAGAATATCACAATATAGCAGTTTCGCAATTGTAACGGTACAAGACGCACTATCTGGCTAGTTCGCGCCGTTTTGTGTGCTTTCACAATGTTTCAGCTATCACAGTTTCGTACTCGCAACAAAACAACACTACCTCGTTAGACGATGTCGTTTTTGGTGGTTTCACGACGCTACCTAGCTCAAACTAACATAACCCAACCTAACTTAACCTTCGCAATTCTATCGTTAGAAAACGTTTTACTCGCTACTTTACAATGCTTTCTGCAACATTACGACGGTTTCGTGCGTTTTCACATTAGATGTTGCAGTTTCCGACTTGTAATGGTGAAAACCACTGCATCTCAATAGCTGACTATGCTAAAGCGGTTTTACAACGCTTCATAACTTAACCTAACCTGACCTTCGCACTTCTATCTAATAAACGCTCTGTTAACCTCTTTCGCTCATATTTACGATATTTGCATGACCTCACAGTTTGTCACCAACTTAGTACAGTACGGAACGCTGTCTCGCTAAATGACATCGTTATTTAAGGTTTCACGCTGCTTGCATGTGCTTTCACGAGAATATCACAATATAGCCGTTTCGCGCTTGTAACGGTACAAGACGCACTATTTGGCTAGTTCGCACCGTGTTGTGTGCTTTCACAATGTTTCAGCTATCACAGTTTCGTACTCGCAACAAAACAACACTACCTCGTTAGACGAGGTCGTTTTTGGTGGTTTCACGACGCTACCTAGCTTAAACTAACATAACCCAACCGAACCTAACCTTCACAATTCTGTCGTTAGAAAACATTTTACTCGCTACTTTACAATGCTTTCTGCAACATTACGATGGTTTCATGCGCTTTCACATTAGATGTCGCAGTTTCCGACTTGTTATGGTGAAAAACACTGCATCTCAATAGCTGACATTGTTTAATGCGGTTTTACAACGCTTCATAACTTAACCTAACCTAACCTTCGCACTTCTATCTAATAAACGCTCTGTTACACTGTTTCGCTCACAATTACGATATTTGCATGACCTCACAGTTTTTCACCAACTTCGTACAGTACAGAACGCTGTATCTCGCAAAATGACATCGTTATTTAAGGTTTCACGTTGCTTGCATGGGCTTTCAAGAGAATATCACAATAGAACAGGTTCGCAATTGTAACGGTATAAGACGCACTATCTGGCTAGTTCGCGCCGTGTTGTGTGCTTTCACAATGTTTCAGCTATCACAGTGTCGTACTCGCAACAAAACAACACTACCTCGTTAGACGAGGTCGTTTTTGGTGGTTTCACGACGCTACCTAGCTTAAACTAACATAACCCAACCTAACCTATTCTTCACAATTCTATCGTTAGAAAACGTTTTACTCGCTACTTTACAATGCTTTCTGAACATTACGACGGTTTCATGCGCTTTCACAATAGATGTTGCAGTTTCCGACTTGTATTGGTGATTACACTGCATCTGAATAGCTGACATTGCTTAATGCAGTTTTACAACGCTTCAATACTTAACCTAACCTAACGAACGCACTTCTATCTAATAAACGCTCTGTTACACTGTTTCGCTCACAATTACGATATTTGCATGACCTCACAGTTTTTCACCAACTTAGTACAGTACAGAAAGCTGTATCTCGCTAAATGATATCGTTATTTAAGGTTTCACGTTGCTTGTATGCGCTTTCACGAGAATATCACAATATAGCAGGTTCGCAATTGTAACGGTACAAGACGCACTATCTGGCTAGTTCGCGCCGTGTTGTGTGCTTTCACAATGTTTCAGCTATTACAGTTTCGTACTCGCAACAAAACAACACTATCTCATTAGACGAGGTTGTTTTTGGTGGTTTCACGACGCTACCTAGCTTAAAATAACATAACCCAACCGAACCTAACCTTCACAATTCTATCGTTAGAAAACATTTTACTCGCTACTTTACAACGCTTTCTGCAACATTACGATGGTTTCATGCGCTTTCACATTAGATGTCGCAGTTTCCGACTTGTTATGGTGAAAAACACTGCATCTCAATAGCTGACATTGTTTAATGCGGTTTTACAACGCTTCATAACTTAACCTAACCTTCGCACTTCTATCTAATGAACGCTCTGTTACACTGTTTCGCTCACAATTACGATATTTGCATGACCTCACAGTTTTTCACCAACTTCGTACAGTACAGAACGCTGTATCTCGCAAAATGACATCGTTATTTAAGGTTTCACGTTGCTTGCATGGGCTTTCAAGAGAATATCACAATAGAACAGGTTCGCAATTGTAACGGTATAAGACGCACTATCTGGCTAGTTCGCGCCGTGTTGTGTGCTTTCACAATGTTTCAGCTAATACAGTTTCGTACTCGCAACAAAACAACACTATCTCGTTAGACGAGGTTGTTTTTGGTGGTTTCACGACGCTACCTAGCTTAAAATAACAACGCAACCTAACCTAACCTTCACAATTCTATCGTTAGAAAACGTTTTACTCGCTACTTTACAATGCTTTCTGCAACATTACGACGGTTTCATGCGCTTTCACAATAGATGTCACAGTTTCCGACTTGTATTGGTGAAAAAACTGCATCTCAATAGCTGACATTGCTTAATGCAATTTTACAACGCTTCATAACTTAACCTAACCTAACCTTTGCACTTCTACCTAATAAACACTCTGTTACACTGTTTCGTTCACACTTATTATATTTGCATGACCTCACAGTTTTTCACCAACTTAGTACAGTGCATAACGCTGTATCTCGCTAAATGACATCGTTATTTAAGGTTTCACGCTGCTTGCATGTGCTTTCACGAGAATATCACAATATAGCAGTTTCGCACTTGTAACGGTACAAGACGCACTATCTAGCTAGTTCGCGCCGTGTTGTGTGCTTTCACAATGTTTCAGCTATCACAGTTTCGTACTCGCAACAAAACAACACTATCTTGTTAGATGAGGTCGTTTTTGGTGGTTTCACGACACTACCTAGCTTAAACTAACATAACCCAACCTAACCTAACCTTCACAAATCTATCGTTAGAAAGCGTTTTACTCGCTACTTTACAATGCTTTCTGCAACATTACGACGGTTTCGTGCGTTTTCACATTAGACGTCACAGTCTCCGACTTGTATTGGTGAAAACACTGCATCTCAATAGCTGACATTGCTTAATGCAATTTTACAACGCTTCATAACTTAACCTAACCTAATCTTTGCACTTCTACCTAATAAACGCTCTGTTACACTGTTTCGTTCACAATTATTATATTTGCATGACCTCACAGTTTTTCACCAACTTAGTACAGTGCATAACGCTGTATCTCGCTAAATGACATCGTTATTTAAGGTTTCACGCTGCTTGCATGTGCTTTCACGAGAATATCACAATATAGCAGTTTCGCCATTGTAACGGTACAAGACGCACTATCTGGCTAGTTCGCGCCGTGTTGTGTGCTTTCACAATGTTTCAGCTATCACAGTTTCGTACTCGCAACAAAACAACACTACCTCGTTAGACGATGTCGTTTTTGGTGGTTTCACGACGCTACCTAGCTCAAACTAACATAACCCAACCTAACTTAACCTTCGCAATTCTATCGTTAGAAAACGTTTTACTCGCTACTTTACAATGCTTTCTGCATCATTACGACGGTTTCGTGCGTTTTCACATTAGATGTTGCAGTTTCCGACTTGTAATGGTGAAAAACACTGCATCTCAATAGCTGACTATGCTAATGCGGTTTTACAACGCTTCATAACTTAACCTAACCTAACCTTCACACTTCTATCTAATAAACGCTCTGTTAACCTCTTTCGCTCACATTTACGATATTTGCATGACCTCACAGTTTGTCACCAACTTAGTACAGTACAGAACGCTGTCTCGCTAAATGACATCGTTATTTAAGGTTTCACGTTGCTTGTATGCGCTTTCACGAGAATATCACAATATAGCAGGTTCGCAATTGTAACGGTACAAGACGCACTATCTGGCTAGTTAGCGCCGTGTTGTGTGCTTTCACAATGTTTCAGCTATTACAGTTTCGTACTCGCAACAAAAGAACACTATCTCATTAGACGAGGTTGTTTTTGGTGGTTTCACGACGCTACCTAGCTTAAAATACCATAACCCAACCGAACCTAACCTTCACAATTCTATCGTTAGAAAACATTTTACTCGCTACTTTACAACGCTTTCTGCAACATTACGATGGTTTCATGCGCTTTCACATTAGATGTCGCAGTTTCCGACTTGTTATGGTGAAAAACACTGCATCTCAATAGCTGACATTGTTTAATGCGGTTTTACAACGCTTCATAACTTAACCTAACCTTCGCACTTCTATCTAATAAATGCTCTGTTACACTGTTTCGCTCACAATTACGATATTTGCATGTTCTCACAGTTTTTCACCAACTTCGTACAGTACAGAACGCTGTATCTCGCAAAATGACATCGTTTTTTAAGGTTTCACGTTGCTTGCATGGGCTTTCAAGAGAATATCACAATAGAACAGGTTCGCAATTGTAACGGTATAAGACGCACTATCTGGCTAGTTCGCGCCGTGTTGTGTGCTTTCACAATGCTTCAGCTATTACAGTTTCGTACTCGCAACAAAACAACACTATCTCGTTAGACTAACCTTCACAATTCTATCGTTAGAAAACGTTTTACTCGCTACTTTACAATGCTTTCTGCAACATTACGACGGTTTCATGCGCTTTCACAATAGATGTCACAGTTTCCGACTTGTAATGGTGAAAAACAATGCATCTCAATAGCTAATATTGTATATTGCGGTTTTATGATGCTTCAAGTCTTGACCTAACCTTCGCACTTGTACCTAAAAGGCTCTCTTACACTGTTTCGTTCACACTTATTATATTTGCATGACCTCACAGTTTTTCACCAACTTAGTACAGTACAGAACGCTGTATCTCGCTAAATGACATCGTTATTTAAGGTTTCACGCTGCTTGCATGTGCTTTCACGAGAATATCACAATATAGCAGTTTCGCACTTGTAACGGTACAAGACGCACTATCTGGCTAGTTCGCGCCGTGTTGTGTGCTTTCACAATGTTTCAGCTATCACAGTTTCGTACTCGCAACAAAACAACACTATCTTGTTAGATGAGGTCGTTTTTGGTGGTTTCACGACACTACCTAGCTTAAACTAACATAACCCAACCTAACCTAACCTTCACAATTCTATCGTTAGAAAACATTTTACCCGCTACTTTACAACGCTTTCTGCAACATTACGACGGTTTCATGCGCTTTCACATTAGATGTCGCAGTTTCCGACTTGTTATGGTGAAAAACACTGCATCTCAATAGCTGACATTGTTTAATGCGGTTTTACAACGCTTCATAACTTAACCTAACCTAACCTTCGCACTTTATCTAATAAACGCTCTGTTGACCTGTTTCGCTCACAATTACGATATTTGCATGACCTCACAGTTTTTCACCAACTTAGTACAGTACAGAACGCTGTATCTCGCGAAATGACATCGTTATTTAAAGTTTCACGTTGCTTGCATGGGCTTTCACGAGAATATCACAATATAGCAGGTTCGCAATTGTAACGGTATAAGACGCACTATCTGGCTAGTTCGCGCCGTGTTGTGTGGTTTCACAATGTTTCAGCTATCACAGTTTCGTACTCGCAACCAAACAACACTACCTCGTTAGACGAGGTCGTTTTTGGTGGTTTCACGACGCTACCTAGCTTAAACTAACATAACCCAACCTAACCTAACCTTCACAATTCTATCGTTAGAAAACGTTTTACTCGCTACTTTACAATGCTTTCTGCAACATTACGACGGTTTCATGCGCTTTCACAATAGATGTTGCAGTTTCCGACTTGTATTGGTGATAACACTGCATCTGAATAGCTGACATTGCTTAATGCAGTTTTACAACGCTTCATAACTTGACCTAACCTAACGTTCGCACTACTATCTAATAAACGCTCTGTTACACTGTTTCGCTCACAATGACGATATTTGCATGACCTCACAGTTTTTCACCAACTTAGTACAGTACAGAAAGCAGTATCTCGCTAAATGACATCGTTATTTAAGGTTTCATGATGCTTGCATGCGCTTTCACGAAAATATCACAATATAGCAGTTTCGCACTTGTAACGGTACAAGACGGACTATCTGGCTAGTTCACGCCGTGTTGTGTGCTTTCACGATATTTCAGTTATCACAGTTTCGTACTCGCAACAAAACAACACTATCTTGTTAGACAAGGTCGTTTTTTGTGGTTTCACGACGCTACCTAGCTTAAACTAACATAACCCAACCAAACTTAACCTTCGCAATTCTATCGTTAGAAAACGTTTTACTCGCTACTTTACAATGCTTTCTGCAACATTACGACGGTTTCGTGCGTTGTCACATTAAATGTTGCAGTGTCCGACTTGTAATAGTGAAAAACACTGCATCTCAATAGCTGACTATGCTTAATGCGGTTTTACAACGCTTCATAACTTAACCTAACCTAACCTTCGCACTTTATCTAATAAACGCTCTGTTAACCTGTTTCGCTCACAATTACGATATTTGCATGACCTCACAGTTTTTCACCAACTTAGTACAGTACAGAACGCTGTATCTCGCAAAATGACATCATTATTTAAGGTTTCACGTTGCTTGCATGGGCTTTCACGAGAATATCACAATATAGCAGGTTCGCAATTGTAAAGGTATAAGACGCACTATCTGGCTAGTTCGCGCCGTGTTGTGTGCTTTCACAATGTTTCAGCTATCACAGTTTCGTACTCGCAACAAAACAACACTACCTCGTTAGACGAGGTCATTTTTGGTGGTTTCACGACGCTACCTAGCTTAAACTAACATAACCTAACCTAACCTAACCTTCACAATTCTATCGTTAGAAAACGTTTTACTCGCTACTTTACAATGCTTTCTGCAACATTACGACGGTTTCATGCGCTTTCACAATAGATGTCGCAGTTTCCGACTTGTATTGGTGATAACACTGCATCTGAATGGCTGACATTGCTTAATGCAGTTTTACAACGCTTCATAACTTAACCTAACCTAACGTTCGCACTTCTATCTAATAAACGCTCTGTTACACTGTTTCGCTCACAATTACGATATTTGCATGACCTCACAGTTTTTCACCAACTTAGTACAGTACAGAAAGCTGAATCTCGCTAAATGACATCGTTATTTAAGGTTTCATGATGCTTGCATGCGCTTTCACGAGAATATCACAATATAGCAGTTTCGCACTTGTAACGGTACAAGACGCACTATCTGGCTAGTTCACGCCGTGTTGTGTGCTTTGACGATATTTCAGCTATCACAGTTTCGTACTCGCAATAAAACAACACTATCTTGTTAGACAAGGTCGTTTTTTGTGGTTTCACGACGCTACCTAGCCTAAACTAACATAATCCAATCAAACTTAACCTTCGCAATTCTATCGTTAGAAAACGTTTTACTCGCTACTTTACAATGCTTTCTGCAACATTACGACGGTTTCATGCGCTTTCGCATTAGATGTCACAGTTTCCGACTTGTAATGGTGAAAAACAATGCATCTCAATAGCTAATATTGTTTATTGCGGTTTTATGATGCTTCAAGTCTTGACCTAACCTTCGCACTTGTACCTAAAAGGCTCTCTTACACTGTTTCGTTCACACTTATTATATTTGCATGACCTCACAGTTTTTCACCAACTTAGTACAGTACAGAACGCTGTATCTCGCTAAATGACATCGTTATTTAAGGTTTCACGCTGCTTGCATGTGCTTTCACGAGAATATCACAATATAGCAGTTTCGCACTTGTAACGGTACAAGACGCACTATCTGGCTAGTTCGCGCCGTGTTGTGTGCTGTCACAATGTTTCAGCCATCACAGTTTCGTACTCGCAACAAAACAACACTATCTTGTTAGATGAGGTCGTTTTTGGTGGTTTCACGACACTACCTAGCTTAAACTAACATAACCCAACCTAACCTAACCTTCACAATTCTATCGTTAGAAAACATTTTACCCGCTACTTTACAACGCTTTCTGCAACATTACGACGGTTTCATGCGCTTTCACATTAGATGTCGCAGTTTCCGACTTGTTATGGTGAAAAACACTGCATCTCAATAGCTGACATTGTTTAATGCGGTTTTACAACGCTTCATAACTTAACCTAACCTAACCTTCGCACTTTATCTAATGAACGCTCTGTTGACCTGTTTCGCTCACAATTACGATATTTGCATGACCTCACAGTTTTTCACCAACTTAGTACAGTACAGAACGCTGTATCTCGCGAAATGACATCGTTATTTAAAGTTTCACGTTGCTTGCATGGGCTTTCACGAGAATATCACAATATAGCAGGTTCGCAATTGTAACGGTATAAGACGCACTATCTGGCTAGTTCGCGCCATGTTGTGTGGTTTCACAATGTTTCAGCTATCACAGTTTTGTACTCGCAACAAAACAACACTACCTCGTTAGACGAGGTTGTTTTTGGTGGTTTCACGACGCTACCTAGCTTAAACTAACATAACCCAACCTAACCTAACCTTCACAATTCTATCGTTAGAAAACGTTTTACTCGCTACTTTACAATGCTTTCTGCAACATTACGACGGTTTCATGCGCTTTCACAATAGATATTGCAGTTTCCGACTTGTATTGGTGATAACACTGCATCTGAATAGCTGACATTGCTTAATGCAGTTTTACAACGCTTCATAACTTGACCTAACCTAACGTTCGCACTACTATCTAATAAACGCTCTGTTACGCTGTTTCACTCACAATGACGATATTTGCATGACCTCACAGTTTTTCACCAACTTAGTACAGTACAGAAAGCAGTATCTCGGTAAATGACATCGTTATATAAGGTTTCATGATGCTTGCATGCGCTTTCACGAGAATATCACAATATAGCAGTTTCGCACTTGTAACGGTACAAGACGCACTATCTGGCTAGTTCACGCCGTGCTGTGTGCTTTCACGATATTTCAGCTATCACAGTTTCGTACTCGCAACAAAACAACACTATCTCATTAGACGAGGTTGTTTTTGGTGGTTTCACGACGCTACCTAGCTTAAAATAACATAACCCAACCGAACCTAACCTTCACAATTCTATCGTTAGAAAACATTTTACTCGCTACTTTACAACGCTTTCTGCAACATTACGATGGTTTCATGCGCTTTCACATTAGATGTCGCAGTTTCCGACTTGTTATGGTGAAAAACACTGCATCTCAATAGCTGACATTGTTTAATGCGGTTTTACAACGCTTCATAACTTAACCTAACCTTCGCACTTCTATCTAATGAACGCTCTGTTACACTGTTTCGCTCACAATTACGATATTTGCATGACCTCACAGTTTTTCACCAACTTCGTACAGTACAGAACGCTGTATCTCGCAAAATGACATCGTTATTTAAGGTTTCACGTTGCTTGCATGGGCTTTCAAGAGAATATCACAATAGAACAGGTTCGCAATTGTAACGGTATAAGACGCACTATCTGGCTAGTTCGCGCCGTGTTGTGTGCTTTCACAATGTTTCAGCTAATACAGTTTCGTACTCGCAACAAAACAACACTATCTCGTTAGACGAGGTTGTTTTTGGTGGTTTCACGACGCTACCTAGCTTAAAATAACAACGCAACCTAACCTAACCTTCACAATTCTATCGTTAGAAAACGTTTTACTCGCTACTTTACAATGCTTTCTGCAACATTACGACGGTTTCATGCGCTTTCACAATAGATGTCACAGTTTCCGACTTGTATTGGTGAAAAAACTGCATCTCAATAGCTGACATTGCTTAATGCAATTTTACAACGCTTCATAACTTAACCTAACCTAACCTTTGCACTTCTACCTAATAAACACTCTGTTACACTGTTTCGTTCACACTTATTATATTTGCATGACCTCACAGTTTTTCACCAACTTAGTACAGTGCATAACGCTGTATCTCGCTAAATGACATCGTTATTTAAGGTTTCACGCTGCTTGCATGTGCTTTCACGAGAATATCACAATATAGCAGTTTCGCACTTGTAACGGTACAAGACGCACTATCTAGCTAGTTCGCGCCGTGTTGTGTGCTTTCACAATGTTTCAGCTATCACAGTTTCGTACTCGCAACAAAACAACACTATCTTGTTAGATGAGGTCGTTTTTGGTGGTTTCACGACACTACCTAGCTTAAACTAACATAACCCAACCTAACCTAACCTTCACAAATCTATCGTTAGAAAGCGTTTTACTCGCTACTTTACAATGCTTTCTGCAACATTACGACGGTTTCGTGCGTTTTCACATTAGACGTCACAGTCTCCGACTTGTATTGGTGAAAACACTGCATCTCAATAGCTGACATTGCTTAATGCAATTTTACAACGCTTCATAACTTAACCTAACCTAATCTTTGCACTTCTACCTAATAAACGCTCTGTTACACTGTTTCGTTCACAATTATTATATTTGCATGACCTCACAGTTTTTCACCAACTTAGTACAGTGCATAACGCTGTATCTCGCTAAATGACATCGTTATTTAAGGTTTCACGCTGCTTGCATGTGCTTTCACGAGAATATCACAATATAGCAGTTTCGCCATTGTAACGGTACAAGACGCACTATCTGGCTAGTTCGCGCCGTGTTGTGTGCTTTCACAATGTTTCAGCTATCACAGTTTCGTACTCGCAACAAAACAACACTACCTCGTTAGACGATGTCGTTTTTGGTGGTTTCACGACGCTACCTAGCTCAAACTAACATAACCCAACCTAACTTAACCTTCGCAATTCTATCGTTAGAAAACGTTTTACTCGCTACTTTACAATGCTTTCTGCATCATTACGACGGTTTCGTGCGTTTTCACATTAGATGTTGCAGTTTCCGACTTGTAATGGTGAAAAACACTGCATCTCAATAGCTGACTATGCTAATGCGGTTTTACAACGCTTCATAACTTAACCTATCCTAACCTTCACACTTCTATCTAATAAACGCTCTGTTAACCTCTTTCGCTCACATTTACGATATTTGCATGACCTCACAGTTTGTCACCAACTTAGTACAGTACAGAACGCTGTCTCGCTAAATGACATCGTTATTTAAGGTTTCACGTTGCTTGTATGCGCTTTCACGAGAATATCACAATATAGCAGGTTCGCAATTGTAACGGTACAAGACGCACTATCTGGCTAGTTAGCGCCGTGTTGTGTGCTTTCACAATGTTTCAGCTATTACAGTTTCGTACTCGCAACAAAAGAACACTATCTCATTAGACGAGGTTGTTTTTGGTGGTTTCACGACGCTACCTAGCTTAAAATACCATAACCCAACCGAACCTAACCTTCACAATTCTATCGTTAGAAAACATTTTACTCGCTACTTTACAACGCTTTCTGCAACATTACGATGGTTTCATGCGCTTTCACATTAGATGTCGCAGTTTCCGACTTGTTATGGTGAAAAACACTGCATCTCAATAGCTGACATTGTTTAATGCGGTTTTACAACGCTTCATAACTTAACCTAACCTTCGCACTTCTATCTAATAAATGCTCTGTTACACTGTTTCGCTCACAATTACGATATTTGCATGTTCTCACAGTTTTTCACCAACTTCGTACAGTACAGAACGCTGTATCTCGCAAAATGACATCGTTTTTTAAGGTTTCACGTTGCTTGCATGGGCTTTCAAGAGAATATCACAATAGAACAGGTTCGCAATTGTAACGGTATAAGACGCACTATCTGGCTAGTTCGCGCCGTGTTGTGTGCTTTCACAATGCTTCAGCTATTACAGTTTCGTACTCGCAACAAAACAACACTATCTCGTTAGACTAACCTTCACAATTCTATCGTTAGAAAACGTTTTACTCGCTACTTTACAATGCTTTCTGCAACATTACGACGGTTTCATGCGCTTTCACAATAGATGTCACAGTTTCCGACTTGTAATGGTGAAAAACAATGCATCTCAATAGCTAATATTGTTTATTGCGGTTTTATGATGCTTCAAGTCTTGACCTAACCTTCGCACTTGTACCTAAAAGGCTCTCTTACACTGTTTCGTTCACACTTATTATATTTGCATGACCTCACAGTTTTTCACCAACTTAGTACAGTACAGAACGCTGTATCTCGCTAAATGACATCGTTATTTAAGGTTTCACGCTGCTTGCATGTGCTTTCACGAGAATATCACAATATAGCAGTTTCGCACTTGTAACGGTACAAGACGCACTATCTGGCTAGTTCGCGCCGTGTTGTGTGCTTTCACAATGTTTCAGCTATCACAGTTTCGTACTCGCAACAAAACAACACTATCTTGTTAGATGAGGTCGTTTTTGGTGGTTTCACGACACTACCTAGCTTAAACTAACATAACCCAACCTAACCTAACCTTCACAATTCTATCGTTAGAAAACATTTTACCCGCTACTTTACAACGCTTTCTGCAACATTACGACGGTTTCATGCGCTTTCACATTAGATGTCGCAGTTTCCGACTTGTTATGGTGAAAAACACTGCATCTCAATAGCTGACATTGTTTAATGCGGTTTTACAACGCTTCATAACTTAACCTAACCTAACCTTCGCACTTTATCTAATAAACGCTCTGTTGACCTGTTTCGCTCACAATTACGATATTTGCATGACCTCACAGTTTTTCACCAACTTAGTACAGTACAGAACGCTGTATCTCGCGAAATGACATCGTTATTTAAAGTTTCACGTTGCTTGCATGGGCTTTCACGAGAATATCACAATATAGCAGGTTCGCAATTGTAACGGTATAAGACGCACTATCTGGCTAGTTCGCGCCGTGTTGTGTGGTTTCACAATGTTTCAGCTATCACAGTTTCGTACTCGCAACCAAACAACACTACCTCGTTAGACGAGGTCGTTTTTGGTGGTTTCACGACGCTACCTAGCTTAAACTAACATAACCCAACCTAACCTAACCTTCACAATTCTATCGTTAGAAAACGTTTTACTCGCTACTTTACAATGCTTTCTGCAACATTACGACGGTTTCATGCGCTTTCACAATAGATGTTGCAGTTTCCGACTTGTATTGGTGATAACACTGCATCTGAATAGCTGACATTGCTTAATGCAGTTTTACAACGCTTCATAACTTGACCTAACCTAACGTTCGCACTACTATCTAATAAACGCTCTGTTACACTGTTTCGCTCACAATGACGATATTTGCATGACCTCACAGTTTTTCACCAACTTAGTACAGTACAGAAAGCAGTATCTCGCTAAATGACATCGTTATTTAAGGTTTCATGATGCTTGCATGCGCTTTCACGAAAATATCACAATATAGCAGTTTCGCACTTGTAACGGTACAAGACGGACTATCTGGCTAGTTCACGCCGTGTTGTGTGCTTTCACGATATTTCAGTTATCACAGTTTCGTACTCGCAACAAAACAACACTATCTTGTTAGACAAGGTCGTTTTTTGTGGTTTCACGACGCTACCTAGCTTAAACTAACATAACCCAACCAAACTTAACCTTCGCAATTCTATCGTTAGAAAACGTTTTACTCGCTACTTTACAATGCTTTCTGCAACATTACGACGGTTTCGTGCGTTGTCACATTAAATGTTGCAGTGTCCGACTTGTAATAGTGAAAAACACTGCATCTCAATAGCTGACTATGCTTAATGCGGTTTTACAACGCTTCATAACTTAACCTAACCTAACCTTCGCACTTTATCTAATAAACGCTCTGTTAACCTGTTTCGCTCACAATTACGATATTTGCATGACCTCACAGTTTTTCACCAACTTAGTACAGTACAGAACGCTGTATCTCGCAAAATGACATCATTATTTAAGGTTTCACGTTGCTTGCATGGGCTTTCACGAGAATATCACAATATAGCAGGTTCGCAATTGTAAAGGTATAAGACGCACTATCTGGCTAGTTCGCGCCGTGTTGTGTGCTTTCACAATGTTTCAGCTATCACAGTTTCGTACTCGCAACAAAACAACACTACCTCGTTAGACGAGGTCATTTTTGGTGGTTTCACGACGCTACCTAGCTTAAAGTAACATAACCTAACCTAACCTAACCTTCACAATTCTATCGTTAGAAAACGTTTTACTCGCTACTTTACAATGCTTTCTGCAACATTACGACGGTTTCATGCGCTTTCACAATAGATGTCGCAGTTTCCGACTTGTATTGGTGATAACACTGCATCTGAATGGCTGACATTGCTTAATGCAGTTTTACAACGCTTCATAACTTAACCTAACCTAACGTTCGCACTTCTATCTAATAAACGCTCTGTTACACTGTTTCGCTCACAATTACGATATTTGCATGACCTCACAGTTTTTCACCAACTTAGTACAGTACAGAAAGCTGAATCTCGCTAAATGACATCGTTATTTAAGGTTTCATGATGCTTGCATGCGCTTTCACGAGAATATCACAATATAGCAGTTTCGCACTTGTAACGGTACAAGACGCACTATCTGGCTAGTTCACGCCGTGTTGTGTGCTTTGACGATATTTCAGCTATCACAGTTTCGTACTCGCAATAAAACAACACTATCTTGTTAGACAAGGTCGTTTTTTGTGGTTTCACGACGCTACCTAGCCTAAACTAACATAATCCAATCAAACTTAACCTTCGCAATTCTATCGTTAGAAAACGTTTTACTCGCTACTTTACAATGCTTTCTGCAACATTACGACGGTTTCATGCGCTTTCGCATTAGATGTCACAGTTTCCGACTTGTAATGGTGAAAAACAATGCATCTCAATAGCTAATATTGTTTATTGCGGTTTTATGATGCTTCAAGTCTTGACCTAACCTTCGCACTTGTACCTAAAAGGCTCTCTTACACTGTTTCGTTCACACTTATTATATTTGCATGACCTCACAGTTTTTCACCAACTTAGTACAGTACAGAACGCTGTATCTCGCTAAATGACATCGTTATTTAAGGTTTCACGCTGCTTGCATGTGCTTTCACGAGAATATCACAATATAGCAGTTTCGCACTTGTAACGGTACAAGACGCACTATCTGGCTAGTTCGCGCCGTGTTGTGTGCTGTCACAATGTTTCAGCTATCACAGTTTCGTACTCGCAACAAAACAACACTATCTTGTTAGATGAGGTCGTTTTTGGTGGTTTCACGACACTACCTAGCTTAAACTAACATAACCCAACCTAACCTAACCTTCACAATTCTATCGTTAGAAAACATTTTACCCGCTACTTTACAACGCTTTCTGCAACATTACGACGGTTTCATGCGCTTTCACATTAGATGTCGCAGTTTCCGACTTGTTATGGTGAAAAACACTGCATCTCAATAGCTGACATTGTTTAATGCGGTTTTACAACGCTTCATAACTTAACCTAACCTAACCTTCGCACTTTATCTAATAAACGCTCTGTTGACCTGTTTCGCTCACAATTACGATATTTGCATGACCTCACAGTTTTTCACCAACTTAGTACAGTACAGAACGCTGTATCTCGCGAAATGACATCGTTATTTAAAGTTTCACGTTGCTTGCATGGGCTTTCACGAGAATATCACAATATAGCAGGTTCGCAATTGTAACGGTATAAGACGCACTATCTGGCTAGTTCGCGCCGTGTTGTGTGGTTTCACAATGTTTCAGCTATCACAGTTTTGTACTCGCAACAAAACAACACTACCTCGTTAGACGAGGTTGTTTTTGGTGGTTTCACGACGCTACCTAGCTTAAACTAACATAACCCAACCTAACCTAACCTTCACAATTCTATCGTTAGAAAACGTTTTACTCGCTACTTTACAATGCTTTCTGCAACATTACGACGGTTTCATGCGCTTTCACAATAGATGTTGCAGTTTCCGACTTGTATTGGTGATAACACTGCATCTGAATAGCTGACATTGCTTAATGCAGTTTTACAACGCTTCATAACTTGACCTAACCTAACGTTCGCACTACTATCTAATAAACGCTCTGTTACGCTGTTTCACTCACAATGACGATATTTGCATGACCTCACAGTTTTTCACCAACTTAGTACAGTACAGAAAGCAGTATCTCGGTAAATGACATCGTTATTTAAGGTTTCATGATGCTTGCATGCGCTTTCACGAGAATATCACAATATAGCAGTTTCGCACTTGTAACGGTACAAGACGCACTATCTGGCTAGTTCACGCCGTGCTGTGTGCTTTCACGATATTTCAGCTATCACAGTTTCGTACTCGCAACAAAACAACACTATCTTGTTAGACAAGGTCGTTTTTTGTGGTTTCACGACGCTACCTAGCTTAAACTAACATAACCCAACCAAACTTAACCTTCGCAATTCTATCGTTAGAAAACGTTTTACTCGCTACTTTACAATGCTTTCTGCAACATTACGACGGTTTCGTGCGTTGTCACATTAAATGTTGCAGTGTCCGACTTGTAATAGTGAAAAACACTGCATCTCAATAGCTGACTATGCTTAATGTGGTTTTAAAACGCTTCATAACTTAACCTAACCTAACCTTCGCACTTTATCTAATAAACGCTCTGTTAACCTGTTTCGCTCACAATTACGATATTTGCATGACCTCACAGTTTTTCACCAACTTAGTACAGTACAGAACGCTGTATCTCGCAAAATGACATCGTTATTTAAGGTTTCACGTTGCTTGCATGGGCTTTCACGAGAATATCACAATATAGCAGGTTCGCAATTGTAAAGGTATAAGACGCACTATCTGGCTAGTTCGCGCCGTGTTGTGTGCTTTCACAATGTTTCAGCTATCACAGTTTTGTACTCGCAACAAAACAACACTACCTCGTTAGACGAGGTCATTTTTGGTGGTTTCACGACGCTACCTAGCTTAAACTAACATAATCCAACCTAACCTAACCTTCACAATTCTATCGTTAGAAAACGTTTTACTCGCTACTTTACAATGCTTTCTGCAACATTACGACGGTTTCATGCGCTTTCACAATAGATGTCGCAGTTTCCGACTTGTATTGGTGATAACACTGCATCTGAATGGCTGACATTGCTTAATGCAGTTTTACAACGCTTCATAACTTAACCTAACCTAACGTTCGCACTTCTATCTAATAAACGCTCTGTTACACTGTTTCGCTCACAATTACGATATTTGCATGACCTCACAGTTTTTCACCAACTTAGTACAGTACAGAAAGCTGAATCTCGCTAAATGACATCGTTATTTAAGGTTTCATGATGCTTGCATGCGCTTTCACGAGAATATCACAATATAGCAGTTTCGCACTTGTAACGGTACAAGACGCACTATCTGGCTAGTTCACGCCGTGTTGTGTGCTTTGACGATATTTCAGCTATCACAGTTTCGTACTCGCAATAAAACAACACTATCTTGTTAGACAAGGTAGTTTTTTGTGGTTTCACGACGCTACCTAGCCTAAATTAACATAACCCAATCAAACTTAACCTTCGCAATTCTATCGTTAGAAAACATTTTACTCGCTACTTTACAACGCTTTCTGCAACATTACGATGGTTTCATGCGCTTTCACTTTAGATGTCGCAGTTTCCGACTTGTTATGGTGAAAAACACTGCATCTCAATAGCTGACATTGTTTAATGCGGTTTTACAACGCTTCATAACTTAACCTAACCTTCGCACTTCTATCTAATGAACGCTCTGTTACACTGTTTCGCTCACAATTACGATATTTGCATGACCTCACAGTTTTTCACCAACTTCGTACAGTACAGAACGCTGTATCTCGCAAAATGACATCGTTATTTAAGGTTTCACGTTGCTTGCATGGGCTTTCAAGAGAATATCACAATAGAACAGGTTCGCAATTGTAACGGTATAAGACGCACTATCTGGCTAGTTCGCGCCGTGTTGTGTGCTTTCACAATGTTTCAGCTAATACAGTTTCGTACTCGCAACAAAACAACACTATCTCGTTAGACGAGGTTGTTTTTGGTGGTTTCACGACGCTACCTAGCTTAAAATAACAACGCAACCTAACCTAACCTTTACAATTCTATCGTTAGAAAACGTTTTACTCGCTACTTTACAATGCTTTCTGCAACATTACGACGGTTTCATGCGCTTTCACAATAGATGTCACAGTTTCCGACTTGTATTGGTGAAAAAACTGCATCTCAATAGCTGACATTGCTTAATGCAATTTTACAACGCTTCATAACTTAACCTAACCTAACCTTTGCACTTCTACCTAATAAACACTCTGTTACACTGTTTCGTTCACACTTATTATATTTGCATGACCTCACAGTTTTTCACCAACTTAGTACAGTGCATAACGCTGTATCTCGCTAAATGACATCGTTATTTAAGGTTTCACGCTGCTTGCATGTGCTTTCACGAGAATATCACAATATAGCAGTTTCGCACTTGTAACGGTACAAGACGCACTATCTAGCTAGTTCGCGCCGTGTTGTGTGCTTTCACAATGTTTCAGCTATCACAGTTTCGTACTCGCAACAAAACAACACTATCTTGTTAGATGAGGTCGTTTTTGGTGGTTTCACGACACTACCTAGCTTAAACTAACATAACCCAACCTAACCTAACCTTCACAAATCTATCGTTAGAAAGCGTTTTACTCGCTACTTTACAATGCTTTCTGCAACATTACGACGGTTTCGTGCGTTTTCACATTAGACGTCACAGTCTCCGACTTGTATTGGTGAAAACACTGCATCTCAATAGCTGACATTGCTTAATGCAATTTTACAACGCTTCATAACTTAACCTAACCTAATCTTTGCACTTCTACCTAATAAACGCTCTGTTACACTGTTTCGTTCACAATTATTATATTTGCATGACCTCACAGTTTTTCACCAACTTAGTACAGTGCATAACGCTGTATCTCGCTAAATGACATCGTTATTTAAGGTTTCACGCTGCTTGCATGTGCTTTCACGAGAATATCACAATATAGCAGTTTCGCCATTGTAACGGTACAAGACGCACTATCTGGCTAGTTCGCGCCGTGTTGTGTGCTTTCACAATGTTTCAGCTATCACAGTTTCGTACTCGCAACAAAACAACACTACCTCGTTAGACGATGTCGTTTTTGGTGGTTTCACGACGCTACCTAGCTCAAACTAACATAACCCAACCTAACTTAACCTTCGCAATTCTATCGTTAGAAAACGTTTTACTCGCTACTTTACAATGCTTTCTGCATCATTACGACGGTTTCGTGCGTTTTCACATTAGATGTTGCAGTTTCCGACTTGTAATGGTGAAAAACACTGCATCTCAATAGCTGACTATGCTAATGCGGTTTTACAACGCTTCATAACTTAACCTAACCTAACCTTCACACTTCTATCTAATAAACGCTCTGTTAACCTCTTTCGCTCACATTTACGATATTTGCATGACCTCACAGTTTGTCACCAACTTAGTACAGTACAGAACGCTGTATCTCGCAAAATGACATCGTTTTTTAAGGTTTCACGTTGCTTGCATGGGCTTTCAAGAGAATATCACAATAGAACAGGTTCGCAATTGTAACGGTATAAGACGCACTATCTGGCTAGTTCGCGCCGTGTTGTGTGCTTTCACAATGCTTCAGCTATTACAGTTTCGTACTCGCAACAAAACAACACTATCTCGTTAGACTAACCTTCACAATTCTATCGTTAGAAAACGTTTTACTCGCTACTTTACAATGCTTTCTGCAACATTACGACGGTTTCATGCGCTTTCGCATTAGATGTCACAGTTTCCGACTTGTAATGGTGAAAAACAATGCATCTCAATAGCTAATATTGTTTATTGCGGTTTTATGATGCTTCAAGTCTTGACCTAACCTTCGCACTTGTACCTAAAAGGCTCTCTTACACTGTTTCGTTCACACTTATTATATTTGCATGACCTCACAGTTTTTCACCAACTTAGTACAGTACAGAACGCTGTATCTCGCTAAATGACATCATTATTTAAGGTTTCATGATGCTTGCATGCGCTTTCACGAGAATATCACAATATAGCAGTTTCGCACTTGTAACGGTACAAGACGCACTATCTCGCCAGTTCACGCCGTGTTGTGTGCTTTCACAATATTTCAGCTATCGCAGTTTTGTAATCGCAACAAAACAACACTATCTCGTTAGATGAGGTCGTTTTTGGTGGTTTCACGACGCTACCTAGCTTAAACTAACATGACCCAACCCAACCTAACCTAACCTTCGCTATTAATATCGTTAGAAAACGTTTTACTCGCTAATTTACAATGCTTTCTGCAAAATTACGACGGTTTTTTGCGCTTTCACATAAGATGTCGCAGTTTCCGACTTGTAATGGTGAAAAACACTGCATCCCAATAGCTAACATTGTTTAATGCGGTTTTATGATGCTTCAAGACTTGACCTAACCTAACCTTCGCACTTTATCTAATAAACGCTCTGTTGACCTGTTTCGCTCACAATTACGATATTTGCATGACCTTACAGTTTTTCACCAACTTAGTACAGTACAGAACGCTGTATCTCGCGAAATGACATCGTTATTTAAAGTTTCACGTTGCTTGCATGGGCTTTCACGAGAATATCACAATAAAGCAGGTTCGCAATTGTAACGGTATAAGACGCACTATCTGGCTAGTTCGCGCCGTGTTGTGTGGTTTCACAATGTTTCAGCTATCACAGTTTTGTACTCGCAACAAAACACTACCTCGTTAGACGAGGTTGTTTTTGGTGGTTTCACGACGCTACCTAGCTTAAACTAACATAACCCAACCTAACCTAACCTTCACAATTCTATCGTTAGAAAACGTTTTACTCGCTACTTTACAATGCTTTCTGCAACATTACGACGGTTTCATGCGCTTTCACAATAGATGTTGCAGTTTCCGACTTGTATTGCTGATAACACTGCATCTGAATAGCTGACATTGCTTAATGCAGTTTTACAACGCTTCATAACTTGACCTAACCTAACGTTCGCACTACTATCTAATAAACGCTCTGTTACGCTGTTTCGCTCACAATGACGATATTTGCATGACCTCACAGTTTTTCACCAACTTAGTACAGTACAGAAAGCAGTATCTCGCTAAATGACATCGTTATTTAAGGTTTCATGATGCTTGCATGCGCTTTCACGAGAATATCACAATATAGCAGTTTCGCACTTGTAACGGTACAAGACGCACTATCTGGCTAGTTCACGCCGTGTTGTGTGCTTTCACGATATTTCAGCTATCACAGTTTCGTACTCGCAACAAAACAACACTATCTTGTTAGACAAGGTCGTTTTTTGTGGTTTCACGACGCTACCTAGCTTAAACTAACATAACCCAACCAAACTTAACCTTCGCAATTCTATCGTTAGAAAACGTTTTACTCGCTACTTTACAATGCTTTCTGCAACATTACGACGGTTTCGTGCGTTGTCACATTAGATGTTGCAGTGTCCGACTTGTAATAGTGAAAAACACTGCATCTCAATAGCTGACTATGCTTAATGCGGTTTTACAACGCTTCATAACTTAACCTAACCTAACCTTCGCACTTTAATAAACGCTCTGTTAACCTGTTTCGCTCACAATTACGATATTTGCATGACCTCACAGTTTTTCACCAACTTAGTACAGTACAGAACGCTGTATCTCGCAAAATGACATCGTTATTTAAGGTTTCACGTTGCTTGCATGGGCTTTCACGAGAATATCACAATATAGCAGGTTCGCAATTGTAAAGGTATAAGACGCACTATCTGGCTAGTTCGCGCCGTGTTGTGTGCTTTCACAATGTTTCAGCTATCACAGTTTCGTACTCGCAACAAAACAACACTACCTCGTTAGACGAGGTCATTTTTGGTGGTTTCACGACGCTACCTAGCTTAAACTAACATAACCCTACCTAACCTAACCTTCACAATTCTATCGTTAGAAAACGTTTTACTCGCTACTTTACAATGCTTTCTGCAACATTACGACGGTTTCATGCGCTTTCACAATACATGTCGCAGTTTCCGACTTGTATTGGTGATAACACTGCATCTGAATGGCTGACATTGCTTAATGCAGTTTTACAACGCTTCATAACTTAACCTAACCTAACGTTCGCACTTCTATCCAATAAACGCTCTGTTACACTGTTTCGCTCACAATTACGATATTTGCATGACCTCACAGTTTTTCACCAACTTAGTACAGTACAGAAAGCTGAATCTCGCTAAATGACATCGTTATTTAAGGTTTCATGATGCTTGCATGCGCTTTCACGAGAATATCACAATATAGCAGTTTCGCACTTGTAACGGTACAAGACGCACTATCTGGCTAGTTCACGCCGTGTTGTGTGCTTTCACGATATTTCAGCTATCACAGTTTCGTACTCGCAACAAAACAACACTATCTTGTTAGACAAGGTCGTTTTTTGTGGTTTCACGACGCTACCTAGCCTAAACTAACATAACCCAATCAAACTTAACCTTCGATATTCTATCGTTAGAAAACGTTTTACTCGCTTCTTTACAATGCTTTCTGCAACATTACGACGGTTTCGTGCGTTGTCACAATAGATGTTGCAGTGTCCGACTTGTAATAGTGAAAAACACTGCATCTCAATAGCTGACTATGCTTAATGCGGTTTTACAACGCTTCATAACTTAACCTAACCTAACCTTCGCACTTTATCTAATAAACGCTCTTTTAACCTGTTTCGCTCACAATTACGATATTTGCATGACCTCACAGTTTTTCACCAACTTAGTACAGTACAGAACGCTGTATCTCGCAAAATGACATCGTTATTTAAGGTTTCACGCTGCTTGCATGTGCTTTCACGAGAATATCACAATATAGCAGTTTCGCAATTGTAACGGTACAAGACGCACTATCTGGCTAGTTCGCGCCGTTTTGTGTGCTTTCACAATGTTTCAGCTATCACAGTTTCGTACTCGCAACAAAACAACACTACCTCGTTAGACGATGTCGTTTTTGGTGGTTTCACGACGCTACCTAGCTCAAACTAACATAACCCAACCTAACTTAACCTTCGCAATTCTATCGTTAGAAAACGTTTTACTCGCTACTTTACAATGCTTTCTGCAACATTACGATGGTTTCGTGCGTTTTCACATTAGATGTTGCAGTTTCCGACTTGTATTGGTGATAACACTGCATCTGAATGGCTGACATTGCTTAATGCAGTTTTACAACGCTTCATAACTTAACCTAACCTAACGTTCGCACTTCTATCTAATAAACGCTCTGTTACACTGTTTCGCTCACAATTACGATATTTGCATGACCTCACAGTTTTTCACCAACTTAGTACAGTACAGAAAGCTGAATCTCGCTAAATGACATCGTTATTTAAGGTTTCATGATGCTTGCATGCGCTTTCACGAGAATATCACAATATAGCAGTTTCGCACTTGTAACGGTACAAGACGCACTATCTGGCTAGTTCACGCCGTGTTGTGTGCTTTGACGATATTTCAGCTATCACAGTTTCGTACTCGCAATAAAACAACACTATCTTGTTAGACAAGGTAGTTTTTTGTGGTTTCACGACGCTACCTAGCATAAATTAACATAACCCAATCAAACTTAACCTTCGCAATTCTATCGTTAGAAAACGTTTTACTCGCTACTTTACAATGCTTTCTGTAACATTACGACGGTTTCATGCGCTTTCACATTAGATGTCACAGTTTCTGACTTGTAATGGTGAAAAACAATGCATCTCAATAGCTAATATTGTTTATTGCGGTTTTATGATGCTTCAAGTCTTGACCTAACTTTCGCACTTGTACCTAAAAGGCTCTGTTACACTGTTTCGTTCACAATTATTATATTTGCATGATCTCACAGTTTTTCACCAACTTAGTACAGTACAGAACGCTGTATCTCGCTAAATGACATCATTATTTAAGGTTTCATGATGCTTGCATGCGCTTTCACGAGAATATCACAATATAGCAGTTTCGCACTTGTAACGGTACAAGACGCACTATCTCGCCAGTTCACGCCGTGTTGTGTGCTTTCACAATATTTCAGCTATCGCAGTTTTGTAATCGCAACAAAACAACACTATCTCGTTAGATGAGGTCGTTTTTGGTGGTTTCACGACGCTACCTAGCTTAAACTAACATGACCCAACCCAACCTAACCTAACCTTCGCTATTAATATCGTTAGAAAACGTTTTACTCGCTAATTTACAATGCTTTCTGCAAAATTACGACGGTTTTTTGCGCTTTCACATAAGATGTCGCAGTTTCCGACTTGTAATGGTGAAAAACACTGCATCCCAATAGCTAACATTGTTTAATGCGGTTTTATGATGCTTCAAGACTTGACCTAACCTAACCTTCGCACTTTATCTAATAAACGCTCTGTTGACCTGTTTCGCTCACAATTACGATATTTGCATGACCTTACAGTTTTTCACCAACTTAGTACAGTACAGAACGCTGTATCTCGCGAAATGACATCGTTATTTAAAGTTTCACGTTGCTTGCATGGGCTTTCACGAGAATATCACAATAAAGCAGGTTCGCAATTGTAACGGTATAAGACGCACTATCTGGCTAGTTCGCGCCGTGTTGTGTGGTTTCACAATGTTTCAGCTATCACAGTTTTGTACTCGCAACAAAACAACACTACCTCGTTAGACGAGGTTGTTTTTGGTGGTTTCACGACGCTACCTAGCTTAAACTAACATAACCCAACCTAACCTAACCTTCACAATTCTATCGTTAGAAAACGTTTTACTCGCTACTTTACAATGCTTTCTGCAACATTACGACGGTTTCATGCGCTTTCACAATAGATGTTGCAGTTTCCGACTTGTATTGGTGATAACACTGCATCTGAATAGCTGACATTGCTTAATGCAGTTTTACAACGCTTCATAACTTGACCTAACCTAACGTTCGCACTACTATCTAATAAACGCTCTGTTACGCTGTTTCGCTCACAATGACGATATTTGCATGACCTCACAGTTTTTCACCAACTTAGTACAGTACAGAAAGCAGTATCTCGCTAAATGACATCGTTATTTAAGGTTTCATGATGCTTGCATGCGCTTTCACGAGAATATCACAATATAGCAGTTTCGCACTTGTAACGGTACAAGACGCACTATCTGGCTAGTTCACGCCGTGTTGTGTGCTTTCACGATATTTCAGCTATCACAGTTTCGTACTCGCAACAAAACAACACTATCTTGTTAGACAAGGTCGTTTTTTGTGGTTTCACGACGCTACCTAGCCTAAACTAACATAACCCAACCAAACTTAACCTTCGCAATTCTATCGTTAGAAAACGTTTTACTCGCTACTTTACAATGCTTTCTGCAACATTACGACGGTTTCGTGCGTTGTCACATTAGATGTTGCAGTGTCCGACTTGTAATAGTGAAAAACACTGCATCTCAATAGCTGACTATGCTTAATGCGGTTTTACAACGCTTCATAACTTAACCTAACCTAACCTTCGCACTTTAATAAACGCTCTGTTAACCTGTTTCGCTCACAATTACGATATTTGCATGACCTCACAGTTTTTCACCAACTTAGTACAGTACAGAACGCTGTATCTCGCAAAATGACATCGTTATTTAAGGTTTCACGTTGCTTGCATGGGCTTTCACGAGAATATCACAATATAGCAGGTTCGCAATTGTAAAGGTATAAGACGCACTATCTGGCTAGTTCGCGCCGTGTTGTGTGCTTTCACAATGTTTCAGCTATCACAGTTTCGTACTCGCAACAAAACAACACTACCTCGTTAGACGAGGTCATTTTTGGTGGTTTCACGACGCTACCTAGCTTAAACTAACATAACCCAACCTAACCTAACCTTCACAATTCTATCGTTAGAAAACGTTTTACTCGCTACTTTACAATGCTTTCTGCAACATTACGACGGTTTCATGCGCTTTCACAATACATGTCGCAGTTTCCGACTTGTATTGGTGATAACACTGCATCTGAATGGCTGACATTGCTTAATGCAGTTTTACAACGCTTCATAACTTAACCTAACCTAACGTTCGCACTTCTATCTAATAAACGCTCTGTTACACTGTTTCGCTCACAATTACGATATTTGCATGACCTCACAGTTTTTCACCAACTTAGTACAGTACAGAAAGCTGAATCTCGCTAAATGACATCGTTATTTAAGGTTTCATGATGCTTGCATGCGCTTTCACGAGAATATCACAATATAGCAGTTTCGCACTTGTAACGGTACAAGACGCACTATCTGGCTAGTTCACGCCGTGTTGCGTGCTTTCACGATATTTCAGCTATCACAGTTTCGTACTCGCAACAAAACAACACTATCTTGTTAGACAAGGTCGTTTTTTGTGGTTTCACGACGCTACCTAGCCTAAACTAACATAACCCAATCAAACTTAACCTTCGATATTCTATCGTTAGAAAACGTTTTACTCGCTTCTTTACAATGCTTTCTGCAACATTACGACGGTTTCGTGCGTTGTCACAATAGATGTTGCAGTGTCCGACTTGTAATAGTGAAAAACACTGCATCTCAATAGCTGACTATGCTTAATGCGGTTTTACAACGCTTCATAACTTAACCTAACCTAACCTTCGCACTTTATCTAATAAACGCTCTGTTAACCTGTTTCGCTCACAATTACGATATTTGCATGACCTCACAGTTTTTCACCAACTTAGTACAGTACAGAACGCTGTATCTCGCAAAATGACATCGTTATTTAAGGTTTCACGCTGCTTGCATGTGCTTTCACGAGAATATCACAATATAGCAGTTTCGCAATTGTAACGGTACAAGACGCACTATCTGGCTAGTTCGCGCCGTTTTGTGTGCTTTCACAATGTTTCAGCTATCACAGTTTCGTACTCGCAACAAAACAACACTACCTCGTTAGACGATGTCGTTTTTGGTGGTTTCACGACGCTACCTAGCTCAAACTAACATAACCCAACCTAACTTAACCTTCGCAATTCTATCGTTAGAAAACGTTTTACTCGCTACTTTACAATGCTTTCTGCAACATTACGACGGTTTCGTGCGTTTTCACATTAGATGTTGCAGTTTCCGACTTGTAATGGTGAAAACCACTGCATCTCAATAGCTGACTATGCTAAAGCGGTTTTACAACGCTTCATAACTTAACCTAACCTGACCTTCGCACTTCTATCTAATAAACGCTCTGTTAACCTCTTTCGCTCATATTTACGATATTTGCATGACCTCACAGTTTGTCACCAACTTAGTACAGTACAGAACGCTGTCTCGCTAAATGACATCGTTATTTAAGGTTTCACGCTGCTTGCATGTGCTTTCACGAGAATATCACAATATAGCCGTTTCGCGCTTGTAACGGTACAAGACGCACTATTTGGCTAGTTCGCACCGTGTTGTGTGCTTTCACAATGTTTCAGCTATCACAGTTTCGTACTCGCAACAAAACAACACTACCTCGTTAGACGAGGTCGTTTTTGGTGGTTTCACGACGCTACCTAGCTTAAACTAACATAACCCAACCGAACCTAACCTTCACAATTCTGTCGTTAGAAAACATTTTACTCGCTACTTTACAACGCTTTCTGCAACATTACGATGGTTTCATGCGCTTTCACATTAGATGTCGCAGTTTCCGACTTGTTATGGTGAAAAACACTGCATCTCAATAGCTGACATTGTTTAATGCGGTTTTACAACGCTTCATAACTTAACCTAACCTAACCTTCGCACTTCTATCTAATAAACGCTCTGTTACACTGTTTCGCTCACAATTACGATATTTGCATGACCTCACAGTTTTTCACCAACTTCGTACAGTACAGAACGCTGTATCTCGCAAAATGACATCGTTATTTAAGGTTTCACGTTGCTTGCATGGGCTTTCAAGAGAATATCACAATAGAACAGGTTCGCAATTGTAACGGTATAAGACGCACTATCTGGCTAGTTCGCGCCGTGTTGTGTGCTTTCACAATGTTTCAGCTATCACAGTGTCGTACTCGCAACAAAACAACACTACCTCGTTAGACGAGGTCGTTTTTGGTGGTTTCACGACGCTACCTAGCTTAAACTAACATAACCCAACCTAACCTATTCTTCACAATTCTATCGTTAGAAAACGTTTTACTCGCTACTTTACAATGCTTTCTGAACATTACGACGGTTTCATGCGCTTTCACAATAGATGTTGCAGTTTCCGACTTGTATTGGTGATTACACTGCATCTGAATAGCTGACATTGCTTAATGCAGTTTTACAACGCTTCAATACTTAACCTAACCTAACGAACGCACTTCTATCTAATAAACGCTCTGTTACACTGTTTCGCTCACAATTACGATATTTGCATGACCTCACAGTTTTTCACCAACTTAGTACAGTACAGAAAGCTGTATCTCGCTAAATGATATCGTTATTTAAGGTTTCACGTTGCTTGTATGCGCTTTCACGAGAATATCACAATATAGCAGGTTCGCAATTGTAACGGTACAAGACGCACTATCTGGCTAGTTCGCGCCGTGTTGTGTGCTTTCACAATGTTTCAGCTATTACAGTTTCGTACTCGCAACAAAACAACACTATCTCATTAGACGAGGTTGTTTTTGGTGGTTTCACGACGCTACCTAGCTTAAAATAACATAACCCAACCGAACCTAACCTTCACAATTCTATCGTTAGAAAACATTTTACTCGCTACTTTACAACGCTTTCTGCAACATTACGATGGTTTCATGCGCTTTCACATTAGATGTCGCAGTTTCCGACTTGTTATGGTGAAAAACACTGCATCTCAATAGCTGACATTGTTTAATGCGGTTTTACAACGCTTCATAACTTAACCTAACCTTCGCACTTCTATCTAATGAACGCTCTGTTACACTGTTTCGCTCACAATTACGATATTTGCATGACCTCACAGTTTTTCACTAACTTCGTACAGTACAGAACGCTGTATCTCGCAAAATGACATCGTTATTTAAGGTTTCACGTTGCTTGCATGGGCTTTCAAGAGAATATCACAATAGAACAGGTTCGCAATTGTAACGGTATAAGACGCACTATCTGGCTAGTTAGCGCCGTGTTGTGTGCTTTCACAATGTTTCAGCTAATACAGTTTCGTACTCGCAACAAAACAACACTATCTCGTTAGACGAGGTTGTTTTTGGTGGTTTCACGACGCTACCTAGCTTAAAATAACAACGCAACCTAACCTAACCTTCACAATTCTATCGTTAGAAAACGTTTTACTCGCTACTTTACAATGCTTTCTGCAACATTACGACGGTTTCATGCGCTTTCACAATAGATGTCACAGTTTCCGACTTGTATTGGTGAAAAAACTGCATCTCAATAGCTGACATTGCTTAATGCAATTTTACAACGCTTCATAACTTAACCTAACCTAACCTTTGCACTTCTACCTAATAAACACTCTGTTACACTGTTTCGTTCACACTTATTATATTTGCATGACCTCACAGTTTTTCACCAACTTAGTACAGTGCATAACGCTGTATCTCGCTAAATGACATCGTTATTTAAGGTTTCACGCTGCTTGCATGTGCTTTCACGAGAATATCACAATATAGCAGTTTCGCACTTGTAACGGTACAAGACGCACTATCTAGCTAGTTCGCGCCGTGTTGTGTGCTTTCACAATGTTTCAGCTATCACAGTTTCGTACTCGCAACAAAACAACACTATCTTGTTAGATGAGGTCGTTTTTGGTGGTTTCACGACACTACCTAGCTTAAACTAACATAACCCAACCTAACCTAACCTTCACAAATCTATCGTTAGAAAACGTTTTACTCGCTACTTTACAATGCTTTCTGCAACTTTACGACGGTTTCGTGCGTTTTCACATTAGACGTCACAGTCTCCGACTTGTATTGGTGAAAACACTGCATCTCAATAGCTGACATTGCTTAATGCAATTTTACAACGCTTCATAACTTAACCTAACCTAATCTTTGCACTTCTACCTAATAAACGCTCTGTTACACTGTTTCGTTCACAATTATTATATTTGCATGACCTCACAGTTTTTCACCAACTTAGTACAGTGCATAACGCTGTATCTCGCTAAATGACATCGTTATTTAAGGTTTCACGCTGCTTGCATGTGCTTTCACGAGAATATCACAATATAGCAGTTTCGCCATTGTAACGGTACAAGACGCACTATCTGGCTAGTTCGCGCCGTGTTGTGTGCTTTCACAATGTTTCAGCTATCACAGTTTCGTACTCGCAACAAAACAACACTACCTCGTTAGACGATGTCGTTTTTGGTGGTTTCACGACGCTACCTAGCTCAAACTAACATAACCCAACCTAACTTAACCTTCGCAATTCTATCGTTAGAAAACGTTTTACTCGCTACTTTACAATGCTTTCTGCATCATTACGACGGTTTCGTGCGTTTTCACATTAGATGTTGCAGTTTCCGACTTGTAATGGTGAAAAACACTGCATCTCAATAGCTGACTATGCTAATGCGGTTTTACAACGCTTCATAACTTAACCTAACCTAACCTTCACACTTCTATCTAATAAACGCTCTGTTAACCTCTTTCGCTCACATTTACGATATTTGCATGACCTCACAGTTTGTCACCAACTTAGTACAGTACAGAACGCTGTCTCGCTAAATGACATCGTTATTTAAGGTTTCACGTTGCTTGTATGCGCTTTCACGAGAATATCACAATATAGCAGGTTCGCAATTGTAACGGTACAAGACGCACTATCTGGCTAGTTCGCGCCGTTTTGTGTGGTTTCACAATGTTTCAGCTATCACAGTTTCGTACTCGCAACCAAACAACACTACCTCGTTAGACGAGGTCGTTTTTGGTGGTTTCACGACGCTACCTAGCTTAAACTAACATAACCCAACCTAACCTAACCTTCACAATTCTATCGTTAGAAAACGTTTTACTCGCTACTTTACAACGCTTTCTGCAACATTACGATGGTTTCATGCGCTTTCACATTAGATGTCGCAGTTTCCGACTTGTTATGGTGAAAAACACTGCATCTGAATAGCTGACATTGTTTAATGCGGTTTTACAACGCTTCATAACTTAACCTAACCTTCGCACTTCTATCTAATAAATGCTCTGTTACACTGTTTCGCTCACAATTACGATATTTGCATGTTCTCACAGTTTTTCACCAACTTCGTACAGTACAGAACGCTGTATCTCGCAAAATGACATCGTTTTTTAAGGTTTCACGTTGCTTGCATGGGCTTTCAAGAGAATATCACAATAGAACAGGTTCGCAATTGTAACGGTATAAGACGCACTATCTGGCTAGTTCGCGCCGTGTTGTGTGCTTTCACAATGCTTCAGCTATTACAGTTTCGTACTCGCAACAAAACAACACTATCTCGTTAGACTAACCTTCACAATTCTATCGTTAGAAAACGTTTTACTCGCTACTTTACAATGCTTTCTGCAACATTACGACGGTTTCATGCGCTTTCACAATAGATGTCACAGTTTCCGACTTGTAATGGTGAAAAACAATGCATCTCAATAGCTAATATTGTTTATTGCGGTTTTATGATGCTTCAAGTCTTGACCTAACCTTCGCACTTGTACCTAAAAGGCTCTCTTACACTGTTTCGTTCACACTTATTATATTTGCATGACCTCACAGTTTTTCACCAACTTAGTACAGTACAGAACGCTGTATCTCGCTAAATGACATCGTTATTTAAGGTTTCACGCTGCTTGCATGTGCTTTCACGAGAATATCACAATATAGCAGTTTCGCACTTGTAACGGTACAAGACGCACTATCTGGCTAGTTCGCGCCGTGTTGTGTGCTTTCACAATGTTTCAGCTATCACAGTTTCGTACTCGCAACAAAACAACACTATCTTGTTAGATGAGGTCGTTTTTGGTGGTTTCACGACACTACCTAGCTTAAACTAACATAACCCAACCTAACCTAACCTTCACAATTCTATCGTTAGAAAACATTTTACCCGCTACTTTACAACGCTTTCTGCAACATTACGACGGTTTCATGCGCTTTCACATTAGATGTCGCAGTTTCCGACTTGTTATGGTGAAAAACACTGCATCTCAATAGCTGACATTGTTTAATGCGGTTTTACAACGCTTCATAACTTAACCTAACCTAACCTTCGCACTTTATCTAATAAACGCTCTGTTGACCTGTTTCGCTCACAATTACGATATTTGCATGACCTCACAGTTTTTCACCAACTTAGTACAGTACAGAACGCTGTATCTCGCAAAATGACATCATTATTTAAGGTTTCACGTTGCTTGCATGGGCTTTCACGAGAATATCACAATATAGCAGGTTCGCAATTGTAAAGGTATAAGACGCACTATCTGGCTAGTTCGCGCCGTGTTGTGTGCTTTCACAATGTTTCAGCTATCACAGTTTCGTACTCGCAACAAAACAACACTACCTCGTTAGACGAGGTCATTTTTGGTGGTTTCACGACGCTACCTAGCTTAAACTAACATAACCTAACCTAACCTAACCTTCACAATTCTATCGTTAGAAAACGTTTTACTCGCTACTTTACAATGCTTTCTGCAACATTACGACGGTTTCATGCGCTTTCACAATAGATGTCGCAGTTTCCGACTTGTATTGGTGATAACACTGCATCTGAATGGCTGACATTGCTTAATGCAGTTTTACAACGCTTCATAACTTAACCTAACCTAACGTTCGCACTTCTATCTAATAAACGCTCTGTTACACTGTTTCGCTCACAATTACGATATTTGCATGACCTCACAGTTTTTCACCAACTTAGTACAGTACAGAAAGCTGAATCTCGCTAAATGACATCGTTATTTAAGGTTTCATGATGCTTGCATGCGCTTTCACGAGAATATCACAATATAGCAGTTTCGCACTTGTAACGGTACAAGACGCACTATCTGGCTAGTTCACGCCGTGTTGTGTGATTTGACGATATTTCAGCTATCACAGTTTCGTACTCGCAATAAAACAACACTATCTTGTTAGACAAGGTCGTTTTTTGTGGTTTCACGACGCTACCTAGCCTAAACTAACATAATCCAATCAAACTTAACCTTCGCAATTCTATCATTAGAAAACGTTTTACTCACTACTTTACAATGCTTTCTGCAACATTACGACGGTTTCATGCGCTTTCGCATTAGATGTCACAGTTTCCGACTTGTAATGGTGAAAAACAATGCATCTCAATAGCTAATATTGTTTATTGCGGTTTTATGATGCTTCAAGTCTTGACCTAACCTTCGCACTTGTACCTAAAAGGCTCTCTTACACTGTTTCGTTCACACTTATTATATTTGCATGACCTCACAGTTTTTCACCAACTTAGTACAGTACAGAACGCTGTATCTCGCTAAATGACATCGTTATTTAAGGTTTCACGCTGCTTGCATGTGCTTTCACGAGAATATCACAATATAGCAGTTTCGCACTTGTAACGGTACAAGACGCACTATCTGGCTAGTTCGCGCCGTGTTGTGTGCTTTCACAATGTTTCAGCTATCACAGTTTCGTACTCGCAACAAAACAACACTATCTTGTTAGATGAGGTCGTTTTTGGTGGTTTCACGACACTACCTAGCTTAAACTAACATAACCCAACCTAACCTAACCTTCACAATTCTATCGTTAGAAAACATTTTACCCGCTACTTTACAACGCTTTCTGCAACATTACGACGGTTTCATGCGCTTTCACATTAGATGTCGCAGTTTCCGACTTGTTATGGTGAAAAACACTGCATCTCAATAGCTGACATTGTTTAATGCGGTTTTACAACGCTTCATAACTTAACCTAACCTAACCTTCGCACTTTATCTAATAAACGCTCTGTTGACCTGTTTCGCTCACAATTACGATATTTGCATGACCTCACAGTTTTTCACCAACTTAGTACAGTACAGAACGCTGTATCTCGCGAAATGACATCGTTATTTAAAGTTTCACGTTGCTTGCATGGGCTTTCACGAGAATATCACAATATAGCAGGTTCGCAATTGTAACGGTATAAGACGCACTATCTTGCTAGTTCGCGCTGTGTTGTGTGGTTTCACAATGTTTCAGCTATCACAGTTTTGTACTCGCAACAAAACAACACTACCTCGTTAGACGAGGTTGTTTTTGGTGGTTTCACGACGCTACCTAGCTTAAACTAACATAACCCAACCTAACCTAACCTTCACAATTCTATCGTTAGAAAACGTTTTACTCGCTACTTTACAATGCTTTCTGCAACATTACGACGGTTTCATGCGCTTTCACAATAGATGTTGCAGTTTCCGACTTGTATTGGTGATAACACTGCATCTGAATAGCTGACATTGCTTAATGCAGTTTTACAACGCTTCATAACTTGACCTAACCTAACGTTCGCACTACTATCTAATAAACGCTCTGTTACGCTGTTTCACTCACAATGACGATATTTGCATGACCTCACAGTTTTTCACCAACTTAGTACAGTACAGAAAGCAGTATCTCGGTAAATGACATCGTTATTTAAGGTTTCATGATGCTTGCATGCGCTTTCACGAGAATATCACAATATAGCAGTTTCGCACTTGTAACGGTACAAGACGCACTATCTGGCTAGTTCACGCCGTGTTGTGTGCTTTCACGATATTTCAGCTATCACAGTTTCGTACTCGCAACAAAACAACACTATCTTGTTAGACAAGGTCGTTTTTTGTGGTTTCACGACGCTACCTAGCTTAAACTAACATAACCCAACCAAACTTAACCTTCGCAATTCTATCGTTAGAAAACGTTTTACTCGCTACTTTACAATGCTTTCTGCAACATTACGACGGTTTCGTGCGTTGTCACATTAAATGTTGCAGTGTCCGACTTGTAATAGTGAAAAACACTGCATCTCAATAGCTGACTATGCTTAATGTGGTTTTACAACGCTTCATAACTTAACCTAACCTAACCTTCGCACTTTATCTAATAAACGCTCTGTTAACCTGTTTCGCTCACAATTACGATATTTGCATGACCTCACAGTTTTTCACCAACTTAGTACAGTACAGAACGCTGTATCTCGCAAAATGACATCGTTATTTAAGGTTTCACGTTGCTTGCATGGGCTTTCACGAGAATATCACAATATAGCAGGTTCGCAATTGTAAAGGTATAAGACGCACTATCTGGCTAGTTCGCGCCGTGTTGTGTGCTTTCACAATGTTTCAGCTATCACAGTTTCGTACTCGCAACAAAACAACACTACCTCGTTAGACGAGGTCATTTTTGGTGGTTTCACGACGCTACCTAGCTTAAACTAACATAACCCAACCTAACCTAACCTTCACAATTCTATCGTTAGAAAACGTTTTACTCGCTACTTTACAATGCTTTCTGCAACATTACGACGGTTTCATGCGCTTTCACAATAGATGTCGCAGTTTCCGACTTGTATTGGTGATAACACTGCATCTGAATGGCTGACATTGCTTAATGCAGTTTTACAACGCTTCATAACTTAACCTAACCTAACGTTCGCACTTCTATCTAATAAACGCTCTGTTACACTGTTTCGCTCACAATTACGATATTTGCATGACCTCACAGTTTTTCACCAACTTAGTACAGTACAGAAAGCTGAATCTCGCTAAATGACATCGTTATTTAAGGTTTCATGATGCTTGCATGCGCTTTCACGAGAATATCACAATATAGCAGTTTCGCACTTGTAACGGTACAAGACGCACTATCTGGCTAGTTCACGCCGTGTTGTGTGCTTTGACGATATTTCAGCTATCACAGTTTCGTACTCGCAATAAAACAACACTATCTTGTTAGACAAGGTAGTTTTTTGTGGTTTCACGACGCTACCTAGCCTAAATTAACATAACCCAATCAAACTTAACCTTCGCAATTCTATCGTTAGAAAACGTTTTACTCGCTACTTTACAATGCTTTCTGTAACATTACGACGGTTTCATGCGCTTTCACATAAGATGTCGCAGTTTCCGACTTGTAATGGTGAAAAACACTGCATCCCAATAGCTAACATTGTTTAATGCGGTTTTATGATGCTTCAAGACTTGACCTAACCTAACCTTCGCACTTTATCTAATAAACGCTCTGTTGACCTGTTTCGCTCACAATTACGATATTTGCATGACCTTACAGTTTTTCACCAACTTAGTACAGTACAGAACGCTGTATCTCGCGAAATGACATCGTTATTTAAAGTTTCACGTTGCTTGCATGGGCTTTCACGAGAATATCACAATAAAGCAGGTTCGCAATTGTAACGGTATAAGACGCACTATCTGGCTAGTTCGCGCCGTGTTGTGTGGTTTCACAATGTTTCAGCTATCACAGTTTTGTACTCGCAACAAAACAACACTACCTCGTTAGACGAGGTTGTTTTTGGTGGTTTCACGACGCTACCTAGCTTAAACTAACATAACCCAACCTAACCTAACCTTCACAATTCTATCGTTAGAAAACGTTTTACTCGCTACTTTACAATGCTTTCTGCAACATTACGACGGTTTCATGCGCTTTCACAATAGATGTTGCAGTTTCCGACTTGTATTGGTGATAACACTGCATCTGAATAGCTGACATTGCTTAATGCAGTTTTACAACGCTTCATAACTTGACCTAACATAACGTTCGCACTACTATCTAATAAACGCTCTGTTACGCTGTTTCGCTCACAATGACGATATTTGCATGACCTCACAGTTTTTCACCAACTTAGTACAGTACAGAAAGCAGTATCTCGCTAAATGACATCGTTATTTAAGGTTTCATGATGCTTGCATGCGCTTTCACGAGAATATCACAATATAGCAGTTTCGCACTTGTAACGGTACAAGACGCACTATCTGGCTAGTTCACGCCGTGTTGTGTGCTTTCACGATATTTCAGCTATCACAGTTTCGTACTCGCAACAAAACAACACTATCTTGTTAGACAAGGTCGTTTTTTGTGGTTTCACGACGCTACCTAGCTTAAACTAACATAACCCAACCAAACTTAACCTTCGCAATTCTATCGTTAGAAAACGTTTTACTCGCTACTTTACAATGCTTTCTGCAACATTACGACGGTTTCGTGCGTTGTCACATTAGATGTTGCAGTGTCCGACTTGTAATAGTGAAAAACACTGCATCTCAATAGCTGACTATGCTTAATGCGGTTTTACAACGCTTCATAACTTAACCTAACCTAACCTTCGCACTTTAATAAACGCTCTGTTAACCTGTTTCGCTCACAATTACGATATTTGCATGACCTCACAGTTTTTCACCAACTTAGTACAGTACAGAACGCTGTATCTCGCAAAATGACATCGTTATTTAAGGTTTCACGTTGCTTGCATGGGCTTTCACGAGAATATCACAATATAGCAGGTTCGCAATTGTAAAGGTATAAGACGCACTATCTGGCTAGTTCGCGCCGTGTTGTGTGCTTTCACAATGTTTCAGCTATCACAGTTTCGTACTCGCAACAAAACAACACTACCTCGTTAGACGAGGTCATTTTTGGTGGTTTCACGACGCTACCTAGCTTAAACTAACATAACCCAACCTAACCTAACCTTCACAATTCTATCGTTAGAAAACGTTTTACTCGCTACTTTACAATGCTTTCTGCAACATTACGACGGTTTCATGCGCTTTCACAATACATGTCGCAGTTTCCGACTTGTATTGGTGATAACACTGCATCTGAATGGCTGACATTGCTTAATGCAGTTTTACAACGCTTCATAACTTAACCTAACCTAACGTTCGCACTTCTATCTAATAAACGCTCTGTTACACTGTTTCGCTCACAATTACGATATTTGCATGACCTCACAGTTTTTCACCAACTTAGTACAGTACAGAAAGCTGAATCTCGCTAAATGACATCGTTATTTAAGGTTTCATGATGCTTGCATGCGCTTTCACGAGAATATCACAATATAGCAGTTTCGCACTTGTAACGGTACAAGACGCACTATCTGGCTAGTTCACGCCGTGTTGTGTGCTTTCACGATATTTCAGCTATCACAGTTTCGTACTCGCAACAAAACAACGCTATCTTGTTAGACAAGGTCGTTTTTTGTGGTTTCACGACGCTACCTAGCCTAAACTAACATAACCCAATCAAACTTAACCTTCGATATTCTATCGTTAGAAAACGTTTTACTCGCTTCTTTACAATGCTTTCTGCAACATTACGACGGTTTCGTGCGTTGTCACAATAGATGTATCAGTGTCCGACTTGTAATAGTGAAAAACACTGCATCTCAATAGCTGACTATGCTTAATGCGGTTTTACAACGCTTCATAACTTAACCTAACCTAACCTTCGCACTTTATCTAATAAACGCTCTGTTAACCTGTTTCGCTCACAATTACGATATTTGCATGACCTCACAGTTTTTCACCAACTTAGTACAGTACAGAACGCTGTATCTCGCAAAATGACATCGTTATTTAAGGTTTCACGTTGCTTGCATGGGCTTTCACGAGAATATCACAATATAGCAGGTTCGCAATTGTAAAGGTATAAGACGCACTATCTGGCTAGTTCGCGCCGTGTTGTGTGCTTTCACAATGTTTCAGCCATCACAGTTTTGTACTCGCAACAAAACAACACTACCTCATTAGACGAGGTCGTTTTTGGTGGCTTCACGACGCTACCTAGCTTAAACTAACATAACCCAATCTAACATAACCTTCGCACTTCTATCGTTAGAAAACGTTTTACTCGTTACTTTACAATGCTTTCTGCAACATTACGACGGTTTCGTGCGTTTTCACATTAGATGTTGCAGTTTCCGACTTGTAATGGTGAAAAACACTGCATCTCAATAGCTGACAATGCTTAATGCGGTTTTACAACGCTTCATAACTTAACCTAACCTAACCTTCGAACTTCTATCTAATAGAGCTCTGTTAACCCCTTTCGCTCACAATTACGATAATTGCATGACCCCACAGTTTGTCACCAACTTAGTACAGTACAGAACGCTGTCTCGCAAAATGACATCGTTATTTAAGGTTTCACGTTGCTTGTATGCGCTTTCATGAGAATATCACAATATAGCAGGTTCGCAATTGTAACGGTACAAGACGCACTATCTGGCTAGCTCGCGCCGTGTTGTGTGCTTTCGCAATGTTTCAGCTATTACAGTTTCGTACTCGCAACAAAACAACACTATCTCGTTAGACGAGGTTGTTTTTGGTGGTTTCACGACGGTACCTAGCTTAAAATAACATAACGCAACCTAACATAACCTTCACAATTCTATCGTTAGAAAACGTTTTACTCGCTACTTTACAATGCTTTCTGCAACATTACGACGGTTTCATGCGCTTTCACAATAGATGTCACAGTTTCCGACTTGTAATGGTGAAAAACAATGCATCTCAATAGCTAATATTGTTTATTGCGGTTTTATGATGCTTCAAGTCTTGACCTAACCTTCGCACTTGTACGTAAAAGGCTCTTTTACACTGTTTCGTTCACGCTTATATTTGCATGACCTCACAGTTTTTCACCAACTTAGTACAGTACAGAACGCTGTATCTCGCTAAATGACATCGTTATTTAGGGTTTCACGCTGCTTGCATGTGCTTTCACGAGAATATCACAATATAGCAGTTTCGCCCTTGTAACGGTACAAGACGCACTATCTGGCTAGTTCACGCCGTGTTGTGTGCTTTCACAATATTTCAGCTATCACAGTTTTGTACTCGCAACAAAACAACACTATCTTGTTAGATGAGGTTGTTTTTGGTGGTTTCACGACGCTACCTAGCTTAAACTAACATAACCCAACCTAACCTAACCTTCACAATTCTATCGTTAGAAAACATTTTACTCGCTACTTTACAACGCTTTCTGCAACATTACGACGGTTTCATGCGCTTTCACATTAGATGTCGCAGTTTCCGACTTGTTATGGTGAAAAACACTGCATCCCAATAGCTGACATTGTTTAATGCAGTTTTACAACGCTTCATAACTTAACCTAACCTAACCTTAACACTTCTATCTAATAAACGCTCACTTACACTGTTTCGCTCACAATTACAATATTTGCATGACCTCACAGTTTTTCACCAACTTAGTACAGTACAGAACGCTGTATCTCGCTAAATGGCATCGTTATTTAAGGTTTCACGTTGCTTGCATGCGCTTCCACGAGATTATCACAATATAGCAGGTTCGCAATTGTAACGGTACAAGACGCACTATCTGGCTAGTTCGCGCCGTGTTGTGTGCTTTCACAATGTTTCGTACTCGCAACAAAACAATACTACCTCGTTAGACGAGGTCGTTTTTGGTGGTTTCACGACGCTACCTAGCTTAAACTAACATAAGCCAATCTAACCTAACCATCACAATTCTATCGTTAGAAAATGTTTTACTCGCTACTTTACAATGCTTTCGCAACATTACGACGGTTTCATGCGCTTTCACAATAGATGTCGCAGTTTCCGACTTGTATTGGGGATAACACTGCATCTGAATGGCTGACATTGCTTAATGCAGTTTTACAACGCTTCATAACTTAACCTAACCTAACGTTCGCACTTCTATCTAATAAACGCTCTGTTACACTGTTTCGCTCACAATTACGATATTTGCATGACCTCACAGTTTTTCACCAACTGAGTAATGTACAGAAAGCTGAATCTCGCTAAATGACATCGTTATTTAAGGTTTCATGATGCTTGTATGCGCTTTCACGAGAATATCACAATATAGCAGGTTCGCTATTGTAACGGTACAAGACGCACTATCTGGCTAGCTCGCACCGTGTTGTGTGCTTTCACAATGTTTCAGCTATTACAGTTTCGTACTCGACACAAAACAACACTATCTCGTTAGACGAGGTTGTTTTTGGTGGTTTCACGACACTACCTAGCTTAAAATAACATAACGCAACCTAACCTAACCTTCACAATTCTATCGTTAGAAAACGTTTTACTCGCTACTTTACAATGCTTTCTGCAACATTACGACGGTTTCATGCGCTTTCACAATAGATGTCACAGTTTTCGACTTGTAATGGTGAAAAACAATGCATCTCAATAGCTAATATTGTTTATTGCGGTTTAAGATGCTTCAAGTCTTGACCTAACCTTCGCACTTGTACGTAAAAGGCTCTTTTACACTGTTTCGTTCACACTTATATTTGCATGACCTCACAGTTTTTCACCAACTTAGTACAGTACAGAACGCTGTATCTCGCTAAATGACATCGTTATTTAAGGTTTCACGCTGCTTGCATGTGCTTTCACGAGAATATCACAATATAGCAGTTTCGCACTTGTAACGGTACAAGACGCACTATTTGGCTAGTTCACGCCGTGTTGTGTGCTTTCACAATATTTCAGCTATCACAGTTTTGTACTCGCAACAAAACAACACTATCTTGTTAGATGAGGTCGTTTTTGGTGGTTTCACGACGCTACCTAGCTTAAACTAACATAACCCAACCTAACCTAACCTTCACAATTCTATCGTTAGAAAACATTTTACTCGCTACTTTACAACGCTTTCTGCAACATTACGACGGTTTCATGCGCTTTCACATTAGATGTCGCAGTTTCCGACTTGTTATGGTGAAAAATACTGCATCTCAATAGCTGACATTGTTTAATGCGGTTTTACAACGCTTCATAACTTAACCTAACCTAACCTTCACACTTGTATCTAATAAACGCTCAGTTACACTGTTTCGCTCACAATTACGTTATTTGCATGACCTCACAGTTTTTCACCAACTTAGTACAGTACAGAACGCTGTATCTCGATAAATGACATCGTTATTTAAGGTTTCACGTTGCTTGCATGCGCTTCCACGAGATTATCACAATATAGCAGGTTCGCAATTGTAACGGTACAAGACGCACTATCTGGCTAGTTCGCGCCGTGTTGTGTGCTTTCACAATGTTTCGTACTCGCAACAAAACAATACTACCTCGTTAGACGAGGTCGTTTTTGGTGGTTTCAGGACGCTACCTAGCTTAAACTAACATAACCCAACCAAACTTAACCTTCGCAATTCTATCGTTAGAAAACGTTTTACTCGCTACTTTACAATGCTTTCTGCAACATTACGACGGTTTCGTGCGTTGTCACATTAGATGTTGCAGTGTCCGACTTGTAATAGTGAAAAACACTGCATCTCAATAGCTGACTATGCTTAATGCGGTTTTACAACGCTTCATAACTTAACCTAACCTAACCTTCGCACTTTATCTAATAAACGCTCTGTTAACCTGTTTCGCTCACAATTACGATATTTGCATGACCTCACAGTTTTTCACCAACTTAGTACAGTACAGAACGCTGTATCTCACTAAATGACATTGTTATTTAAGGTTTCACGCTGCTTGCATGTGCTTTCACGAGAATATCACAATATAGCAGTTTCGCAATTGTAACGGTACAAGACGCACCATCTGGCTAGTTCGCGCCGTGTTGTGTGCTTTCACAATGTTTCAGCTATCACAGTTTCGTACTCGCAACAAAACTCTCGCTAGACGAGGTCGTTTTTGGTGGTTTAACGACGCTACCTAGCTTAAACTAACATAACCCAATCTAACCTAACCTTCACAATTCTATCGTTAGAAAACGTTTTACTCGCTACTTTACAATGCTTTCTCCAACATTACGACGGTTTCATGAGCTTTCACATCAGATGTCGCAGTTTCCGACTTGTTATGGTGAAAAACACTGCATCTCGATAGCTGACATTGTTTAATGCGGTTTTACAACGCTTCATAACTTAACCTAACCTAACCTTCGCACTTCTATCTAAAAAACGCTCTGTTACACTGTTTCGCTCACAATTACGATATTTGCATGACCTCACAGTTTTTCACCAACTTAGTACAGTACAGAAAGCTGAATCTCGCTAAATGACATCGTTATTTAAGGTTTCATGATGCTTGCATGCGCTTTCACGAGAATATCACAATATAGCAGTTTCGCACTTGTAACGGTACAAGACGCACTATTTGGCTAGTTCACGCCGTGTTGTGTGCTTTCACGATATTTCAGCTATCACAGTTTCGTACTCGCAACAAAACAACACTATCTCGTTAAACGAGGTTGTTTTTGGTGGTTTCACGACGCTACCTAGCTTAAAATAACATAACGCAACCTAACCTAACCTTCACAATTCTATCGTTAGATAACGTTTTACTCGCTACTTTACAATGCTTTCTGCAACATTACGACGGTTTCATGCGCTTTCACAATAGATGTCGCAGTTTCCAACTTGTATTGGTGATAACACTGCATCTGAATGGCTGACATTGCTTAATGCGGTTTTACAACGCTTCATAACCTAACTTAACCTTCGCACTTCTATCTAATAAACGCTCTGTTAACCTGTTTCGCTCAAAATTACGATATTTGCATGACCTCACAGTTTTTCACCAACTTAGTACAGTGCATAACGCTGTATCTCGCTAAATGACATTGTTATTTAAGGTTTCACGCTGCTTGCATGTGCTTTCACGAGAATATCACAATATAGCAGTTTCGCAATTGTAACGGTACAAGACGCACCATCTGGCTAGTTCGCGCCGTGTTGTGTGCTTTCACAATGTTTCAGCTATCACAGTTTTTTACTCGCAACAAAACAACACTATCTTGTTAAATGAGGTCGTTTTTGGTGGTTTCCCGACGCTACCTAGCTTAAACTAACATAACCCAACCTAACCTAACCTTCACAATTCTATCGTTAGAAAACATTTTACTCGCTACTTTACAACGCTTTCTGCAACATTACGACGGTTTCATGCGCTTTCACATTAGATGTCGCAGTTTCCGACTTGTTATGGTGAAAAACACTGCATCTCAATAGCTGACATTGTTTAATGCGGTTTTACAACGCTTCATAACTTAACCTAACCTAACCTTCACACTTCTATTTAATAAACGCTCAGTTACACTGTTTCGCTCACAATTACGATATTTGCATGACCTCACAGTTTTTCACCAACTTAGTACAGTACAGAACGCTGTATCTCGCTAAATGACATCGTTATTTAAGGTTTCACGTTGCTTGCATGCGCTTCCACGAGATTATCACAATATAGCAGGTTCGCAATTGTAACGGTACAAGACGCACTATATGGCTAGTTCGCGCCGTGTTGTGTGCTTTCACAATGTTTCGTACTCGCAACAAAACAATACTACCTCCTTAGACGAGGTCGTTTTTGGTGGTTTCAGGACGCTACCTAGCTTAAACTAACATAACCCATTCTAACTTAACCTTCGCAATTCTATCGTTAGAAAACGTTTTACTCGCTACTTTACAATGCTTTCTGCAACATTACGACGGTTTCATGCGCTTTCACAATAGATGTTGCAGTTTCCGACTTGTTATGGTGAAAAACACTGCATCTCAATAGCTGACATTGTTTAATGCGGTTTTACAACGCTTCATAACTTAACCTTACCTAACCTTCACACTTCTATCTAATAAACGCTCAGTTACACTGTTTCACTCACAATTACGATATTTGCATGACCTCACAGTTTTTCACCAACTTAGTACAGTACAGAACGCTGTATCTCGCTAAATGACATCGTTATTTAAGGTTTCACGTTGCTTGCATGCGCTTCCACGAGATTATCACAATATAGCAGGTTCGCAATTGTAACGGTACAAGACGCACTATCTGGCTAGTTCGCGCCGTGTTGTGTGCTTTCACAATGTTTCGTACTCGCAACAAAACAATACTACCTCGTTAGACGAGGTCGTTTTTGGTGGTTTCAGGACGCTACCTAGCTTAAACTAACATAACCCAACCTAACTTAACCTTCGCAATTCTATCGTTAGAAGACAATTTACTCGCTACTTTACAATGCTTTCTGCAACATTACGACGGTTTCGTGCGTTTTCACATTAGATGTTGCAGTTTCCGACTTGTAATGGTGAAAAACACTGCATCTCAATGGCTGACTATGCTTAATGCGGTTTAACAACGCTTCATAACTTAACCTAACCTAACCTTCGCACTTCTATCTAATATACGCTCTGTTACACTGTTTCGCTCACAATTACGATATTTGCATGACCTCACAGTTTTCACCAACTTAGTGCAGTACAGAAAGCTGTATCTCGCAAAATGACATCGTTATTTAAGGTTTCACGTTGCTTGCATGGGCTTTCACGAGAATATCACAATATAGCAGGTTCGCAATTGTAACGGTATAAGACGCAATATCTGGCTAGTTCGCGCCGTGTTGTGTGCTTTCACAATGTTTCAGCTATCACAGTTTCGTACTCGCAACAAAACAACACTACCTCGTTAGACGAGGTCGTTTTTGGTGGTTTCACGACGCTACCTAGCTTAAACTAACATAACCCAACCTAACTTAACCTTCGCAATTCTATCGTTAGAAGACGTTTTACTCGCTACTTTACAATGCTTTCTGCAACATTACGACGGTTTCGTGCGTTTTCACATTAGATGTTGCAGTTTCCGACTTGTAATGGTGAAAAACACTGCATCTCAATGGCTGACTATGCTTAATGCGGTTTAACAACGCTTCATAACTTAACCTAACCTAACCTTCGCACTTCTATCTAATAAACGCTCTGTTACACTGTTTCGCTCACAATTACGATATTTGCATGACAGTTTTTCACCAACTTAGTACAGTACAGAAAGCTGTATCTCGCTAAATGACATCGTTATTTAAGGTTTCATGATGCTTGCATGCGCTTTCACGAGAATATCACAATATAGCAGTTTCGCACTTGTAACGGTACAAGACGCACTATCTGGCTAGTTCACGCCGTGTTGTGTGCTTTCACGATATTTCAGCTATCACAGTTTCGTACTCGCAACAAAACAACACTATCTCGCTAAACGAGGTCGTTTTTGGTGGTTTCACGACGCTACCTAGCTTAAAATACCATAACGCAACCTAACCTAACCTTCACAATTCTATCGTTAGAAAACGTTTTACTCGCTACTTTACAATGCTTTCTGCAACATTACGACGGTTTCATGCGCTTTCACAATAGATGTCACAGTTTCCGACTTGTAATGGTGAAACACAATGCATCTCAATAGTTAACATTGTTTATTGCGCTTTTATGATGCTTCAAGTCTTGACCTAACCTTCGCACTTGTACGTAAAAGGCTCTCCTACACTGTTTCGTTCACACTTATTATATTTGCATGACCTCACAGTTTTTCACCAACTTAGTACAGGGCATAACGCTGTATCTCGCTAAATGACATCGTTATTTAAGGTTTCACGCTGCTTGCATGTGCTTTCACGAGAATATCACAATATAGCAGGTTCGCAATTGTAACGGTACAAGACGCACTATCTGGCTAGTTCGCGCCGTGTTGTGTGCTTTCACAATGTTTCAGCTATTACAGTTTCGTACTCGCAACAAAACAACACTATCTCGTTAGACGAGGTTGTTTTTGGTGGTTTCACGACGTTACCTAGCTTAAAATAACATAACGCAACCTAACCTAACTTTCACAATTCTATCGTTAGAAAACGTTTTACTCGCTACTTTACAATGCTTTCTGCAACATTACGACGGTTTCATGCGCTTTCACATTAGATGTCGCAGTTTCCGACTTGTTATGGTGAAAAACACTGCATCTCAATAGCTGACATTGTTTAATGCGGTTTTACAACGCTTCATAACTTAACCTAACCTAACCTTCACACTTCTATCTAATAAACGCTCAGTTACACTGTTTCGCTCACAATTACGATGTTTGCATGACCTCACAGTTTGTCACCAACTTAGTACAGTACAGAACGCTGTCTCGCTAAATGACATCGTTATTTAAGGTTTCACGTTGCTTGTATGCGCTTTCACGAGAATATCACAATATAGCAGGTTCGCAATTGTAACGGTACAAGACGCACTATCTGGCTAGTTCGCGCCGTGTTGTGTGCTTTCACAATGTTTAAGCTATTACAGTTTCGTACTCGCAACAAAACAACACTATCTCGTTAGACGAGGTTGTTTTTGGTGGTTTCACGACGCTACCTAGCTTAAAATAACATAACGCAACCTAACCTAACCTTCACAATTCTATCGTTAGAAAACGTTTTACTCGCTACTTTACAATGCTTTCTACAACATTACGAGTGTTTCATGCGCTTTCACAATAGATGTTACAGTTTCCGACTTGTAATGGTGAAAAGCAATGCATCTCAATAGCTAGTATTGTTTATTGCGGTTTTATGATGCTTCAAGTCTTGACCTAACCTTCGCACTTGTACGTAAAAGGCTCTCTTACACTGTTTCGTTCACACTTATTATATTTGCATGACCTCACAGTTTTTCACCAACTTAGTACAGTACAGAACGCTGTATCTCGCTAAATGACATCGTTATTTAAGGTTTCACGCTGCTTGCATGTGCTTTCACGAGAATATCACAATATAGCAGTTTCGCACTTGTAACGGTACAAGACGCACTATCTGGCTAGTTCACGCCGTGTTGTGTGCTATCACAATATTTCAGCTATCACAGTTTTGTACTCGCAACAAAACAACACTATCTTGTTAGATGAGGTCGTTTTTGGTGGTTTCACGACGCTACCTAGCTTAAACTAACATAACCCAACCTAACCTAACCTTCACAATTCTATCGTTAGAAAACATTTTACTCGCTACTTTACAACGCTTTCTGCAACATTACGACGGTTTCATGCGCCTTCACATTAGATGTCGCAGTTTCCGACTTGTTATGGTGAAAAACACTGCATCTCAATAGCTGACATTGTTTAATGCGGTTTTACAACGCTTCATAACTTAACCTAACCTAACCTTCACACTTCTATCTAATAAACGCTCAGTTACACTGTTTCGCTCACAATTACGATATTTCCATGACCTCACAGTTTTTCACCAACTTAGTACAGTACAGAACGCTGTATCTCGCTAAATGACATCGTTATTTAAGGTTTCACGTTGCTTGCATGCGCTTCCACGAGATTATCACAATATAGCAGGTTCGCAATTGTAACGGTACAAGACGCACTATCTGGCTAGTTCGCGCCATGTTGTGTGCTTTCACAATATTTCACCTATCGCAGTGTTTTTACTCGCAACAAAACAACACTATCTCGCTAGATGCTGTCGTTTTTGTGGTTTCACGACGCTACCTAGCTTAAACTAACATAACCCAACCTAACCTAACCTTCACAATTCTATCGTTAGAAAACATTTTACTCGCTACTTTACAATGCTTTCTGCAACGTTACGACGGTTTCATGCGCTTTCACATTAGATGTCGCAGTTTCCGACTTGTAAAGGGCCACGACGCCGCGATGACGCAGCGACACTCACCGTTCGCACTTCTGCAGATACTGCTCCTCGCTGCCCTGGGCCAGTCGCCGCTTGTCACCTCTGCCCAGCTGTTCGTGCCGTTCGAGCGTGACTGGCGTACTGGGTTGTGTCCCGTCTTCGACGGGCGATCTTTCGGCGACGACCTCTCTGCAGTTTTTGTGGCAGCACCGTCGCTTTCGGCCGCCATCCGGTTTCCTGCCTGGCAACAAGGAACTGCTACCGCTGTCCCGGCCACTTCGTGGGGTGCTCATAAGCGCGCGCATTTCGACGCCACTTCGGGCCACGACGCCGCGATGACGCAGCGACGCTCACCGTTCGCACTTCTGCAGGTCAGTTATTTTGACGTGCATGGCTACCGTGTCATTGATGTTTAAGTAATTGCGGTGTCGTGGCCCCCTTGTTGTTTTTTGAAGCGTGTTCGCGCGGCTGCAATGTACCTCTGGCGCCTGTTATTACTTCATGGTGACATTGAGTCAAATCCAGGGCCCATGTCTACGCCTCAGGAAGAGAAACTTGACTTTGTCTTCGATGCAGTTAAGCAGATGGAAGCCTCAAATATTTCTCTGCTTTAATCCGTAAATAAAGATTTGCACATTCATATTACCTTGAAAAATGATTACGAATCGCTTTCGAAACGAGTTACTGTACTTGAATCTAGGTTAGAGTCCTCTATCTCTGCACAAATCCCCGCAAACAATGACGTGAAACTGTCTGAAATGCAAAACCAGATTGTCATCCTGCAGTCTAAAATTCATTCGTGTGGTTCTTCGGAGGCCACCACTAGCCGTGACAATATTTCAATTATCCGGGACAAGATCGATGATCTCGAAAATCGGTCGCGAAGGTCAAATGTTTTATTTTATGGGATAGCGGACGCTGACCCAACGGAATCGTGGGAGGCCGTTCAAAAATCGTAACTGATTTTTGTCAGAATCAGCTCGGGCTCACTGTCACTTCTATCGTCCGTGCACATCGCTTGGGGCGTTTTTTACCCGATGAAACTCGGCCTATCATTGCCAAGTTCTTCAATGATAAAGAGGTGGAGGCAATAATAAGTTGTGGCAGTAAGCTGAAAGATACGTTGTTCGGCCTGTCACGTGACTTTTCTAAACCAGTTCGGGAAAAGCGGCGTAACTTACTGCAGTTCTCGAAAACAATAAAAAAGGAAAGTGACCGTGTGAGGCTCGTTTTGACAGGCTTCACATCAATGATGACGTTTATGTATGGGACCCCAATACCATTCAAGCCGCACCCATCACTAATCACGCTGCGCTATCTCAATCCTCTTCCGCTACGGTATGACTGCAGCCCGACCCTACCCCCCCCCCCCCGTTCAACAATTAACCATTCCTTATCATCGCACCAAAGAAGTTTTGGTGGTGTTCGTTTTTTGTACACGAACATTAGAAGCGTTCAGTGTAAAAGCATTCCGTTGTCATCCCTCGTTGATTCTTGCACACCAACCATCGTCGCACTAACTGAAACGTGGCTAAACGATGACATTCCTGACTGCAGTATTTTTCTCACGTGGGCAGATTACAAATTTTTTCGTTGTGATAGGAAACATAGAAGGGGAGGTGGCGTACTTCTGGCGATTAAAAATGATGTGCTTGCAGTACCTGTTCCGATTACCTCGTTTTTGGAATTTGTATGGGTATCCCTGAAGTGTGGCGGCCGCGTCATACTTATTGGTGTTTTTTACCGCCCCCCAGATGCAAATACTGACTTTTCTAATGAATTTACCCGTGTCTTGACGCTACTGTGTTCTCGTTTTCCTAATCCTCTCTTAATAATTTTTGGCTATTTTAATTTTCCGAGCATTTGCTGGTGAACTTTCGTCCAGTCTTCTCTCGACTTTTCCCTGGCTCAGCTAATTACTCAGCCCACGCTGTGTTCCGCCACATCAGCTAATATTCTAGACCTAGTATTTACCAACAACCCTGATATTTTTTCTGAAATTTCTCATCTTGACGGGCTTTCTGATCACGTCGTCCTTACTGGAAGCGTGCGAATTTCCCCTAATAAGCGCAAAACTACCAATGAGCAAATAAGGTGCTATAATAGAGCTGATTACGATAGCAATAATAATGAACTTCTGTCATTCTCAAATAACTTTTTAGGAGGGTATTTATCCCGATCCGTTGAAGATAATTGGCTTATGTTTAAAAATGCACTTACCAACTTAATCAGCAGGTTCATTTCCCTTATCACCATCAAAACTGTAAACACCGCTCCATGGTATAACCAACAGCTTCGACGCCTCAATAACAAAAAGAAAAGACTTTACCGTCACGCCAATAAAATAGACCCACTTTCAGTTTCCTGGTTACGCTACAAAACTTGTGATAAGGAATATCAGTCACTGCTCACATCAACTCGACGTCATTTCTTCAAACATGACTTAACATCTATGCTATTAAATAAACCTCGAAAATTTTTGCGTGTCACCAATCCTGTTCATCATCCTGATATAGTCCTTACCATCAGTAATAACAGCGTCATTCCCACGTCTCAGTGCGCACAAGTTTTAAACGACGCATTCATTTCGGTATTCACGTGTGAAGACATCCCGTCATGCCCGAAAGTTAACCTCATTCCTGATATCAGCATGCCAGAAATAGTAGTCAGTGAAGCGGGTATATTCTCCTTACTAAATAAACTCAAAATTTCTACTGCTTCTGATCATGTCGGCTTTAATAATAAGATACTAAAGAATATATCAGCTAGCATTTGTCCCATACTGTCCGCCCTTTTTTCACAATCGTTATCGTTAGGCTGCATCCCACATGACTGGCGAATCGCTAAAGTAATTCCCATCTTCAAGTCTGGTGAACGCTCATCGCCATTAAACTATCGTCCCATCTCATTAACCAGTACCATTTGTAAACTTCTTGAACATATAATCCACACCCAAGTAATTACCTACCTGGAAGATCATAACATACTACATAAATTTCAGCATGGCTTTCGCGGAGGATACTCATGTGACACGCAGCTCGCCGGCTTCATTCATGACATACATTCAGCTATCGACGGTGGATCCCAGGTTGATGCTATTTTCCTCGACTTTTCTAAAGCTTTTGACCGTGTCCCTCATCACCGGCTTCTAACCAAACTGTCTAGGCTTAACATTCACCCTAACATTTTTGGCATGGGTGAAAGATTTCCTTTCTTCTAGAACACAGTTCACGTCCGCTAACAATTGTAACTCTTCCTTCAGACCAGTAACTTCTGGAGTCCCACAGGGTAGCGTACTTGGTCCACTAATGTTTCTAATCTACATTAATGACTTGCCATCCTGTGTCTCATCCCGAATTAGAATTTTTGCTGACGACTGTGTGATTTACCAAATAATTTCCTCTGACAATGACCAGAAAGCTTTGCAAACTGATCTAAATGCTATTAATGCATGGTGCTCATCTTGGCTAATGACCCTAAACTGCTCTAAAACGAAGTCTACGTCTTTTAGAAAACACGTAACCCGGATTCCTACCTCCTACGTGTTGAATAATACTACTGTTGACTTCGTCTCTACTTATAAATATCTTGGAATTTATTTGCAACCTGATCTGACATGGCACTACCATATAAAACTCACCCTTGGCGGATCCTAACCGGTCTTTCGGATTTCTCAAGCGTAACCTTAAACAGGCTCCTCCTAACATACGCAAACTTGCATTTACTACACTAATACGTCCAAAATTAGAATATGCATCAGCCATTTCGGATCCCGAACATGCTTACATCATAAACGACATTGAATCACTGCTAAATCGTGCCGCTCGCTTCATATTTTCAGATTATTCACGTCATTCCAGCGTCACAGCACTAAAACGCCGAACAGAGCTACCCGAACTATTCCATCGTCGCAAACTTGCACGCCTATCACTTTTCCATAAACTTTATCACCACGTGTCACTTCACAGCGATTTCTTCGAGCCAGCTGCCGTTATTTTTCTTCACCGCGATCACCCCTACAAAGTTAAACGCTTAAACTGTGAGTCATCTGCTTTTTCCAAGTCATTCATTCCGCGTACCACAAACGATTGGAATAATCTACCATCCCACAATGCCTTAGAAAAAAACGCCACGAAATTTCAAGAACTAATTCAAAATACTGACATCATTTCTTCTTTTACTTGTTTTTCCCTATTTTCTATAACGTTCAGAGCAAACATGTAGTATTTCTACCATGATTCAGCTTATTTGAGGTGTGATGAGTGAGTGTATATTTTTTATTCGTTGTTGAGTGTACGCTTTATATGTTTTCTTTTTTTTATCAAGTGTATTGATTACTTTTCCTTGCATTTTTATAGGTTGTTCACTGTGTACTTATCTGTATTTTAATGATTTGTTGCCTATTTTTTTCTCTATTTTTGCTGTCGTTACCAATTACTTGTTATAACATTTATCTCAACCGTATTCTGTATTTATTTGAATTTTTTTACCTTTTTTTCCGTTTTTGACGTTTATTGTTTGTAATTTTGCTCATGTAACCCCCCCCCCCCTATGTCATACCGTCTCACGAGGGCCTTTAGGGGTAATATGAATAAATAAATAAATAAATAGTGGTGAAAAATGCATCTCAATAGCTGACATTGCTTAATGCGGTTTTACAACGCTTCATAACTTAACCTACCCTAACCTTCGCACTTCTATCTAATAAACACCCTGTTACACTGTTTCGCTCACAATTACGATATTTGCATGACCTCACAGTTTTTCACCAACTTAGTACAGTACAAAACGCTGTATCTCCCTAAATGACATCGTTATTTAAGGTTTCACGATGCTTGCATGCGCTTTCACGAGAATACCACAATATAGCAGTTTTGCACTTGTAACGGTACAAGACGCACGATCTGACTAGTTCACGCCGTGTTGTGTGCTTTCACAATATTTCAGCTATCACAGTTTCGTACTCGCAACAAAACAACACTATCTCGCTAGATGAGGTCGTTTTTGGTGGTTTCACGACGCTACCTAGCTTAAACTAACATAACCCAACCCAACCTAACCTTCACAATTCTATCGATAGAAAACGGTTTACTCGCTACTTTACAATGCTTTCTGCAACATTACGACGGTTTCATGCGATTTCACGTTAGATATCGCAGTTTCCGACTTGTAATGGTGAAAAATGCTGCATCTCAATAGCTAACATTGTTTAATGCGGTTTTATGATGCTTCAAGACTTGACCTAACCTAACCTTCGCACTTGTACGTAAAAGGCTATGTTACACTGTTTCGTTCGCAATTAATATATTTGCATGATCTCACAGTTTTTCACCAACTTAGTACAGTACAGAACGCTGTATCTCGCTAAATGACATCGTTATTTAAGGTTTCACGATGCTTGCATGCGCTTTCACGAGAATATCACAATATAGCAGTTTCGCACTTGTAACGGTACAAGACGCACTATCTGGCTAGTTCACGCCATGTTGTGTGCTTTCACACTAGTTCAGCTATCACAGTTTCCTACTCGCAACAAATCAACACTATCTCGCTAGATGAGGTCGTTTTTAGTGGTTTCACGACGCTACCTAGCTTAAACTAACATAACCCAACCTAACCTAACCTCAACAATTCCATCAATATAAAACGTTTTACTCGCTACTTTACAATGCTTTCTGCAACATTACGACAGTTTCATGCGATTTCACATTAGATATCGCTGTTTCCGACTTGTAATGGTGAAAAACACTGCATCTCAATAGCTGACATTGCTTAATGCGGTTTTACAACGCTTCATAACTTAACCTAACCTAACCTTCGCACTTCTATCTAATAAACGCTCTGTTACACTGTTTTGCTCACATTTACGATATTTGCGTGACCTCACAGTTTTTCACCAATTTTTTTTTTTGGCAGCGGCGGCGGTGGCACCAGCATCATCACTTACCCTGACCATCGTACACGCAGGCTTTTCATTGTTTCCACGTGCGGAGACTTGACTGCTGCCTGGGGACTTCACGGCTGCGTCTGCGCGGGATGCTTCCTGCGTTGCCACATCATACTGTCCAAACAGCGCTTACCCTCGGCCTGGCTTTCTGAGTGACGTCAGTCCCCGTGACCTCGGATTCGCACATCTTCTGGCTTTAAAGGAGCCACATCTTCGGCTTGACCGGCATTTTTGGCAGCGGCGGCGGTGGCACCGGCATCATCACTTACCCTGACCATCCTACACGCAGGTTTGTGCAGGACTTTTCATACTCCTTCTGGAACTTTTTTCCGCTGCTGCTGCCAAACTAGGAGTGTAGATGCCCAGTACTCAGATGCCCTCTGAACTCACGAAGTTTCTTAAAGATATTCGACAGGAAGTTCGTGACATGCGAAGCGCTATCGAAAAAGAACTCAGAAAAGAATTCAAAGATATGAAACAGTCTATCGACTTTTTCAGCACTCAATTTGATGCGATGGCGACACGCTGTTTGGCAATGGAAAAAGAAAACGCTTCTCTCAAAAAGGAAAACACTGCTTTAATAACCAAAGGTCGGGAACTTGGACATTAGGTTGCTGGCTTGGAAGAGAGGGTGACTACCCAAGAGCAGTATTCAAGAAACATTAACGTTGAAATTAAAGGTGTACCGTTTGTAAAAAATGAAAACCTTTCTGCAGTTTTAGGGAAGCTTGGTAGCCTTGTAGGTGAATCCGTCTGTGACAGCGATGTTGATGTTTGCCACCGTGTATCACGACAGGATGGTGGGTGTCCGAATGTTGTCGTTCAGTTTCGTTCGCGTACGAAGCGAGATGGTTTCATCAAAAAAGCACGGAAAAAGCGCATATCTGCCACTCATCTGGGTCACTCTGATGACACTTCCATTTTCATAAATGAACACTAGTGCCCAACGCTAAAGAAGCTTCTCGGACAGGCTGTTGCACGAAAGAAAGAAAGGCAGTGAAAGTACGTGTGGACACGGGAGGGCAAAGTTTTCGCGCGGAAAAGTGACAACTCACGTGTACTTCGCATATCTGTCGTTCAAGACCTTGAAAAAATGGAGTGATCTCACTCGTGAATTAGACGTTTTCCCCACTACGGCCCTTCATAATGGCCGATACACTACACACACCTAGCGACGTTAGCAGAATACTTTCTTCAAAGAAAAACAAATGTACGTCCTTCTTGCACTTGAACACGCAATCGGCGCGCAATAAGGACGATCGTCTGAGCGCGCTGCTTTCCTCTTTTGGTTTTCCATTTGACATTGTAATGTTGAGTGAAACATGGTATCGCAACGACGAAGTACTGCAGGTGTCTGGTTATGTTACGCATTATCTGAATCGACGCGATAAAAAAGGAGGCGGCGTTCTATAGCTAACTTGCATTGTGAAGTGTTGAAAAATTTTACTCGCACTACTACTGACTTTGAAATCTTGACTGTTCAGCATGGTCGTAGCATTTTTTCCGTAGTATATCGCCCACCTGTAGGAAACGTGGTAAACTTTCTCGAATACATTGACAATCTACTGTCCTGGGTTAATGATAACGATTACAGACTAGTTCTGGGTGGTGATATTATTAACATGTTTCATGACAGCTCGCTTCGCAGACGCACAATACGGGTGCTTGAATCAAATGCATGCACTAATACAATTTCCACACCTACTCGTATCCAAGGTAACTGCGAAAGTTTACTCGACATTTTTGTTACAAATATTGATGCACAAAACGTTGAATCGGGTGTCATCACGGCTCAGGTCAGCAACCACTTGCCCATATTTCTCATTGTGAATTCATCTATGTTGCCCTTGCATCCTTCCTCAGATCAGCACTACACATTTCAAGATATTAACGCATTCACTCTTGATAAATTCCGCGACGAAATCTCGCACATAAGCTGGCAAGCCGTGTACGACGAAAGCGACTGCGACAAAGCGTACGAGTTGTTTTTATCCGCATTTAAGAACGCTTACGCAAAATCATTCAAGCGTAAAACAAGAAAAGCCAGAAAAGCAAGAAAGCCATGGATTAATGACAGTGCGTTGAAATTGATAAAGCAAAAAGATGCTCTTTTTAAACAGTTCTTAAGGACAAGAGACGCAGTAGTTTGAGTCGCGTTTAAAAAACTCCGGAATAAAGTTAATGGGTTCCTAAGGGCAGCAAAGACACAGTACTTCGAGAAATTGTTCCCTGCCGAAACGATAATGCGAACCGATGTCAAATGGAGAAAGCTAAATAGTTTACTGCATGGAAACCAACAGGCAGATAATCTAGAGGAATTAACAGTAGACAGTGAGCTCATTTCAGGCACGGCCTTAGCTGAAGCTTTTAAGAACTATTTTGTGTCACTTGTAAATAGCTCCTATGATCCCCAATGCATAAAATATTTAAAACCCAAAATCGTTCACAGTGCATTCCTAAACCCGACAGACACTCAAGAGATACAAAGCATGTTTCGCAGTATTCGGAATATTAAAAGCGGCGATATTGATGAGTTGAAGATTCGCCCAGCAAAGCATGTACTAGATCTAATCGGTCCTGTCTTGGAGCACGTGTACAATCTTTCGCTGGCGAACGGCACATTTCCAAGACGCATGCAAATCGCGAAGGTAACAGCACTTTTCAAATCTGGCGACAAAAACAAGTTCTCGAACTATAGACCAATATCAATTCTGCCTATTTTTTCTAAATGTCTCGAGAAGCTGATAAATGTAAGAATAACCTCATTCTGTAGCAAGCACAATCTTCTTACAGATTTTCAATTTGGATTTAGAAAAGGTCGCTCAACTGCATTAGCATTATTGACCGAAACAGAAATAATTCTGCAAGGCTTTGAAGAAAATTTGGTTACCCTTGGCATATTCATTGATTTTTCAAAGGCCTTCGATAGCATCAATCACAACATTTTACTAACAAAACTTGATATTTACGGCTTTAGAGGAACATTTCTGAAACTAATTAGAAGTTATCTGCAGTATAGGTATCAAACTGTTGTTATAGGCAATCACTTTTCAAAATATTTACCGATACGTGCTGGGGTCTCGCAAGGGAGCATACTTGGACCACTATTGTTCAACATTTATATAAATGATTTAACGAATATTAAGACTACGGCGCGATTTGTTATCTATGCGGACGACACTAGTTTATTTATCACTTCTAGAAACGTTGCCGAACTCATCAGCACTGCCAATGATACTCTAGAACAAATAAACAAATGGAGTTTATCAAACTCGCTAAATATTAATGCTGCCAAAACAAAAGGCGTGCTTTTTCAACCAAAGAATAAAAAACAAGTAGTCCATGGATGTCTCCAGATAGAAACTTCCGGGATAGAAGTAGTACCTTCAGTCAAAAGTTTAGGTGTTATTTTTCAGGAAAACATGTTATGGAATGAACATATCAATACTATTGCCAATAAGCTTGCTCGAGTCACAGGTATACTAGTAAGATTACGCCTCTTGCTGCCATTGAAAGTGAAGCTCTTACTTTATAATTCTCTTTTTCTATCATATATCAATTATTGTCATCTCGTATGGGGCAACACAACCAGCTCAAACATCAACATTTTATTCCTTTTGCAAAAGAAAGCCGTTCGAACGATTGTAAATGCTCCATTCGATGCACACACGGACCCTTTTTTGACCAGTTAAATATCATACCATTAAAGGCAGTGTACAATACAATTTTCCAAAAACGGTTTTTAATAGAAAGAAAGAATAGCATGGGTTTTCTAGAGCAAATGTCAAGGCTCACATTAAATTCAAGCACGTTCAGTACACGTCACAAAGAAACGTGGCATGTTCCACATTGTAGAACAAATTATGGAAAACAAATTCTACGTCATGCCTTACCATCTTTGCTAAACTCTCTTCATTAACTGCCTTATTTCCCCTCCCGAAGGATCTGGATGTGCCGATCATACATCTTATTCGCTATTGTGTTTTAAATGAACATGCATTTTATGTTAAAAGTACAAGGCGAAGCGTTTTTGAACCTTGTATATTCATTAGTGAATACTTCTTATGCTCGTATGTTTACTATGTATTTTTGTGTATTTTTGTGTTGAAGGTGTATAGTGACGCGTTTCAAACTTTGTATATAAATTTGTTCATTGTTTTCGGATGCAACTGTTTTAAATTATATCTATTTCTTACTGTGCGTGTGTGTACATGAATCTGTTCTTGCATTGCATTTTTTATTCGCCCGCCGACTGCTTGTTGCGAAAAAAAAGGGGCACAGACCTCGTCAAGCCGTAATGTGGCTTTTTGTCTGTGTCTCTGTTATCTATACAATGTATAGATGCGAAAATAATGTTCAAGTTCAAGTACAGTACAGAACGCTGTATCTCGCTAAATGACATCGTTATTTCAGGTTTCTCGCTGCTTGCATGCGCTTTCACGAGAATATCACAATATAGCAGTTTCCACTTGTAACGGTACAAGAGAGAGAGAGAGAATAAACTTTATTGGGTTCCAGCATGCGGGATTCCCTCCGGCCGCGCAGGGCGTGGGGTTCACCCTATCTCACGTTACACTAGAAGTCCTAATGTCACGCGGGCCTAGACCTCAAGGCCTTCGTGCCCCGTCGCCGCTCGGGTTACTGAGGGTGTCCCCCTTTCGCCTTTGCAGCGCCAGTGCGACCTCGAGCTGCCGGACGGCCCTTCGCTGGTCTTCTGGGTCCGTAGACCCCACACGCTGTTCTACTTGCGGCGGTAACACCGGACCGTCCGCGCTGTCTGCGTCACATCCCCAGAGTATGTGAGCCAGGGTGGCTCTCGCGCTCGCGCACACACTGCACATTTCACTCACGTAGAGTTCGGGGCACACGTGTCGCGCTAGCGATGGGGTCAGCACAGTCTCGGTTTGGAGCTGGCGCAACCTCACCGCCTCCCACCGGGTAAGATCCCTGTGCGGAGGCGGGAAGCCACGCCGTTGCTCCCTGTACCACGCGAGGATGTCGCCGTAATCGAGCAGCTGCTCCTCGCCTTCTTCTTTGGTCGTCGTCGTGTCTTCGGAGGCGGGCGCGGCCGCGGTCCGGCACGTGGCGAGACCACGGGCCGCGGCATCCGCCTCCTCGTTGCGGTTCGGAGATCCTGGTATCAGGTCCCTACCCATGTGAGCCGGGAACGGTACAAGACGCACTATCTGACTAGTTCACACCGTGTTGTGTGCTTTCACAACATTTCAGCTATCACAGTTTCGTACTCGCAACAAAACAACACTATCTCGTTAGATGAGGTCGTTTTTGGTGGTTTCACGACGCTACCTAGCTTAAACTAACATAACCCAACCTAACCTAACCTTCGCAATTCTATCGTTAGAAAACGTTTTACTCGCTACTTTACCATGCTTTCTGCAACATTACGACGGTTTTATGCGCTTTCACATTATATGTCGCAGTTTCTGACATATAATGGTGAAAAACACTGCATCTCAATAGCTAACATTGTTTAATGTGGTTTTATGATGCTTGAAGACCTGAGCTGACCTAACCTTCGCACTTGTACGTAAAAGGCTCTGTTACACTGTTTCGTTCACAATTAATATATTTGCATGATCTCACAGTTTTTCACCCACTTCGTACAGTACAGAACGCTGTATCTCGCTAAATGACATCATTATTTAAGGTTTCACGATGCTTGCATGCGCTTTCACGAGATTATCACAATATAGCAGTTTCGCACTTGTAACGGTACAAGACGCACTATCTGGCCAGTTCACGCTGTGTTGTGTGCTTTCACAATATTTCAGCTATCACAGTTTCGTACTCGCAACAAAACAACACTCTCTCGTTAGACGAGGTCGTTTTTGGTGGTTTCAAAACGCTACCTAGCTTAACCTAACATAACCCAACCTAACCTAACCTTCGCAATTCGATCGTTACAAAACGTTTTACTCGCTAATTTACAATGCTCTCTGCAACATTACGACGCTTTTATGCGCTTTCACAATAGATGTCGCAGTTTCCGACTTGTAATGGTGAAAAACGCTGCATCCCAATAGCTAACATTCTTTATTGCGGTTTTATGATGCTTCAAGACTTGACCTAACCTAACCTTCGCGCTTGTACGTAAAAGGCTCTGTTACACTGTTTTGTTCACAATTATTATATTTGCATAATCTCACAGTTTTTCACCAACTTAGTACAGTACAGAACGCTGTATCTCGCTAAATGAGATCGTTATTTAAGGTTTCACGATGCTTGCATGCGCTTTCACGAGAATATCACAATATAGCAGTTTCGCACTTGTAACGGTACAAGACGCACTATCTGGCCAGTTCACGCCGTGTTGTGTGCTTTCACAATATTTCAGCTATCGCAGTTTTGCAATCGCAACAAAACAACACTATTTCGTTAGATGAGGTCGTTTTTGGTGGTTTCACGACGCTACTTAGCTTAAACTAACATGACCCAACCCAACCTAACCTAACCTTCGCTATTAATATCGTTAGAAAACGTTTTACTCGCTAATTTACAATGCTTTCTGCAAAATTACGACGGTTTTTTGCGCTTTCACATAAGATGTCGCAGTTTCCGACTTGTAATGGTGAAAAACACTGCATCCCAATAGCTAACATTGTTTAATGCGGTTTTATGATGCTTCAAGAGGTAACCAAACCTTCGCACTTGTACGTAAAAGGCTCTGTTACACTGTCTCGTTCACAATTAATATATTTGCATGAGCTTACAGTTTTTCACCAACTTAGTACAGTACAGAACGCTGTATCTCGCTAAATGAGATTGTTATTTAAGGTTTCACGATGCTTGCATGCGCTTTCACGAGAATATCACAATGTAGCAGTTTCGCACTTGTAACGGTACAAGACGCACTATCTGGCTAGTTCACGCCGTGTTGTGTGCTTTCACAATATTTCAGCTATCACAGTTCCATACTCGCAACAAAACAACACTATCTCGTTTGACGAGGTCGTTTTTGGTGGTTTCAAGACGCTACCTAGCTTAAACTAACATAACCCGACCTAACTTAACCTTCGCAATTCTATCGTTAGAAAACGTTTTACTCTCTACTTCACAATGCTTTCTGCAACATTACGACGGTTTCGTGCGTTTTCACATGAGATATTGCAGTTTCCGACTTGTAATGGTGAAAAACACTGCATCTCAATAGCTGACTATACTTAATACGGTTTTACAACGCTCCATAACTTAACCTAACCTAACCTTCGCACATCTATCTAATAAACACTCTGTTACACTGTTTCGCTCACAATTACGATATTTGCATGACCTCACAATTTTTCACCACCTTAGTACAGTACAGAACGCTGTCTCGCTAAATGATATCGTTATTTCAGGTTTCACGCTGCTTGCATGCGCTTTCACGAGAATATCACAATATAGCAGTTTGGCACTTGTAACGGTACAAGACGCACTATCTGGCTAGTTCACGCCGTGTTGTGGGCTTTCACAATATTTCAGCTATCGCAGTTTCGTACTCGCAACAAAACAACACTATCTCGTTAGATGAAATCGTTTTTGGTGGTTTCACGACGTACCTAGCTTAAACTAACATAACCCAACCTAACCTAACCTTCGCAATTCTATCGTTAGAAAACGTTTTACTCGCTACTTTACGATGCTTTCTGCAACATTACGACGGTTTTATGCGCTTTCACATAGATGTCGCAGTTTACGACTTGTAATGGTGAAAACACTGCATCTCAATAGCTAACATTGTTTAATGTGGTTTTATGATGCTTCAAGACCTGAGCTAACCAAACATTCGCACTTGTACGTAAAAGGCTCTGTTACACTGTTTCTTTCACAATTAATAAATTTGCATGATCTTGCAGTTTTTCACCAACTTAGTACAGTACAGAACGCTGTATCTCGCTAAATGAGATTGTTATTTAAGGTTTCACGATGCTTGCATGCGCTTTCACGAGAATATCACAATATAGCAGTTTCGCACTTGTAACGGTACAAGACGCACTATCTGGCCAGTTCACGCTGTGTTGTGTGCTTTCACAATATTTCAGCTATCACAGTTTCGTACTCGCAACAAAAGAACACTCTCTCGTTAGACGAGGTCGTTTTTGGTGGTTTCAAAACGCTACATAGCTTAACCTAACATAACCCAACCTAACCTAACCTTCGCAATTCGATCGTTAGAAAACGTTTTACTCGCTACTTTACAATGCTTTCTGCAACATTACGACGCTTTTATGCGCTTTCACAATAGATGTCGCAGTTTCCGACTTGTAATGGTGAAAAACGCTGCATCCCAATAGCTAACATTCTTTAATGCGGTTTTATGATGCTTCAAGACTTGACCTAACCTAACCTTCGCGCTTGTACGTAAAAGGCTCTGTTACACTGTTTCGTTCACAATTATTATATTTGCATGATCTTACAGTTTTTCACCAACTTAGTACAGTACAGAACGCTGTATCTCGCTAAATGAGATTGTTATTTAAGGTTTCACGATGCTTGCATGCGCTTTCACGAGAATATCACAATATAGCAGTTTCGCACTTGTAACGGTACAAGACGCACTATCTGGCCAGTTCACGCTGTGTTGTGTGCTTTCACAATATTTCAGCTATCACAGTTTCGTACTCGCAACAAAACAACACTCTCTCGTTAGACGAGGTCGTTTTTGGTGGTTTCAAAACGCTACCTAGCTTAACCTAACATAACCCAACCTAACCTAACCTTCGCAATTCGATCGTTAGAAAACGTTTTACTCGCTACTTTACAATGCTTTCTGCAACATTACGACGCTTTTATGCGCTTTCACAATAGATGTCGCAGTTTCCGACTTGTAATGGTGAAAAACGCTGCATCCCAATAGCTAACATTCTTTAATGCGGTTTTATGATGCTTCAAGACTTGACCTAACCTAACCTTCGCGCTTGTACGTAAAAGGCTCTGTTACACTGTTTCGTTCACAATTATTATATTTGCATGATCTCACAGTTTTTCACCAACTTAGTACAGTACAGAACGCTGTATCTCGCTAAATGAGATCGTTATTTAAGGTTTCACGATGCTTGCATGCGCTTTCACGAGAATATCACAATATAGCAGTTTCGCACTTGTAACGGTACAAGACGCACTATCTAGCCAGTTCACGCCGCGTTGTGTGCTTTCACAATATTTCAGCTATCGCAGTTTTGCAATCGCAACAAAACAACACTATCTCGTTAGATGAGGTCGTTTTTGGTGGTTTCACGACGCTACCTAGCTTAAACTAACATGACCCAACCCAACCTAACCTAACCTCCGCTATTAATATCGTTAGAAAACGTTTTACTCGCTAATTTACAATGCTTTCTGCAAAATTACGACGGTTTTTTGCGCTTTCACATAAGATGTCGCAGTTTCCGACTTGTAATGGTGAAAAACACTGCATCCCAATAGCTAACATTGTTTAATGCGGTTTTATGATGCTTCAAGACTTGACCTAACCTAACCTTCGCACTTGTACGTAAAAGGCTCTGTTACACTGTTTCGTTCACAATTATTATATTTGCGTGATCTCACAGTTTTTCACCAACTTAGTACAGTACAGAACGCTGTATCTCGCTAAATGACATCATTACTTAAGGTTTCACGATGCTTGCATGCGCTTTCACGAGAATATCACAATATAGCAGTTCCCCACTTGTAATGGTACAAGACGCACTATCTGGCTAGTTCACGCCGTGTTGTCTGCTTTCACAATATTTCAGCTATCACAGTTTCGTACTCGCACAAAAACAACACTATCTCGCTGGATGAGGTCGTTTTTGGTGGTTTCACGACGCTACCTAGCTTAAACTAACATAACCGAACCGAACCTAACCTTCGCAATTCTATCGTTAGAAAACGTTTTACTCGCTACTTTACAATGCTTTCTGCAACCTTACGACGGTTTCATGCGCTTTCACATTAGATGTCGCAGTTTCCGACTTGTTATGGTGAAAAACACTGCATCTCAATAGCTGACATTGTTTAATGCGGTTTCACAACGCTTCATAACCTAACCTAACCTTCGCACTTCTATTTTAAAAACGCTCTGTTACACTGTTTCGGTCACAATTATGATATTTGCATGACCTCACAGTTTTTCACCAACTTAGTACAGTACAGAACGCTGTATCTCGCTAAATGACATCGGTATTTAAGGTTTCACGTTGCTTGCATGCGCTTTCACGAGAATATCACAATATAGCAGGTTCGCAATTGTAACGGTACAAAACGCACTATCTGGCTAGTTCGCGCCGTGTTGTGTGCTTTCAAAATGTTTCAGCTATCACAGTTTCGTACTCGCTACAAAACAACACTATCTCGTTAGACGAGGTCGTTTTTGGTGGTTTCACGACGCTACCTAGCTTAAACTAACATAACCCAACCTAACTTAACCTTCGCAATTCTATCGTTAGAAAACGTTTTACTCGCTACTACACAATGCTTTCTGCAACATTACGAGGGGTTCGTGCGTTTTCTCATTAGATATTGCAGTTTCCGACTTGTAATGGTGAAAAACACTGCATCTCAATGGCTGACTATGCTTAATACGGTTTTACAACGCTTCATAACTTAACCTAACCTAACCTTCGCACTTCTATCTAAAAAACGCTCTGTTACACTGTTTCGCTCACAATTACAATATTTGCATGACCTCACAGTTTTTCACCAACTTAGTACAGTACAGAACGCTGTATCTCGCTAAATGACATCGTTATTTAGGGTTTCACGTTGCTTGCATGCGCTTTCACGAGAATATCTCAATTTAGCTGGTTCGCAATTGTAACGGTACAAAACGCACTATCTGGCTAGTTCGCGCCGTGTTGTGTGCTTTCACAATATTTCACTTATCGCAGTTATTTTACTCGCAACAAAACAACACAATCTCGTTAGACGAGGTCGTTTTTTGTGGTTTCACGACGCTACCTAGCTTAAACTAACATAACCCAACCTAACTTAACCTTCGCAATTCTATCGTTAGAAAACGTTTTACTCGCTACTACACAATGCTTTCTGCAACATTACGAGGGGTTCGTGCGTTTTCTCATTAGATATTGCAGTTTCCGACTTGTAATGGTGAAAAACACTGCATCTCAATGGCTGACTATGCTTAATACGGTTTTACAACGCTTCATAACTTAACCTAACCTAACCTTCGCACTTCTATCTAATAAACGCTCTCTTACACTGTTTCGCTCACAATTACGATATTTGCATGACCTCACAGTTTTTCACCAACTTAGTACAGTACAGAACGCTGTATCTCGCTAAATGACATCGTTATTTAAAGTTTCATGATGCTTGCATGCGCTTTCACGAGAATAGCACAATATAGCAGGTTCGCACTTGTAACGGTACAAGACGCACTATCTGGCTAGTTCGCGCCGTGTTGTGTGCTTTCACAATATTTCACCTATCGCAGTGTTTTTACTCGCAACAAAACAACACTATCTCGCTAGATGCTGTCGTTTTTGGTGGTTTCACGACGCTACATAGCTTAAACTAACATAACCCAACCTAACCTAACCTTCGCAACTCTATCGTTAGAAAACGTTTTACTCGCTGCTTTACAATGCTTTCTGCAACATTACGACGGTTTCCTGCGTTTACACATTAGATATCGCAGTTCCCGACTTGTAATGGTGAAAAACACTGCATCTCAATAGCTGACATTGCTTAATACGGTTTTACAACGCTTCATAACTTAACCTAACCTAACCTTCGCACTTCTATCTAATAAACGCTCTCTTACATTGTTTCGCTCACAATTACGATATTTGCATGACCTCACAGTTTTTCACCAACTTAGTACAGTACAGAACGCTGTATCTCGCTAAATGACATCGTTATTTAAGGTTTCACGTTGCTTGCATGGGCTTTCACGAGAATATCACAATATAGCAGGTTCGCAATTGTAACGGTATAAGACGCACTATCTGCCTAGTTCGCGCCGTGTTGTGTGCTTTAGCAATGTTTCAGCTATCACAGTTTCGTACTCGCAACAAAACAACACTCGTTGTTTTGTTGCGAGTCGATCTCGTTAGACGATCTCGTTAGACGAGGTCGTTTTTGGTGGTTTCACGACGCTACCTAGCTTAAACTAACATAACCCAACCTAACCTAACCTTCACAATTCTATCGTTAGAAAACGTTTTACTCGCTACTTTACAATGCTTTCTGCAACGTTACGACGGTTTCATGCGCTTTCACATTAGATGTCGCAGTTTCCGACTTGTAAAGAGCCACGACGCCGCGATGACGACGCGATACTCACCATTCGCACTTCTGCAGATACTGCTCCTTGCTGCCCTGGGCCAGTCGCCGCTTGTCACCTCTGCCCAGCTGTTCGTGCCGTTCGAGCGTAACTGGCGTACTGGGTTGTGTCCCGTCTTCGACGGGCCATCGTTCGGCGACGGCCTCTCTGCAGTTTTTGTGGCAGCACCGTCGCTTTCGGCCGCCATCCGGTTTCCTGCCTGGCAACAAGGGACTGCTTCCGCTGTCCCGGCCACTTCGTGGGGTGCTCACAAGCACGCGCATTTCGACGCCACTTCGGGCCACGACGCCGCGATGACGCAGCGACACTCACCGTTCGCACTTCTGCAGGTCAGTTATTTTGACGTGCATGGCTACCGTGTCATTGATGTTTGTGTAATTGCGGTGTCGTGGCCCCCTTGTTGTTTTTTGAAGCGTGTTCGCGCGGCTGCAATGTACCTCTCGCACCTGTTATTACTTCATGGTGACATTGAGTCAAATCCAGGGCCCATGTCTAAGCCTCAGGAAGAGAAACTTGACTTTGTCTTCGATGCAGTTAAGCGGATGGAAGCCTCAAATATTTCTCTGCTTGAATCCGTAAATAAAGTTTTGCACATTCATATTACCTTGAAAAACGATTACGAATCGCTTTTGAAACGGGTTACTGAACTTGAATCTAGGTTAGAGTCCTTTATCTCTGCACAAATCCCCGCAAACAATGACGCGAAACTGTCTGAAATGCAAAACCATATTGTCGTCCTGCAGTCTAAAATTCAGTCGTGTGGTTCTTCGGAGGCCACCACTAGCCGTGACAATATTTCAATTATCCGGGACAACATCGATGATCTTGAAAATCGGTCGCGAAGGTCAAATGTTTTATTTTATGGGATAGCGGACGGTGACCCAACGGAATCGTGGGAGGCCGTTCAAAAAATCGTAACTGATTTTTGTCAGAATCAGCTCGGGCTAACTGTCACTTCTATCGCCCGTGCACATCGCTTGGGGCGTTTCTTAGCCGATAAAACTCGGCCTATCATTGCCAAGTTCTTCGATGATAAAGAGTTGGAGGCAATAGTAAGTCGTGGCAGTAAGCTGAAAAATACGTTGTTCGGCCTGTCACGTGACTTTTCTAAACCAGTTCGGGAAAAGCGGCGTAACTTACTGCAGTTCTCAAAAACAATAAAAAAGGAAAGTGACCGTGTGAGGCTCGTTTTGACAGGCTTCACATCAATGATGACGTTTATGTATGGGACCCCAATACCATTCAAGCCGCACCCATCACTAATCACGCTGCGCTATCTCAATCCTCTTCCGCTACGGTATGACTGCAGCCCGACCCTACTCCCCGTTCAACAATTAACCATTACTTATCATCGCACCAAAGAAGTTCTGGTGGTGTTCGTTTTTTGTACACGAACATTAGAAGCGTTCAGTCCAAAAGCATTCCGTTGTCATCCCTCGTTGATTCTTGCCCACCAACCATCGTCGCACTAACTGAAACGTGGCTAAACGATGACATTCCTGACAGCAGTATTTTTCTCACGTGGGCAGATTACAATTTTTTCGCTGTGATAGGAAACATAGAAGGGGAGGTGGCGTACTTCTGGCGATAAAAAATGATGTGCTTGCAGTACCTGTTCCGGTTACCTCGGTTTTGGAATGTGTATGGGTATCCCTGAAGTGTGGCGGCCGCGTCATACTCATTGGTGTTTTTTACCGCCCCCCAGATGCAAATACTGACTTTTCTAATGAATTTACCCGTCTCTTGACGCTACTGTGTTCTCGTTTTCCTAATTCTCTCTTAATAATTTTTGGCGATTTTAATTTTCCGAGTATTTGCTGGTCAACTCTATCCTTTAGGGATGGTCAAAGTGAAGCTCATAATTTCGTCCAGTCTTCTCTCGACTTTTCCGTGGCTCAGCTAATTACTCATTCAACGCGGTGTTCCGCCGCATCAGCTAATATTCTAGACCTAGTATTTACGAACAACGCTGATATTTTTTCTAAAATTACTCATCTTGACGGGCTTTCTGATCCCGTCTTTCTTACTGGAAGCGTCCGGAGTTCCCCTAATAAGCGCAAAACTACCAATAAACAAATAAGGTGCTATAATAGAGCTGATTACGATAGCATTAATAATGAACTCCTGTCATTCTCAAATAACTTTTAGGAGGGTATTTATCCCGATCCGTTGAAGATAATTGGCTTATATTTAAAAATGCACTTATAAACTTAATCAGCAGGTTCATTCCCCTTATCACCATCAAAACTGTAAACACCGCTCCATGGTATAACCAACAGCTTCAACGCCTCAATAACAAAACGAAAAGACTTTACCGCCACGCCAATAAAATAGACCCCCTTTCAGTTTCCTGGTTACGCTACAAAACATGTGATAAGGAATATCAGTCACTGCTCACATCAACTCGACGTCATTTCTTCAAACATGACTTAACATCTATGCTATTAAATAACCCTCGGAAATTTTGGCGTGTCATCAATCCTGTTGATCATCCTGACATAGTCCTTACCACCAGTGACAACAGCGTCATTCCCACGTCTCAGTGCGCACAAGTTTTAAACGACGCATTCATTTCGGTATTCACGTGTGAAGACATCCCGTCATGTTCGAAAGTCAACCTCATTCCTGATATCAGCATGCCAGAAATTATAGTCAGTGAAGCGGGTATATTCTCCTTACTAAATAAACTCAAAATTTCTACTGCTTCTGATCATGTCGGCTTTAATAATAAGATACTAAAGAATATATCAGCTAGCATTTGTCCCATACTGTCCGCCCTTTTTTCACAATCGTTATCGTTAGGCTGCATCCCACATGACTGGCGAATCGCTGAAGTAATACCCATCTTCAAATCTGGTGAACGCTCATCGCCATTAAACTATCGTCCCATCTCATTAACCAGTACCATTTGTAAACTTCTTGAACATACAATCCACACCCAAGTAATTACCTACCTGGAAGATCATAACATACTACATAAATTTCAGCATGGCTTTCGCGGAGGATACTCATGTGACACGCAGCTCGCCGGCTTCATTCATGACATACATTCAGCTCTCGACGGTGGATCCCAGGTTGATACTATTTTCCTCGACTTTTCTAAAGCTTTTGACCGTGTCCCTCATCACCACCTTCTATCCAAACTGTCTAGGCTTAACATTCACCCTAACATTTTGGCATGGGTAAAAGATTTCCTTTCTTCTAGAACACAGTTCACGTCCGCTAACAATTGTAACTCTTCCTTCAGACCAGTAACTTCTGGAGTCCCACAGGGTAGCGTACTTGGTCCACTACTGTTTCTAATCTACATTAATGACTTGCCATCCTGTGTCTCATCCCGAATTAGAATTTTTGCTGACGACTGTGTGATTTACCGAATAATTTCCTCTGACAATGACCGGAAAGCTTTGCAAACTGATCTAAATGCTATTATTGCATGGTGCTCATCTTGGATAATGACCCTAAACTGCTCTAAAACGAAGTCTACGTCTTGCAGTAAACACATAACCCGGATTCCTACCTCCTACGTGTTGAATAATACTACTGTTGACCTCGTCTCCACTTATAAATATCTTGGAATTCATTTGCAACACGATCTGACATGGCACTGCCATATAAAACTCACCCTGGCGGCTGGTAACCGGTCTTTCGGACTTCTCAAGTGTAACCTTAAGCAGGCTCCTCCTAACATACGCAAACTTGCATTTACTACACTAATACGTCCAAAATTAGAATATGCATCAGCCATTTGGGATCTCGAACATCCTCACATCATAAACGACATTGAATCATTGCAAAATCGTGCCGCTCGCTTCATATTTTCAGATTATTCACGTCATTCCAGCGTCACAGCACTAAAACGCCAAGCAGAGCTACCCGAACTATTCCATCGTCGCAAACTTGCACGCCTATCACTTTTCCATAAACTTTATCACCACGTGTCACTTCACAGCGATTTCTTCGAGCCAGCTGCCGTTATTTTTCCTCACCGCGATCACCCCTACAAAGTTAAACGCTTAAACTGTGAGTCATCTGCTTTTTCCAAGTCATTCATTCCGCGTACCACAAACGATTGGAATAATCTACCATCCCACAATGCCTTAGAAAAAAACGCCACAAAATTTCAAGAACTAATTCAAAATACTGACATCATCTAACTTTTCTTCTTTTACTTGTTTTTCCCTATTTTCTATAACGTTCAGAGCACACGTGTAGTATTTTTACCTTGATTCAGCTTATTTGAGGTGTGATGAGTGAGTGTATATTTTTTATTCGTTTTTGAGTGTACGCTTTATATGTTTTCTTTTTTTTATCAAGTGTATTGATTACTTTTCCTTGCATTTTTATAGGTTGTTCACTGTGTACTTATCTGTATTTTAATGATTTGTTGCCTATTTCTTTCTCTATTTTTGCTGTCTTTACCAATTACTTGTTATAACATTTATCTCAACCGTAGTCTGTATTTATCTGAATTTTTTGACCTTTTTTTCGTTTTTGACGTTTATTGTTTGTAATTTTGCTCATGTAACCCCCCTCCTATGTAATACCGTCTCACGAGGGCCTTTAGGGGTAATATGAATAAATAAATAAATAAATAAATAATGGTGAAAAATCTGACATTGCTTAATGCGGTTTTACAACGCTTCATAACTTAACCTAACCTAACCTTCGCACTTCTATCTAATAAACACCCTGTTACACCGTTTCGCTCACAATTACGATATTTGCATGACCTCACAGTTTTTCACCAACTTAGTACAGTACAAAACGCTGTATCTCCCTAAGTGACATCGTTATTTAAGGTTTCACGATGCTTGCATGCGCTTTCCCGAGAATACCACACTATAGCAGTTTCGCACTTGTAACGGTACAAGACGCACTATCTGACTAGTTCACGCCGTGTTGCGTGCTTTCACAATATTTCAGCTATCACAGTTTCGTACTCGCAACAAAACAACACTATCTCGCTAGATGAGGTCGTTTTTGGTGGTTTCACGACGCTACCTAGCTTAAACTAACATAACCCAACCTAACCTAACCTTCACAATTCTATCGATAGAAAACGTTTTACTCGCTACTTTACAATGCTTTCTGCAACATTACGACGGTTTCATGCGATTTCACGTTAGATATCACCGTTTCCGACTTGTAATGGTGAAAAATGCTGCATCTCAATAGCTAACATTGTTTAATGCGGTTTTATGATGCTTCAAGACTTGACCTAACCTAACCTTCGCACTTGTACGTAAAAGGCTATGTTACACTGTTTCGTTCGCAATTACGATATTTGCATGACCTCACAGTTTTTCATCAACTTAGTACAGTACAGAAAGCTGTATCTCGCTAAATGACATCGTTATATATGGTTTCATGATGCTTGCATGCGCTTTCACGAGAATATCACAATATAGCAGTTTCGCACTTGTAACGGTACAAGACGCACTATCTGGCTACTTCACGCCGTGTTGTGTGCTTTCACAATATTTCAGCTATCAGAGTTTCGTACTCGACACAAAACAACACTATCTCGTTAGACGAGGTCGTTTTTTGTGGTTTCACGACGCTACCTAGCTGAAACTGACATAACCCAACCTAACTTAACCTTCGCAATTCTATCGTTAGAAGACGTTTTACTCGCTACTTTACAATGCTTTCTGCAACATTACGACGGTTGTATGCGCTTTCACATTAGATGTCGCAGTTTCCGACTTGTAATGGGGAAAAACAATGCACCTCAATAGCTAACATTGTTTAATGCGGTTTTATGATGCTTCAAGTCTTGACCTAACCTAACCTTCGCACTTGTACGTAAAAGGCTCTGTTACACTGTTTCGTTCAAAATTAATATATTTGAATGATCTTACAGTTTTTCACCAACTTAGTACAGTACAGAACGCTGTATCTCGCTAAATGAGATCGTTATTTAAGGTTTCACGCTGCTTGCATGCGCTTTCACGAGAATATCACAATATAGCAGTTTGGCACTTGTAACGGTACAAGACGCACTATCTGGCTAGTTCATGCCGTGTTGTGGGCTTTCACAATATTTCAGCTATCGCAGTTTCGTACTCGCAACAAAACAACACTATCTCGTTAGATGAAATCGTTTTTGGTGGTTTCACGACGTACCTAGCTTAAACTAACATAACCCAACCTAACCTAACCTTCGCAATTCTATCGTTAGAAAACGTTTTACTCGCTACTTTACGATGCTTTCTGCAACATTACGACGGTTTTGTGCGCTTTGACATAGATGTCGCAGTTTACGACTTGTAATGGTGAAAACACTGCATCTCAATAGCTAACATTGTTTAATGCGGTTTTATGATGCTTCAAGTCTTGACCTAACCTAACCTTCGCACTTGTACGCAAAACGCTCTCTTACACTGCTTCGTTCAAACTTAATATATTTGCATGACCTCACAGTTTTTTACCAACGTATTACAGTACAGAACGCTGTATCCCGCTAAATGACCTCGTTATTTAAGGTTTCACGATGCTTGCATGCGCTTTCACTAGAATATCACAATATAGCAATTTCGCAACTTGTAACGCTACAAGACGCACTATCTGGCTAGTTCGCGCCGTGTTGTGTGCTTTCACAATATTTCAGCTATCACAGTTTCGTACTCGCAACAAAACAACACTATCTCGTTAGATGAAGTCGTTTTTGGTGGTTTCACGACGCTACCTAGCTCAAACTAACATAACCCAACCTAACCTAACCTTCGCAATTCTATCGTTAGAAAACATTTTACTCGCTACTTTACAATGCTTTCTGCAACCTTACGACGGTTTCATGCGCTTTCACATTAGATATCGCAGTTTCCGACTTGTTATGGTGAAAAACACTGCATCTCAATAGCTGACATTGTTTAATGCGGTTTCACAACGCTTCATAACCTAACCTAACCTTCGCACTTCTATTTTAAAAACGCTCTGTTACACTGTTTCGGTCACAATTATGATATTTGCATGACCTCACAGTTTTTCACCAACTTTGTACAGTACAGAACGCTGTATCTCGCTAAATGACATCGGTATTTAAGGTTTCACGTTGCTTGCATGCGCTTTCACGAGAATATCACAATATAGCAGGTTCGCAATTGTAACGGTACAAAACGCACTATCTGGCTAGTTCGCGCCGTGTTGTGTGCTTTCAAAATGTTTCAGCTATCACAGTTTCGTACTCGCTACAAAACAACACTATCTCGTTAGACGAGGTCGTTTTTGGTGGTTTCACGACGCTACCTAGCTTAAACTAACATAACCCAACCTAACTTAACCTTCGCAATTCTATCGTTAGAAAACGTTTTACTCGCTACTTCACAATGCTTTCTGCAACATTACGAGGGGTTCGTGCGTTTTCTCATTAGATATTGCAGTTTCCGACTTGTAATGGTGAAAAACACTGCATCTCAATGGCTGACTATGCTTAATACGGTTTTACAACGCTTCATAACTTAACCTAACCTAACCTTCGCACTTCTATCTAAAAAACGCTCTGTTACACTGTTTCGCTCACAATTACAATATTTGCATGACCTCACAGTTTTTCACCAACTTAGTACAGTACAGAACGCTGTATCTCGCTAAATGACATCGTTATTTAGGGTTTCACGTTGCTTGCATGCGCTTTCACGAGAATATCTCAATTTAGCTGGTTCGCAATTGTAACGGTACAAAACGCACTATCTGGCTAGTTCGCGCCGTGTTGTGTGCTTTCACAATATTTCACTTATCGCAGTTATTTTACTCGCAACAAAACAACACTATCTCGTTAGACGAGGTCGTTTTTTGTGGTTTCACGACGCTACCTAGCTTAAACTAACATAACCCAACCTAACTTAACCTTCGCAATTCTATCGTTAGAAAACGTTTTACTCGCTACTTCACAATGCTTTCTGCAACATTACGAGGGGTTCGTGCGTTTTCTCATTAGATATTGCAGTTTCCGACTTGTAATGGTGAAAAACACTGCATCTCAATGGCTGACTATGCTTAATACGGTTTTACAACGCTTCATAACTTAACCTAACCTAACCTTCGCACTTCTATCTAATAAACGCTCTCTTACACTGTTTCGCTCACAATTACGATATTTGCATGACCTCACAGTTTTTCACCAACTTAGTACAGTACAGAACGCTGTATCTCGCTAAATGACATCGTTATTTAAAGTTTCATGATGCTTGCATGCGCTTTCACGAGAATAGCACAATATAGCAGGTTCGCACTTGTAACGGTACAAGACGCACTATCTGGCTAGTTCGCGCCGTGTTGTGTGCTTTCACAATATTTCACCTATCGCAGTGTTTTTACTCGCAACAAAACAACACTATCTCGCTAGATGCTGTCGTTTTTGGTGGTTTCACGACGCTACATAGCTTAAACTAACATAACCCAACCTAACCTAACCTTCGCAACTCTATCGTTAGAAAACGTTTTACTCGCTGCTTTACAATGCTTTCTGCAACATTACGACGGTTTCCTGCGTTTTCACATTAGATATCGCAGTTCCCGACTTGTAATGGTGAAAAACACTGCATCTCAATAGCTGACATTGCTTAATACGGTTTTACAACGCTTCATAACTTAACCTAACCTAACCTTCGCACTTCTATCTAATAAACGCTCTGTTACACTGTTTCGCTCACAATTACGATATTTGCATGACCTCACAGTTTTTCACCAACTTAGTACAGTACAGAACGCTGTATCTCGCTAAATGACATCGTTATTTAAGGTTTCACGTTGCTTGCATGGGCTTTCACGAGAATATCACAATATAGCAGGTTCGCAATTGTAACGGTATAAGACGCACTATCTGGCTAGTTCGCGCCGTGTTGTGTGCTTTAGCAATGTTTCAGCTATCACAGTTTCGTACTCGCAACAAAACACTATCTCGTTAGACGAGGTCGTTTTTGGTGGTTTCACGACGCTACCTAGCTTAAACTAACATAACCCAACCTAACCTAACCTTCACAATTCTATCGTTAGAAAACGTTTTACTCGCTACTTTACAATGCTTTCTGCAACGTTACGACGGTTTCATGCGCTTTCACATTAGATGTCGCAGTTTCCGACTTGTAAAGGGCCACGACGCCGCGATGACGACGCGATACTCACCATTCGCACTTCTGCAGATACTGCTCCATGCTGCCCTGGGCCAGTCGCCGCTTGTCACCTCTGCCCAGCTGTTCGTGCCGTTCGAGCGTAACTGGCGTACTGGGTTGTGTCCCGTCTTCGACGGGCCATCGTTCGGCGACGGCCTCTCTGCAGTTTTTGTGGCAGCACCGTCGCTTTCGGCCGCCATCCGGTTTCCTGCCTGGCAACAAGGGACTGCTTCCGCTGTCCCGGCCACTTCGTGGGGTGCTCACAAGCACGCGCATTTCGACGCCACTTCGGGCCACGACGCCGCGATGACGCAGCGACACTCACCGTTCGCACTTCTGCAGGTCAGTTATTTTGACGTGCATGGCTACCGTGTCATTGATGTTTGTGTAATTGCGGTGTCGTGGCCCCCTTGTTGTTTTTTGAAGCGTGTTCGCGCGGCTGCAATGTACCTCTCGCACCTGTTATTACTTCATGGTGACATTGAGTCAAATCCAGGGCCCATGTCTAAGCCTCAGGAAGAGAAACTTGACTTTGTCTTCGATGCAGTTAAGCGGATGGAAGCCTCAAATATTTCTCTGCTTGAATCCGTAAATAAAGTTTTGCACATTCATATTACCTTGAAAAACGATTACGAATCGCTTTTGAAACGGGTTACTGAACTTGAATCTAGGTTAGAGTCCTTTATCTCTGCACAAATCCCCGCAAACAATGACGCGAAACTGTCTGAAATGCAAAACCATATTGTCGTCCTGCAGTCTAAAATTCAGTCGTGTGGTTCTTCGGAGGCCACCACTAGCCGTGACAATATTTCAATTATCCGGGACAACATCGATGATCTTGAAAATCGGTCGCGAAGGTCAAATGTTTTATTTTATGGGATAGCGGACGGTGACCCAACGGAATCGTGGGAGGCCGTTCAAAAAATCGTAACTGATTTTTGTCAGAATCAGCTCGGGCTAACTGTCACTTCTATCGCCCGTGCACATCGCTTGGGGCGTTTCTTAGCCGATAAAACTCGGCCTATCATTGCCAAGTTCTTCAATGATAAAGAGTTGGAGGCAATAGTAAGTCGTGGCAGTAAGCTGAAAAATACGTTGTTCGGCCTGTCACGTGACTTTTCTAAACCAGTTCGGGAAAAGCGGCGTAACTTACTGCAGTTCTCAAAAACAATAAAAAAGGAAAGTGACCGTGTGAGGCTCGTTTTGACAGGCTTCACATCAATGATGACGTTTATGTATGGGACCCCAATACCATTCAAGCCGCACCAATCACTAATCACGCTGCGCTATCTCAATCCTCTTCCGCTACGGTATGACTGCAGCCCGACCCTACTCCCCGTTCAACAATTAACCATTACTTATCATCGCACCAAAGAAGTTCTGGTGGTGTTCGTTTTTTGTACACGAACATTAGAAGCGTTCAGTCCAAAAGCATTCCGTTGTCATCCCTCGTTGATTCTTGCCCACCAACCATCGTCGCACTAACTGAAACGTGGCTAAACGATGACATTCCTGACAGCAGTATTTTTCTCACGTGGGCAGATTACAATTTTTTCGTTGTGATAGGAAACATAGAAGGGGAGGTGGCGTACTTCTGGCGATAAAAAATGATGTGCTTGCAGTACCTGTTCCGGTTACCTCGGTTTTGGAATGTGTATGGGTATCCCTGAAGTGTGGCGGCCGCGTCATACTTATTGGTGTTTTTTACCGCCCCCCAGATGCAAATACTGACTTTTCTAATGAATTTACCCGTCTCTTGACGCTACTGTGTTCTCGTTTTCCTAATTCTCTCTTAATAATTTTTGGCGATTTTAATTTTCCGAGTATTTGCTGGTCAACTCTATCCGTTAGGGATGGTCAACGTGAAGCTCATAATTTCGTCCAGTCTTCTCTCGACTTTTCCGTGGCTCAGCTAATTACTCATTCAACGCGGTGTTCCGCCGCATCAGCTAATATTCTAGACCTAGTATTTACGAACAACGCTGATATTTTTTCTAAAATTACTCATCTTGACGGGCTTTCTGATCCCGTATTCCTTACTGGAAGCGTCCGGAGTTCCCCTAATAAGCGCAAAACTACCAATAAACAAATAGGGTGCTATAATAGAGCTGATTACGATAGCATTAATAATGAACTCCTGTCATTCTCAAATAACTTTTTAGGAGGGTATTTATCCCGATCCGTTGAAGATATTTGGCTTATATTTAAAAATGCACTTATCAACTTAATCAGCAGGTTCATTCCCTTTATCACCATCAAAGCTGTAAACACCGCTCCATGGTATAACCAACAGCTTCAACGCCTCAATAACAAAACGAAAAGACTTTACCGCCACGCCAATAAAATAGACCCCCTTTCAGTTTCCTGGTTACGCTAAAAAACATGTGATAAGGAATATCAGTCACTGCTCACATCAACTCGACGTCATTTCTTCAAACATGACTTAACATCTATGCTATTAAATAACCCTCGGAAATTTTGGCGTGTCATCAATCCTGTTGATCATCCTGACATAGTCCTTACCACGAGTGACAACAGCGTCATTCCCACGTCTCAGTGCGCACAAGTTTTAAACGACGCATTCATTTCGGTATTCACGTGTGAAGACATCCCGTCATGTTCGAAAGTCAACCTCATTCCTGATATCAGCATGCCAGAAATAATAGTCAGTGAAGCGGGTATATTCTCCTTACTAAATAAACTCAAAATTTCTACTGCTTCTGATCATGTCGGCTTTAATAATAAGATACTAAAGAATATATCAGCTAGCATTTGTCCCATACTGTCCGCCCTTTTTTCACAATCGTTATCGTTAGGCTGCATCCCACATGACTGGCGAATCGCTGAAGTAATACCCATCTTCAAGTCTGGTGAACGCTCATCGCCATTAAACTATCGTCCCATCTCATTAACCAGTACCATTTGTAAACTTCTTGAACATACAATCCACACCCAAGCAATTACCTACCTGGAAGATCATAACATACTACATAAATTTCAGCATGGCTTTCGCGGAGGATACTCATGTGACACGCAGCTCGCCGGCTTCATTCATGACATACATTCAGCTCTCGACGGTGGATCCCAGGTTGATGCTATTTTCCTCGACTTTTCTAAAGCTTTTGACCGTGTCCCTCATCACCGCCTTCTATCCAAACTGTCTAGGCTTAACATTCACCCTAACATTTTGGCATGGGTAAAAGATTTCCTTTCTTCTAGAACACAGTTCACGTCCGCTAACAATTGTAACTCTTCCTTCAGACCAGTAACTTCTGGAGTGCCACAGGGTAGCGTACTTGGTCCACTACTGTTTCTAATCTACATTAATGACTTGCCATCCTGTGTCTCATCCCGAATTAGAATTTTTGCTGACGACTGTGTGATTTACCGAATAATTTCCTCTGACAATGACCGGAAAGCTTTGCAAACTGATCTAAATGCTATTATTGCATGGTGCTCATCTTGGATAATGACCCTAAACTGCTCTAAAACGAAGTCTACGTCTTGCAGTAAACACGTAACCCGGATTCCTACCTCCTACGTGTTGAATAATACTACTGTTGACCTCGTCTCCACTTATAAATATCTTGGAATTCATTTGCAACATGATCTGACATGGCACTGCCATATAAAACTCACCCTGGCGGCTGGTAACCGGTCTTTCGGACTTCTCAAGTGTAACCTTAAGCAGGCTCCTCCTAACATACGCAAACTTGCATTTACTACACTAATACGTCCAAAATTAGAATATGCATCAGCCATTTGGGATCTCGAACATCCTCACATCATAAACGACATTGAATCATTGCAAAATCGTGCCGCTCGCTTCATATTTTCAGATTATTCACGTCATTCCAGCGTCACAGCACTAAAACGCCAAGCAGAGCTACCCGAACTATTCCATCGTCGCAAACTTGCACGCCTATCACTTTTCCATAAACTTTATCACCACGTGTCACTTCACAGCGATTTCTTCGAGCCAGCTGCCGTTATTTTTCCTCACCGCGATCACCCCTACAAAGTTAAACGCTTAAACTGTGAGTCATCTGCTTTTTCCAAGTCATTCATTCCGCGTACCACAAACGATTGGAATAATCTACCATCCCACAATGCCTTAGAAAAAAACGCCACGAAATTTCAAGAACTAATTCAAAATACTGACATCATCTAACTTTTCTTCTTTTACTTGTTTTTCCCTATTTTCTATAACGTTCAGAGCACACGTGTAGTATTTTTACCTTGATTCAGCTTATTTGAGGTGTGATGAGTGAGTGTATATTTTTTATTCGTTTTTGAGTGTACGCTTTATATGTTTTCTTTTTTTTATCAAGTGTATTGATTACCTTTCCTTGCATTTTTATAGGTTGTTCACTGTGTACTTATCTGTATTTTAATGATTTGTTGCCTATTTCTTTCTCTATTTTTGCTGTCTTTACCAATTACTTGTTATAACATTTATCTCAACCGTAGTCTGTATTTATCTGAATTTTTTGACCTTTTTTTCGTTTTTGACGTTTATTGTTTGTAATTTTGCTCATGTAACCCCCCTCCTATGTAATACCGTCTCACGAGAGCCTTTAGGGGTAATATGAATAAATAAATAAATAAATAAATAAATAATGGTGAAAAATGCATCTCAATAGCTGACATTGCTTAATGCGGTTTTACAACGCTTCATAACTTAACCTAACCTAACCTTCGCACTTCTATCTAATAAACACCCTGTTACACTGTTTCGCTCACAATTACGATATTTGCATGACCTCACAGTTTTTCACCAACTTAGTACAGTACAAAACGCTGTATCTCCCTAAATGACATCGTTATTTAAGGTTTCACGATGCTTGCATGCGCTTTCCCGAGAATACCACACTATAGCAGTTTCGCACTTGTAACGGTACAAGACGCACTATCTGACTAGTTCACGCCATGTTGTGTGCTTTCACAATATTTCAGCTATCACAGTTTCGTACTCGCAACAAAACAACACTATCTCGCTAGATGAGGTCGTTTTTGGTGGTTTCACGACGCTACCTAGCTTAAACTAACATAACCCAACCTAACCTAACCTTCACAATTCTATCGATAGAAAACGTTTTACTCGCTACTTTACAATGCTTTCTGCAACATTACGACGGTTTCATGCGATTTCACGTTAGATATCGCAGTTTCCGACTTGTAATGGTGAAAAATGCTGCATCTCAATAGCTAACATTGTTTAATGCGGTTTTATGATGCTTCAAGACTTGACCTAACCTTACCTTCGCACTTGTACGTAAAAGGCTATGTTACACTGTTTCGTTCGCAATTAATATATTTGCATGATCTCACAGTTTTTCACCAACTTAGTACAGTACAGAACGCTGTATCTCGCTAAATGACATCGTTATTTAAGGTTTCACGTTGCTTGCATGCGCTTTCACGAGAATATCACAATATAGCAGTTTCGCACTTGTAACGGTACAAGACGCACTATCTGGCTAGTTCACGCCGTGTTGTGTGCTTTCACACTAGTTCAGCTATCACAGTTTCCTACTCGCAACAAAACAACACTATCTCGCTAGATGAGGTCGTTTTTAGTGGTTTCACGACGCTACCTAGCTTAAACTAACATAACCCAACCTAACCTAACCTCCACAATTCCATCAATATAAAACGCTTTACTCGCTACTTTACAATGCTTTCTGCAACATTACGACGGTTTCATGCGATTTCACGTTAGATATCGCAGTTTCCGACTTGTAATGGTGAAAAATGCTGCATCTCAATAGCTAACATTGTTTAATGCGGTTTTATGATGCTTCAAGACTTGACCTAACCTAACCTTCGCACTTGTACGTAAAAGGCTATGTTACAATGTTTCGTTCGCAATTATTATATTTGCATGATCTCACAGTTTTTCACCAACTTAGTACAGTACAGAACGTGTATCTCGCTAAATGACATCGTTATTTAGGGTTTCACGTTGCTTGCATGCGCTTTCACGAGAATATCTCAATTTAGCTGGTTCGCAATTGTAACGGTACAAAACGCACTATCTGGCTAGTTCGCGCCGTGCTGTGTGCTTTCACAATATTTCACTTATCGCAGTTATTTTACTCGCAACAAAACAACACTATCTCGTTAGACGAGGTCGTTTTTTGTGGTTTCACGACGCTACCTAGCTTAAACTAACATAACCCAACCTAACTTAACCTTCGCAATTCTATTGTTAGAAAACGTTTTACTCGCTACTTCACAATGCTTTCTGCAACATTACGAGGGGTTCGTGCGTTTTCTCATTAGATATTGCAGTTTCCGACTTGTAATGGTGAAAAACACTGCATCTCAATGGCTGACTATGCTTAATACGGTTTCACAACGCTTCATAACTTAACCTAACCTAACCTTCGCACTTCTATCTAATAAACGCTCTCTTACACTGTTTCGCTCACAATTACGATATTTGCATGACCTCACAGTTTTTCACCAACTTAGTACAGTACAGAACGCTGTATCTCGCTAAATGACATCGTTATTTAAAGTTTCATGATGCTTGCATGCGCTTTCACGAGAATAGCACAATATAGCAGGTTCGCACTTGTAACGGTACAAGACGCACTTTCTGGCTAGTTCGCGCCGTGTTGTGTGCTTTCACAATATTTCACCTATCGCAGTGTTTTTACTCGCAACAAAACAACACTATCTCGCTAGATGCTGTCGTTTTTGGTGGTTTCACGACGCTACATAGCTTAAACTAACATAACCCAACCTAACCTAACCTTCGCAACTCTATCGTTAGAAAACGTTTTACTCGCTGCTTTACAATGCTTTCTGCAACATTACGACGGTTTCCTGCGTTTTCACATTAGATATCGCAGTTCCCGACTTGTAATGGTGAAAAACACTGCATCTCAATAGCTGACATTGCTTAATACGGTTTTACAACGCTTCATAACTTAACCTAACCTAACCTTCGCACTTCTATCTAGTAAACGCTCTCTTACACTGTTTCGCTCACAATTACGATATTTGCATGACCTCACAGTTTTTCACCAACTTAGTACAGTACAGAACGCTGTATCTCGCTAAATGACATCGTTATTTAAGGTTTCACGTTGCTTGCATGGGCTTTCACGAGAATATCACAATATAGCAGGTTCGCAATTGTAACGGTATAAGACGCACTATCTGGCTAGTTCGCGCCGTGTTGTGTGCTTTAGCAATGTTTCAGCTATCACAGTTTCGTACTCGCAACAAAACACTATCTCGTTAGACGAGGTCGTTTTTGGTGGTTTCACGACGCTACCTAGCTTAAACTAACATAACCCAACCTAACCTAACCTTCACAATTCTATCGTTAGAAAACGTTTTACTCGCTACTTTACAATGCTTTCTGCAACGTTACGACGGTTTCATGCGCTTTCACATTAGATGTCGCAGTTTCCGACTTGTAAAGGGCCACGACGCCGCGATGACGACGCGATACTCACCATTCGCACTTCTGCAGATACTGCTCCTTGCTGCCCTGGGCCAGTCGCCGCTTGTCACCTCTGCCCAGCTGTTCGTGCCGTTCGAGCGTAACTGGCGTACTGGGTTGTGTCCCGTCTTCGACGGGCCATCGTTCGGCGACGGCCTCTCTGCAGTTTTTGTGGCAGCACCGTCGCTTTCGGCCGCCATCCGGTTTCCTGCCTGGCAACAAGGGACTGCTTCCGCTGTCCCGGCCACTTCGTGGGGTGCTCACAAGCACGCGCATTTCGACGCCACTTCGGGCCACGACGCCGCGATGACGCAGCGACACTCACCGTTCGCACTTCTGCAGGTCAGTTATTTTGACGTGCATGGCTACCGTGTCATTGATGTTTGTGTAATTGCGGTGTCGTGGCCCCCTTGTTGTTTTTTGAAGCGTGTTCGCGCGGCTGCAATGTACCTCTCGCACCTGTTATTACTTCATGGTGACATTGAGTCAAATCCAGGGCCCATGTCTAAGCCTCAGGAAGAGAAACTTGACTTTGTCTTCGATGCAGTTAAGCGGATGGAAGCCTCAAATATTTCTCTGCTTGAATCCGTAAATAAAGTTTTGCACATTCATATTACCTTGAAAAACGATTACGAATCGCTTTTGAAACGGGTTACTGAACTTGAATCTAGGTTAGAGTCCTTTATCTCTGCACAAATCCCCGCAAACAATGACGCGAAACTGTCTGAAATGCAAAACCATATTGTCGTCCTGCAGTCTAAAATTCAGTCGTGTGGTTCTTCGGAGGCCACCACTAGCCGTGACAATATTTCAATTATCCGGGACAACATCGATGATCTTGAAAATCGGTCGCGAAGGTCAAATGTTTTATTTTATGGGATAGCGGACGGTGACCCAACGGAATCGTGGGAGGCCGTTCAAAAAATCGTAACTGATTTTTGTCAGAATCAGCTCGGGCTAACTGTCACTTCTATCGCCCGTGCACATCGCTTGGGGCGTTTCTTAGCCGATAAAACTCGGCCTATCATTGCCAAGTTCTTCAATGATAAAGAGTTGGAGGCAATAGTAAGTCGTGGCAGTAAGCTGAAAAATACGTTGTTCGGCCTGTCACGTGACTTTTCTAAACCAGTTCGGGAAAAGCGGCGTAACTTACTGCAGTTCTCAAAAACAATAAAAAAGGAAAGTGACCGTGTGAGGCTCGTTTTGACAGGCTTCACATCAATGATGATGTTTATGTATGGGACCCCAATACCATTCAAGCCGCACCCATCACTAATCACGCTGCGCTATCTCAATCCTCTTCCGCTACGGTATGACTGCAGCCCGACCCTACTCCCCGTTCAACAATTAACCATTACTTATCATCGCACCAAAGAAGTTCTGGTGGTGTTCGTTTTTTGTACACGAACATTAGAAGCGTTCAGTCCAAAAGCATTCCGTTGTCATCCCTCGTTGATTCTTGCCCACCAACCATCGTCGCACTAACTGAAACGTGGCTAAACGATGACATTCCTGACAGCAGTATTTTTCTCACGTGGGCAGATTACAATTTTTTCGTTGTGATAGGAAACATAGAAGGGGAGGTGGCGTACTTCTGGCGATAAAAAATGATGTGCTTGCAGTACCTGTTCCGGTTACCTCGGTTTTGGAATGTGACGCGGCTGCCCTGAACTGTGGCGGCCGCGTCATACTCATTGGTGTTTTTTACCGCCCCCCAGATGCAAATACTGACTTTTCTAATGAATTTACCCGTCTCTTGACGCTACTGTGTTCTCGTTTTCCTAATTCTCTCTTAATAATTTTTGGCGATTTTAATTTTCCGAGTATTTGCTGGTCAACTCTATCCTTTAGGGATGGTCAAAGTGAAGCTCATAATTTCGTCCAGTCTTCTCTCGACTTTTCCGTGGCTCAGCTAATTACTCATTCAACGCGGTGTTCCGCCGCATCAGCTAATATTCTAGACCTAGTATTTACGAACAACGCTGATATTTTTTCTAAAATTACTCATCTTGACGGGCTTTCTGATCCCGTCTTCCTTACTGGAAGCGTCCGGAGTTCCCCTAATAAGCGCAAAACTACCAATAAACAAATAAGGTGCTATAATAGAGCTGATTACGATAGCATTAATAATGAACTCCTGTCATTCTCAAATAACTTTTTAGGAGGGTATTTATCCCGATCCGTTGAAGATAATTGGCTTATATTTAAAAATGCACTTATCAACTTAATCAGCAGGTTCATTCCCCTTATCACCATCAAAACTGTAAACACCGCTCCATGGTATAACCAACAGCTTCAACGCCTCAATAACAAAACGAAAAGACTTTACCGCCACGCCAATAAAATAGACCCCCTTTCAGTTTCCCGGTTACGCTACAAAACATGTGATAAGGAATATCAGTCACTGCTCACATCAACTCGACGTCATTTCTTCAAACATGACTTAACATCTATGCTATTAAATAACCCTCGGAAATTTTGGCGTGTCATCAATCCTGTTGATCATCCTGACATAGTCCTTACCACCAGCGACAACAGCGTCATTCCCACGTCTCAGTGCGCACAAGTTTTAAACGACGCATTCATTTCGGTATTCACGTGTGAAGACATCCCGTCATGTTCGAAAGTCAACCTCATTCCTGATATCAGCATGCCAGAAATAATAGTCAGTGAAGCGGGTATATTCTCCTTACTAAACTCAAAATTTCTACTGCTTCTGATCATGTCGGCTTTAATAATAAGATACTAAAGAATATATCAGCTAGCATTTGTCCCATACTGTCCGCCCTTTTTTCACAATCGTTATCGTTAGGCTGCATCCCACATGACTGGCGAATCGCTGAAGTAATACCCATCTTCAAGTCTGGTGAACGCTCATCGCCATTAAACTATCGTCCCATCTCATTAACCAGTACCATTTGTAAACTTCTTGAACATACAATCCACACCCAAGTAATTACCTACCTGGAAGATCATAACATACTACATAAATTTCAGCATGGCTTTCGCGGAGGATACTCATGTGACACGCAGCTCGCCGGCTTCATTCATGACATACATTCAGCTCTCGACGGTGGATCCCAGGTTGATGCTATTTTCCTCGACTTTTCTAAAGCTTTTGACCGTGTCCCTCATCACCGCCTTCTATCCAAACTGTCTAGGCTTAACATTCACCCTAACATTTTGGCATGGGTAAAAGATTTCCTTTCTTCTAGAACACAGTTCACGTCCGCTAACAATTGTAACTCTTCCTTCAGACCAGTAACTTCTGGAGTCCCACAGGGTAGCGTACTTGGTCCACTACTGTTTCTAATCTACATTAATGACTTGCCATCCTGTGTCTCATCCCGAATTAGAATTTTTGCTGACGACTGTGTGATTTACCGAATAATTTCCTCTGACAATGACCGGAAAGCTTTGCAAACTGATCTAAATGCTATTATTGCATGGTGCTCATCTTGGATAATGACCCTAAACTGCTCTAAAACGAAGTCTACGTCTTGCAGTAAACACGTAACCCGGATTCCTACCTCCTACGTGTTGAATAATACTACTGTTGACCTCGTCTCCACTTATAAATATCTTGGAATTCATTTGCAACATGATCTGACATGGCACTGCCATATAAAACTCACCCTGGCGGCTGGTAACCGGTCTTTCGGACTTCTCAAGTGTAACCTTAAGCAGGCTCCTCCTAAAATACGCAAACTTGCATTTACTACACTAATACGTCCAAAATTAGAATATGCATCAGCCATTTGGGATCTCGAACATCCTCACATCATAAACGACATTGAATCATTGCAAAATCGTGCCGCTCGCTTCATATTTTCAGATTATTCACGTCATTCCAGCGTCACAGCACTAAAACGCCAAGCAGAGCTACCCGAACTATTCCATCGTCGCAAACTTGCACGCCTATCACTTTTCCATAAACTTTATCACCACGTGTCACTTCACAGCGATTTCTTCGAGCCAGCTGCCGTTATTTTTCCTCACTGCGATCACCCCTACAAAGTTAAACGCTTAAACTGTGAGTCATCTGCTTTTTCCAAGTCATTCATTCCGCGTACCACAAACGATTGGAATAATCTACCATCCCACAATGCCTTAGAAAAAAACGCCACGAAATTTCAAGAACTAATTCAAAATACTGACATCATCTAACTTTTCTTCTTTTACTTGTTTTTCCCTATTTTCTATAACGTTCAGAGCACACGTGTAGTATTTTTACCTTGATTCAGCTTATTTGAGGTGTGATGAGTGAGTGTATATTTTTTATTCGTTTTTGAGTGTACGCTTTATATGTTTTCTTTTTTTTATCAAGTGTATTGATTACTTTTCCTTGCATTTTTATAGGTTGTTCACTGTGTACTTATCTGTATTTTAATGATTTGTTGCCTATTTCTTTCTCTATTTTTGCTGTCTTTACCAATTACTTGTTATAACATTTATCTCAACCGTAGTCTGTATTTATCTGAATTTTTTGACCTTTTTTTTCGTTTTTGACGTTTATTGTTTGTAATTTTGCTCATGTAACCCCCCTCCTATGTAATACCGTCTCAGGAGGGCCTTTAGGGGTAATATGAATAAATAAATAAATAAATAAATAATGGTGAAAAATGCATCTCAATAGCTGACATTGCTTAATGCGGTTTTACAACGCTTCATAACTTAACCTAACCTAACCTTCGCACTTCTATCTAATAAACACTCTGTTAACCTCTTTCGCTCACAATTACGATATTTGCATGACCTCACAGTTTGTCACCAACTTAGTACAGTACAGAACGCTGTCTCGCTATATGACATCGTTATTTAAGGTTTCACGTTGCTTGTATGCGCTTTCACGAGAATATCACAATATAGCAGTTTCGCACTTGTAACGGTACAAGACGCACTATCTGGCTAGTTCACGCCGTGTTGTGTGCTTTCACAATATTTCAGCTATCGCAGTTTCCTACTCGCAACAAAACAACACTATCTCGTTAGATGAGGTCGTTTTTGGTGGTTTCACGACGCTACCTAGCTTAAACTAACATGACCCAACCCAACCTAACCTAACCTTCGCTATTATTATCGTTAGAAAACGTTTTACTCGCTAATTTACAATGCTTTCTGCAAAATTACGACGGTTTTTTGCGCTTTCACATAAGATGTCGCAGTTTCCGACTTGTAATGGTGAAAAACACTGCATCCCAATAGCTAACATTGTTTAATGCGCTTTTATGATGCTTGAAGTCTTGACCTAACCTAACCTTCGCACTTGTACGTAAAAGGCTCTCCTACACTGTTTCGTTCACACTTATTATATTTGCATGACCTCACAGCTTTTCACCAACTTAGTACAGTGCATAACGCTGTATCTCGCTAAATGACATCGTTATTTAAGGTTTCACGCTGCTTGCATGTGCTTTCACGAGAATATCACAATATAGCAGTTTCGCAATTGTAACGGTACAAGACGCACTATCTGGCTAGTTCGCGCCGTGTTGTGTGCTTTGACAATCTTTCAGCTATCACAGTTTCGTACTCGCAACAAAACAACACTACCTCGTTAGACGAGGTCGTTTTTGGTGGTTTCACGACGCTACCTAGCTCAAACTAACATAACTCAACCTAACTTAACCTTCGCAATTCTATCGTTAGAAAACGTTTTACTCGCTACTTTACAATGCTTTCTGCAACATTACGACGGTTTCGTGCGTTTTCACATTAGATGTTGCAGTTTCCGACTTGTAATGGTGAAAAACACTGCATCTCAATAGCTGACAATGCTTAATGCGGTTTTACAACGCTTCATAACTTAACCTAACCTAACCTTCGCACTTCTATCTAATAAACACTCTGTTAACCTCTTTCGCTCACAATTACGATATTTGCATGACCTCACAGTTTGTCACCAACTTAGTACAGTACAGAACGCTGTCTCGCTATATGACATCGTTATTTAAGGTTTCACGTTGCTTGTATGCGCTTTCACGAGAATATCACATTATAGCAGTTTCGCACTTGTAACGGTACAAGACGCACTATCTGGCTAGTTCACGCCGTGTTGTCTGCTTTCACAATATTTCAGCTATCACAGTTTCGTACTCGCACAAAAACAACACTATCTCGTTAGACGAGGTTGTTTTTGGTGGTTTCACGACGCTACCTAGCTTAAAATAACATAACGCAACCTAACCTAACCTTCACAATTCTATCGTTAGAAAACGTTTTACTCGCTACTTTACAATGCTTTCTACAACATTACGACGGTTTCATGCGCTTTCACAATAGATGTTACAGTTTCCGACTTGTAATGGTGAAAAACAATGCATCTCAATAGCTAACATTGTTTAATGCGGTTTTATGATGCTTCAAGTCTTGACCTAACCTAACCTTCGCACTTGTACGTAAAAGGCTCTCTTACACTGTTTCGTTCAAACTTAATATATTTGCATGACCTCACAGTTTTTCACCAACTTAGTACAGTACAGTACGCTGTATCTCGCGAAATGACATCGTTATTTAAGGTTTAACGCTGCTTGCGTGCGCTTTCACGAGAATATCACAATATAGCAGTTCCGCACTTGTAACGGTACAAGACGCACTATCTGGCTAGTTCACGCCGTGTTGTCTCCTTTCACAATATTTCAGCTATCACAGTTTCGTACTCGCACAAAAACAACACTATCTCGTTAGACGAGGTTGTTTTTGGTGGTTTCACGACGCTACCTAGCTTAAAATAACATAACGCAACCTAACCTAACCTTCACAATTCTATCGTTAGAAAACGTTTTACTCGCTACTTTACAATGCTTTCTGCAACATTACGACGGTTTCATGCGCTTTCACAATAGATGTCGCAGTTTCTGACTTGTAATGGTGAAAAACACTGCATCTCAATAGCTAACATTGTTTAATGCGGTTTTATGATGCTTCAAGACTTGACCTAACCTAACCTTTGCACTTGTACGTAAAAGGCTCTGTTACACTGTTTCGTTCACAATTATTATATTTGCATGATCTCACAGTTTTTCACCAACTTAGTACAGTACAGAACGCTGTATCTCGCTAAATGACATCATTATTTAAGGTTTCATGATGCTTGCATGCGCTTTCACGAGAATATCACAATATAGCAGTTTCGCACTTGTAACGGTACAAGACGCACTATCTGGCCAGTTCACGCCGTGTTGTGTGCTTTCACAATATTTCAGCTATCGCAGTTTTGTAATCGCAACAAAACAACACTATCTCGTTAGATGAGGTCGTTTTTGGTGGTTTCACGACGCTACCTAGCTTAAACTAACATGACCCAACCCAACCTAACCTAACCTTCGCTATTAATATCGTTAGAAAACGTTTTACTCGCTAATTTACAATGCTTTCTGCAAAATTACGACGGTTTTTTGCGCTTTCACATAAGATGTCGCAGTTTCCGACTTGTAATGGTGAAAAACACTGCATCCCAATAGCTAACATTGTTTAATGCGGTTTTATGATGCTTCAAGACTTGACCTAACCTAACCTTCGCACTTGTACGTAAAAGGCTCTGTTACACTGTTTCGTTCACAATTAATATATTTGCGTGATCTCACAGTTTTTCACCAACTTAGTACAGTACAGATTGCTGTATCTCGCTAAATGACATCATTACTTAAGGTTTCACGATGCTTGCATGCGCTTTCACGAGAATATCACAATATAGCAGTTTCGCACTTGTAACGGTACAAGACGCACTATCTGGCCAGTTCACGCCGTGTTGTGTGCTTTCACAATATTTCAGCTATCACAGTTTCGTACTCGCAACAAAACAACACTATCTCGTTAGACGAGTTCGTTTTTCGTGGTTTCAAGACGCTACCTAGCTTAACCTAACTTAAACCAACGTAACCTAACCTTCGCATTCGATCGTTAGAAAACGTTTTACTCGCTACATTACAATGCTTTCTGCAACATTACGACTGTTTCGTGCGATTTCACATAAGATATCGCAGTTTCCGATTTGTAATGGTGAAAAACAATGCATCTCAATAGCTAACATTGTTTAATGCGGTTTTGTGATGCTTCAAGTCTTGACCTAACCTAACCTTCGCACTTGTACGTAAAAGGCTCTGTTACACTGTTTCGTTCACACTTAATATATTTGCATGACCCCACAGTTTTTCACCAAATTAGTACAGTACATAACGCTATATCTCGCTAAATGACATCGTTATTTAAGGTTTCACGCTGCTTGCATGTGCTTTCACGAGAATATCACAATATAGCAGTTTCGCACTTGTAACGGTACAAGACGCACTATCTGGCTAGTTCACGGAGTGTTGTCTGCTTTCACAACATTTCAGCTATCACAGTTTCGTACTCGCACAAAAACAACACTATCTCGTTAGATGAGGTCGTTTTTGGTGGTTTCACGACGCTACCTAGCTTAAACTAACATAACCGAACCGAACCTAACCTTCGCAATTCTATCGTTAGAAAACGTTTTACTCGCTACTTTACGATGCTTTCTGCAACATTACGACGGTTTCATGCGCTTTCACATTAGATGTCGCAGTTTCCGACTTGTAATGGGGAAAACACTGCATCTCAATAGCTGACATTGCTTAATGCGCTCTTACAACGCTTCATAACTTAACCTAACTTAACCTTCGCACTTCTATCTAATAAACGCTCTGTTACACTGTTTAGCTCAAAATTACGATATTTGCATGATGTCACAGTTTTTCACTAACTTAGTACAGTACAGAACGCTGTATCTCGCTAAATGACATCGTTATTTCAGGTTTCACGCTGCTTGCATGCGCTTTCACGAGAATATCGCAATATAGCAGTTTCTCACTTGTAACGGTACAAGACGCACTATCTGGCCAGTTCACGCCGTGTTGTGTGCTTTCACAATATTTCAGCTATCGCAGTTTTGTAATCGCAACAAAACAACACTATCTCGTTAGATGAGGTCGTTTTTGGTGGTTTCACGACGCTACCTAGCTTAAACTAACATGACCCAACCCAACCTAACCTAACCTTCGCTATTAATATCGTTAGAAAACGTTTTACTCGCTAATTTACAATGCTTTCTGCAAAATTACGACGGTTTTTTGCGCTTTCACATAAGATGTCGCAGTTTCCGACTTGTAATGGTGAAAAACACTGCATCCCAATAGCTAACATTGTTTAATGCGCTTTTATGATGCTTGAAGTCTTGACCTAACCTAACCTTCGCACTTGTACGTAAAAGGCTCTCCTACACTGTTTCGTTCACACTTATTATATTTGCATGACCTCACAGCTTTTCACCAACTTAGTACAGTGCATAACGCTGTATCTCGCTAAATGACATCGTTATTTAAGGTTTCACGCTGCTTGCATGTGCTTTCACGAGAATATCACAATATAGCAGTTTCGCAATTGTAACGGTACAAGACGCACTATCTGGCTAGTTCGCGCCGTGTTGTGTGCTTTGATAATCTTTCAGCTATCACAGTTTCGTACTCGCAACAAAACAACACTACCTCGTTAGACGAGGTCGTTTTTGGTGGTTTCACGACGCTACCTAGCTCAAACTAACATAACTCAACCTAACTTAACCTTCGCAATTCTATCGTTAGAAAACGTTTTAGTCGCTACTTTACAATGCTTTCTGCAACATTACGACGGTTTCGTGCGTTTTCACATTAGATGTTGCAGTTTCCGACTTGTAATGGTGAAAAACACTGCATCTCAATAGCTGACAATGCTTAATGCGGTTTTACAACGCTTCATAACTTAACCTAACCTAACCTTCGCACTTCTATCTAATAAACACTCTGTTAACCTCTTTCGCTCACAATTACGATATTTGCATGACCTCACAGTTTGTCACCAACTTAGTACAGTACAGAACGCTGTCTCGCTATATGACATCGTTATTTAAGGTTTCACGTTGCTTGTATGCGCTTTCACGAGAATATCACAATATAGCAGGTTCGCAATTGTAACGGTACAAGACGCACTATCTGGCTAGTTCGCGCCGTGTTGTGTGCTTTCACAATGTTTCAGCTATTACAGTTTCGTACTCGCAACAAAACAACACTATCTCGTTAGACGAGGTTGTTTTTGGTGGTTTCACGACGCTACCTAGCTTAAAATAACATCACGCAACCTAACCTAACCTTCACAATTCTATCGTTAGAAAACGTTTTACTCGCTACTTTACAATGCTTTCTACAACATTACGACGGTTTCATGCGCTTTCACAATAGATGTTACAGTTTCCGACTTGTAATGGTGAAAAACATTGCATCTCAATAGCTAATATTGTTTATTGCGGTTTTATGATGCTTCAAGTCTTGACATAACCTTTGCACTTGTACGTGAAAGGCTCTCTTACACTGTTTCGTTCACACTTATTATATTTGCATGACCTCACAGTTTTTCACCAACTTAGTACAGTACAGAACGCTGTATCTCGCTAAATGACATCGTTATTTAAGGTTTCACGCTGCTTGCATGTGCTTTCACGAGAATATCACAATATAGCAGTTTCGCACTTGTAACGGTACAAGACGCACTATCTGGCTAGTTCACGCCGTGTTGTGTGCTTTCACAATATTTCAGCTATCACAGTTTTGTACTCGCAACAAAACAACACTATCTTGTTAGATGAGGTGTTTTTTGTTGTTTGACGACGCTACCTAGCTTAAACTAGCATAACCGAACCTAACTTAACCTTCGCAATTCTATCGTCAGAAAACGTTTTACTCGCTACTTTACAATGCTTTCTGCAACATTACGACGGTTTCGTGCGTTTTCACATTAGATGTCGCAGTTTCCTACTTGTTATGGTGAAAAACACTGCATCTCAATAGCTGACATTGTTTAATGCGGTTTTAAAACGCTTCATAACTTAACCTAACCTAACCTTCGCACTTCTATCTAATAAACCCTCCGTTACACTGTTTCGCTCACAATTACGATATTTGCATGAACTCACAGCTTTTCACCAACTTAGTACAGTACAGAAAGCTGTATCTCGCTAAATTACATCGTTATTTAAGGTTTCATGATGCTTGCATGCGCTTTCACGAGAATATCACAATTTAGCAGTTTCGCACTTGTAACGGTACAAGACGCACTATCTGGCTAGTTCACGCCGTGTTGTCTGCTTTCACAATATTTCAGCTATCACAGTTTCGTACTCGCACAAAAACAACCCTATCTCGTTAGACGAGGTTGTTTTTGGTGGTTTCACGACGCTACCTAGCTTAACATAACGCAACCTAACCTAACCTTCACAATTCTATCGTTAGAAAACGTTTTACTCGCTACTTTACAATGCTTTCTACAACATTACGACGGTTTCATGCGCTTTCACAATAGATGTTACAGTTTCCGACTTGTAATGGTGAAAAACAATGCATCTCAATAGCTAACATTGTTTAATGCGGTTTTATGATGCTTCAAGTCTTGACCTAACCTAACCTTCGCACTTGTACGTAAAAGGCTCTCTTACACTATTTCGTTCAAACTTAATATATTTGCATGACCTCACAGTTTTTCACCAACTTAGTACAGTACAGTACGCTGTATCTCGCGAAATGACATCGTTATTTAAGGTTTAACGCTGCTTGCGTGCGCTTTCACGAGAATATCACAATATAGCAGTTCCGCACTTGTAACGGTACAAGACGCACTATCTGGCTAGTTCACGCCGTGTTGTCTGCTTTCACAATAATTCAGCTATCACAGTTTCGTACTCGCACAAAAACAACACTATCTCGTTAGATGAGGTCGTTTTTGGTGGTTTCACGACGCTACCTAGCTTAAACTAACATAACCCAACCTAACTTAACCTTCGCAATTCTATCGTTAGAAAACGTTTTACTCGCTACTTTACAATGCTTTCTGCAACATTACGACGGTTTCATGCGCTTTCACAATAGATGTCGCAGTTTCTGTCTTGTAATGGTGAAAAACACTGCATCTCAATAGCTAACATTGTTTAATGCGGTTTTATGATGCTTCAAGACTTGACCTAACCTAACCTTTGCACTTGTACGTAAAAGGCTCTGTTACACTGTTTCGTTCACAATTATTATATTTGCATGATCTCACAGTTTTTCACCAACTTAGTACAGTACAGAACGCTGTATCTCGCTAAATGACATCATTATTTAAGGTTTCATGATGCTTGCATGCGCTTTCACGAGAATATCACAATATAGCAGTTTCGCACTTGTAACGGTACAAGACGCACTATCTGGCCAGTTCACGCCGTGTTGTGTGCTTTCACAATATTTCAGCTATCGCAGTTTTGTAATCGCAACAAAACAACACTATCTCGTTAGATGAGGTCGTTTTTGGTGGTTTCACGACGCTACCTAGCTTAAACTAACATGACCCAACCCAACCTAACCTAACCTTCGCTATTAATATCGTTAGAAAACGTTTTACTCGCTAATTTACAATGCTTTCTGCAAAATTACGACGGTTTTTTGCGCTTTCACATAAGATGTCGCAGTTTCCGACTTGTAATGGTGAAAAACACTGCATCCCAATAGCTAACATTGTTTAATGCGGTTTTATGATGCTTCAAGACTTGACCTAACCTAACCTTCGCACTTGTACGTAAAAGGCTCTGTTACACTGTTTCGTTCACAATTAATATATTTGCGTGATCTCACAGTTTTTCACCAACTTAGTAGAGTACAGATTGCTGTATCTCGCTAAATGACATCATTACTTAAGGTTTCACGATGCTTGCATGCGCTTTCACGAGAATATCACAATATAGCAGTTTCGCACTTGTAACGGTACAAGACGCACTATCTGGCCAGTTCACGCCGTGTTGTGTGCTTTCACAATATTTCAGCTATCACAGTTTCGTACTCGCAACAAAACAACACTATCTCGTTAGACGAGTTCGGTTTTGGTGGTTTCAAGACGCTACCTAGCTTAACCTAACTTAAACCAACGTAACCTAACCTTCGCAATTCGATCGTTAGAAAACGTTTTACTCGCTACATTACAATGCTTTCTGCAACATTACGACTGTTTCGTGCGATTTCACATAAGATATCGCAGTTTCCGATTTGTAATGGTGAAAAACAATGCATCTCAATAGCTAACATTGTTTAATGCGGTTTTGTGATGCTTCAAGTCTTGACCTAACCTAACCTTCGCACTTGTACGTAAAAGGCTCTGTTACACTGTTTCGTTCACACTTAATATATTTGCATGACCCCACAGTTTTTCACCAAATTAGTACAGTACATAACGCTATATCTCGCTAAATGACAGCGTTATTTAAGGTTTCACGCTGCTTGCATGTGCTTTCACGAGAATATCACAATATAGCAGTTTCGCACTTGTAACGGTACAAGACGCACTATCTGGCTAGTTCACGCCGTGTTGTCTGCTTTCACAACATTTCAGCTATCACAGTTTCGTACTCGCACAAAAACAACACTATCTCGTTAGATGAGGTCGTTTTTGGTGGTTTCACGACGCTACCTAGCTTAAACTAACATAACCTAACCGAACCTAACCTTCGCAATTCTATCGTTAGAAAACGTTTTACTCGCTACTTTACGATGCTTTCTGCAACATTACGACGGTTTTATGCGCTTTCACATTAGATGTCGCAGTTTCCGACTTGTAATGGGGAAAACCCTGCATCTCAATAGCTGACATTGCTTAATGCGCTTTTACAACGCTTCATAACTTAACCTAACTTAACCTTCGCACTTCTATCTAATAAACGCTCTGTTACACTGTTTAGCTCAAAATTACGATATTTGCATGATGTCACAGTTTTTCACTTACTTAGTACAGTACAGAACGCTGTATCTCGCTAAATGACATCGTTATTTCAGGTTTCACGCTGCTTGCATGCGCTTTCACGAGAATATCGCAATATAGCAGTTTCGCACTTGTAACGGTACAAGACGCACTATCTGGCTAGTTCACGCCGTGTTGTGTGCTTTCACAATATTTCAGCTATCGCAGTTTCGTACTCGCAACAAAACAACACTATCTCGTTAGACAAGGTCGTTTTTGGTGGTTTCACGACGCTACCTAGCTTAAACAAACACAACCCAACCTAACCTAACCTTCGCAATTCTATCGTTAGAAAACATTTTACTCGCTAATTTACAATGCTTTCTGCAACATTACGACGGTTTTTTGCGCTTTCACATTAGATGTCGCAGTTTCCGACTTGTATTGGTGAAAAACAATGCACCTCAATAGCTAACATTGTTTAATGCGCTTTTATGATGCTTGAAGTCTTGACCTAACCTAACCTTCGCACTTGTACGTAAAAGGCTCTCCTACACTGTTTCGTTCACACTTATTATATTTGCATGACCTCACAGCTTTTCACCAACTTAGTACAGTGCATAACGCTGTATCTCGCTAAATGACATCGTTATTTAAGGTTTCACGCTGCTTGCATGTGCTTTCACGAGAATATCACAATATAGCAGTTTCGCAATTGTAACGGTACAAGACGCACTATATGGCTAGTTCGCGCCGTGTTGTGTGCTTTGACAATCTTTCAGCTATCACAGTTTCGTACTCGTAACAAAACAACACTACCTCGTTAGACGAGGTCGTTTTTGGTGGTTTCACGACGCTACCTAGCTCAAACTAACATAACTCAACCTAACTTAACCTTCGCAATTCTATCGTTAGAAAACGTTTTACTCGCTACTTTACAACGCTTTCTGCAACATTACGACGGTTTCGTGCGTTTTCACATTAGATGTTGCAGTTTCCGACTTGTAATGGTGAAAAACACTGCATCTCAATAGCTGACAATGCTTAATGCGGTTTTACAACGCTTCATAACTTAACCTAACCTAACCTTCGCACTTCTATCTAATAAACACTCTGTTAACCTCTTTCGCTCACAATTACGATATTTGCATGACCTCAGAGTTTGTCACCAACTTAGTACAGTACAGAACGCTGTCTCGCTATATGACATCGTTATTTAAGGTTTCACGTTGCTTGTATGCGCTTTCACGAGAATATCACAATATAGCAGGTTCACAATTGTAACGGTACAAGACGCACTATCTGGCTAGTTCGCGCCGTGTTGTGTGCTTTCACAACGTTTCAGCTATTACAGTTTCGTACTCGCAACAAAACAACACTATCTCGTTAGACGAGGTTGTTTTTGGTGGTTTCACGACGCTACCTAGCTTAAAATAACATAACGCAACCTAACCTAACCTTCACAATTCTATCGTTAGAAAACGTTTTACTCGCTACTTTACAATGCTTTCTACAACATTACGACGGTTTCATGCGCTTTCACAATAGATGTTACAGTTTCCGACTTGTAATGGTGAAAAACATTGCATCTCAATAGCTAATATTGTTTATTGCGGTTTTATGATGCTTCAAGTCTTGACATAACCTTTGCACTTGTACGTGAAAGGCTCTCTTACACTGTTTCGTTCACACTTATTATATTTGCATGACCTCACAGTTTTTCACCAACTTAGTACAGTACAGAACGCTGTATCTCGCTAAATGACATCGTTATTTAAGGTTTCATGATGCTTGCATGCGCTTTCACGAGAATATCACATTATAGCAGTTTCGCACTTGTAACGGTACAAGACGCACTATCTCGGTAGTTCACGCCGTGTTGTGTGCTTTCACGATATTTCAGCTATCACAGTTTCGTACTCGCAACAAAACAACACTATCTCGTTAGACAAGGTCGTTTTTTGTTGTTTGACGACGCTACCTAGCTTAAACTAGCATAACCCAACCTAACTTAACCTTCGCAATTCTATCGTTAGAAAACGTTTTACTCGCTACTTTACAATGCTTTCTGCAACATTACGACGGTTTCGTGCGTTTTCACATTAGATGTTGCAGTTTCCGACATGTAATGGTGAAAAACACTGCATCTCAATAGCTGACTATGCTTAATGCGGTTTTACAAAGCTTTATAACTTAACCTAACCTAACCTTCGCACTTCTATCTAATAAACGCTCTGTTAACCTGTTTCGCTCACAATTACAATATTTGCATGACCTCACAGTTTTTCACCAACTTAGTACAGTACAGAACGCTGTCTCGCTAAATGACATCGTTATTTAAGGTTTCACGTTGCTTGCATGCGCTTTCACGAGAATATCACATTATAGCAGGTTCTCAATTGTAACGGTACAAGACGCACTATCTGGCTAGTTCGCGCCGTGTTGTGTGCTTTCACAATGTTTCAGCTATCACAGTTTCGTACTCGCAACAAAACAACACTGTCTCCTTAGACGATGTCGTTTTTGGTGGTTTCACGACGCTACCTAGCTTAAACTAACATAACCCAACCTAACCTAACCTTCGCACTTCTATCGTTAGAAAACGTTTTACTCGCTACTTTACAATGCTTTCTGCAACATTACGACGGTTTCGTGCGCTTTCACATTAGATGTCGCAGTTTCCGACTTGTTATGGTGAAAAACACTCCATCTCAATTGCTGACATTGTTTAATGCGGTTTTACAACGCTTCATAACATAACCTAACCTAACCTTCGCACTTCTATATCTAGAAAATACCCTGTTACACTGTTTCGCTCACAATTACGATATTTGCATGACCTCACAGTTTTTCACCAAATTAGTACAGTACAGATAGCTGTATCTCGCTAAAGACATCGTTATTTAAGGTTTCACGTTGCTTGCATGCACTTTCACGAGAATATCACAATATAGCAGGTTCGCAATTGTAACGGTACAAGACGCACTATCTGGCTAGTTCGCGCCGCGTTGTGTGCTTTCACAATGTTTCAGCTATCACAGTTTCGTACTCGCAACAAAACAACACTACCTCGTTAGACGAGGTCGTTTTTGGTGGTTTCACGACGCTACCTAGCTTAAACTAACATAACCCAACCTAACCTAACCTTCACAATTCTATCGTTAGAAAACGTTTTACTCGCTACTTTGCAATGCTTTCTGCAAGTTACGACGGTTTCATGCGGTTTCACAATAGGTGTCGCAGTTTCCGACTTGTATTGGTGATAACACTGCATCTGAATAGCTGACATTGCTTAATGCAGTTTTACAACGCTTCATACCTTGACCTAACCTAACCTTCGCACTTCTATCTAATAAACGTTGTGTTACACTGTTTCGCTCACAATTACGATATTTGCATGACCTCACAGTTTTTCACCAACTTAGTACAGTACAGAAAGCTGTATCTCGCTAAATGACATCGTTATTTAAGGTTTCATGATGCTTGTATGCGCTTTCACGAGAATATCACAATATAGCAGTTTCGCACTTGTAACGGTACAAGACGCACTATCTGGCTAGTTCACGCCGTGTTGTGTGCTTTCACGATATTTCAGCTGTCACAGTTTCGTACTCGCAACAAAACAACACTATCTCGCTAAACGAGGTCGTTTTTGGTGGTTTCACGACGCTACCTAGCTTAAAATAACATAACGCAACCTAACCTAACCTTCACAATTCTATCGTTAGAAAACGTTTTACTCGCTACTTTACAATGCTTTCTGCAACATTACGACGGTTTCATGCGCTTTCACAATAGATGTCCTAGTTTCCGACTTGTAATGGTGAAAAACAATGCATCTCAATAGTTAACATTGTTTATTGCGGTTTTATGATGCTTCAAGTCTTGACCTAACCTTCGCACTTGTACGTAAAAAGCTCTCCTACACTGTTTCGTTCACACTTATTATATTTGCATGACCTCACAGTTTTTCACCAACTTAGTACAGGGCATAACGCTGTATCTTGCTAAATGACATCGTTATTTAAGGTTTCACGCTGCTTGCATGTGCTTTCACGAGAATATCACAATATAGCAGTTTCGCAATTGTAACGGTACAAGACGCACTATCTGGCTAGTTCGCGCCGTGTTGTGTGCTTTCACAATGTTTCAGCTATCACAGTTTCGTACTCGCAACAAAACAACACTACCTCGTTAGACGAGGTCGTTTTTGGTGGTTTCACGACGCTACCTAGCTCAAACTAACATAACCCAACCTAACTTAACCTTTGCAATTCTATCGTTAGAAAACGTTTTACTCGCTACTTTACAACGCTTTCTGCAACATTACGACGGTTTCGTGCGTTTTCACATTAGATGTTGCAGTTTCCGACTTGTAATGGTGAAAAACACTGCATCTCAATAGCTGACAATACTTAATGCGGTTTTACAACGCTTCATAACTTAACCTAACCTAACCTTCGCACTTCTATCTAATAAACGCTCTGTTAACCTCTTTCGCTCACAATTACGATATTTGCATGACCTCACAGTTTGTCACCAACTTAGTACAGTACAGAACGCTGTCTCGCTAAATGACATCGTTATTTAAGGTTTCACGTTGCTTGTATGCGCTTTCACGAGAATATCACAATATAGCAGGTTCGCAACTGTAACGGTACAAGACGCACTATCTGGCTAGTTCGCGCCGTGTTGTGTGCTTTCACAATGTTTCAGCTATTACAGTTTCGTACTCGCAACAAAACAACACTATCTCGTTAGACGAGGTTGTTTTTGGTGGTTTCACGACGCTACCTAGCTTAAAATAACATAACGCAACCTAACCTAACCTTCACAATTCTATCGTTAGAAAACGTTTTACTCGCTACTTTACAATGCTTTCTACAACATTACGACGGTTTCATGCGCTTTCACAATAGATATTACAGTTTCCGACTTGTAATGGTGAAAAACAATGCATCTCAATAGCTAATATTGTTTATTGCGGTTTTATGATGCTTCAAGTCTTGACCTAACCTTCGCACTTGTACGTAAAAGGCTCTCTTACACTGTTTCGTTCACACTTATTATATTTGCATGACCTCACAGTTTTTCACCAACTTAGTACAGTACAGAAGGCTGTATCTCGCTAAATGACATCGTTATTTAAGGTTTCACGCTGCTTGCATGTGCTTTCACGAGAATATCACAATATAGCAGTTTCGCACTTGTAACGGTACAAGACGCACTATCTCGGTAGTTCACGCCGTGTTGTGTGCTTTCACGATATTTCAGCTATCACAGTTTCGTACTCGCAACAAAACAACACTATCTCGTTAGACAAGGTCGTTTTTTGTTGTTTGACGACGCTACCTAGCTTAAACTAGCATAACCCAACCTAACTTAACCTTCGCAATTCTATCGTTAGAAAACGTTTTACTCGCTACTTTACAATGCTTTCTGCAACATTACGACGGTTTCGTGCGTTTTCACATTAGATGTTGCAGTTTCCGACATGTAATGGTGAAAAACACTGCATCTCAATAGCTGACTATGCTTAATGCGGTTTTACAAAGCTTTATAACTTAACCTAACCTAACCTTCGCACTTCTATCTAATAAACGCTCTGTTAACCTGTTTCGCTCACAATTACAATATTTGCATGACCTCACAGTTTTTCACCAACTTAGTACAGTACAGAACGCTGTCTCGCTAAATGACATCGTTATTTAAGGTTTCACGTTGCTTGCATGCGCTTTCACGAGAATATCACATTATAGCAGGTTCTCAATTGTAACGGTACAAGACGCACTATCTGGCTAGTTCGCGCCGTGTTGTGTGCTTTCACAATGTTTCAGCTATCACAGTTTCGTACTCGCAACAAAACAACACTGTCTCCTTAGACGATGTCGTTTTTGGTGGTTTCACGACGCTACCTAGCTTTTTATTTATTTATTTATTTTTATACAAGTACCTCACGGGTTCCACGAGGGAACATTGCGTGAGGGGGGGGGTACATTTTGATTTTCAAAGAGCGATGAAAATATATACATATGCAAAAGTCTGGCTGCGTAAAAATAGAAAAGAACGAAAGAAGCAGCAAACAATAACATTATATAATTCGGAACGATAATACGCAAGTATACAATTCAAAATTGTGAAATATTTTTCTATAAAAGCCAAAAAGCACTTGGCTGCGCAAAAAAGATACAGATGAAAGAAAATAGCAAACAATAACGTTATACAATTCCAAACGATACTACATAACTATATAATACAAGAAGCGTTACAGTGTTAGAGGCGACCGCGTTAAGAATCAGAAACTAGCAGGAGTACAATAGGTAAGGCGCACACAACTAGAGTTCAAGAGGCAGTTTTTCAAGCAAGCCTCTAAAGATCTCGGTTTCTTTCACGTTTGCTATATTTTCAGGAAGATTGTTCCAGAGTACAATGGCACGTGGTAATGAAGATGAATTATAGGCGTTAGTGTGCCCGTATAGACGCTGAAAACTGAGGTTATGCTGCAAACGACGGGAATATCGATGAGGTTTGAGAAGTGGCAAGGAAAAACTGTGCTTGCTGTTGATGATTCTGTGCAACAGACATAAAAGAGAAATGTTTCTGCGGGAGGCGAGAGAGGAAAGAGAGAGCGACTGCTTGATTTTAGTTACACTAGAATGCCTGCTGTAGTTACCAGTGATAAAGCGAGCAGCGCGGTTTTGAACCGATTCCAGGCTTCGGGATAGATAATCTTGGTCAGGTGACCATATAGAAGAAGCGTATTCGAGTTTAGGGCGCACGAGTGTTTGGTAAGCGAGCTTGCGTGTGGTAGGAGGTGCATCACGAAGGTTGCGTTTTAGGTAACCAAGCGTTCGTGACGCGTCAGCAGTAATCTTGTTGATATGACTGGCCCAAGAAAGGTTCGATGCCAGATGGATGCCTAGATACTTATAAGATGAAGTAGGTCTTAGAGGGCTACCATCAAGGAAATACTGAAATGTTGAGAGTGAGCGCTTTCGAGTGAAGGTCATTTGATTGCACTTATCAACGTTTAATGACATTTGCCAATCTGAGCACCATGTGGTTACACGATCAAGGTCTTGCTGCAGAGCTGTATGATCTGATGGTGAAGTGATTTTGCGATAGATTATGCAGTCGTCCGCGAAGAGGCGAATTGATGACGTGATTTCTGAGGGAAGATCATTGATAAAAATTAAAAATAACAAAGGGCCAATAACGCTCCCCTGAGGGACACCAGATGTCACCTCCGAGAGAGGGGAAGACATGTTATCAATTACAGTACACTGTTTGCGAAAACACAGGAAGTTCCTAATCCAAGAGACTGTAAGTGAATCTAAGTTCAGAGATGATACTTTAGCTATTAAACGACAATGTGCAACGCGGTCAAATGCCTTAGAAAAGTCGATGAATATGCTGTCTGTTGGTAAATTTTCATCCATATTGTTAAAGATCTCATGCGTGAATTCGATAAGCTGTGTATCACAGGAAAGTCCTTTGCGGAAGCCGTGCTGATTTTTAAAAAAGTATTGGTTTTGTTCTAAGTGTGATGCAACATGTGAAGAAATAATGTGCTCAAGTAGCTTACATGGGATGCTCGTTAAGGATATGGGACGATAATTACTGGGCAGGCATTTGTCCCCGGATTTGAAAACCGGAATGACCTTAGCGATTTTCCAGTCATATGGAATCTCGCCAGTTTGTAACGATTGCTGAAAGATGTGACCGAGAATGGTACTAGACGGAACAACGGTATGCTTTAAGATTTTAGAGTTTATGCCGTCGACACCTGAACATGTGGACGTCTTGAGATTTGTAATTAGGGAAGAGATACCTGCAGGATTAATCTCTATAGGATCCATAAAACGATACTGAAATGTAGGTGGCAGAGGCATGTTAGTGTAATTTTCTTTCGTAAAAACTGAAGTGAAGTAATTATTAAACACCACTGGGCAAGATTCAGGAGAGACCGTAACACCGGCACTGTTCAAAATCGTGATACGAGTGTTAGAGCGTGTGGGGGCGATTGATTTCCAGAATTTCTTAGGGTCGTTTTTTAAAAGTGACTGTAGGTCATGTGAAAAGAACTTGTGTTTCGCCTGACGCACAGCATGACAATAAACCTTATCAGAATCACGATGCTTCGCCCATGCTACCGAAGATTGCAATAACTTTGCCTTACTGAAAAGACGCTTCTTTTTATTTCGAAGGGTGCGAAGTGTACGGGTAAACCATGGTTTAGATGTATTTACGCGAATTGTCAAGCGAGGGATATGTTCATGCACCAGGCTCAACAATTTTTCTTTATAAAGGCACCAATTTTCGTTGACTGAGCGGTTGAAGAAAGAGGCCATAAATGAGTGGGAGAAGTCAACTAAACTCTGATTTATGGATTGATAATCACCTCTTTTATAATCAAGTATTGGCCTTGGAGAGACATAAGGCTTGGATGCAGGTAAGCTAATAGATACCTGAATGAGACGGTGGTCACTGAGACCATCTAGATATAAGGTTGATGTAGCTTTTTCAGGAGCTGACGATAGAAGCAGGTCAAGAATGTTGTGTTGGCGCGTGGGTTGGTCAATTAATTGAACAAAAGAGAAGTCAAGGGTTAGATCGAGGAACTCTCTGGAATTGCGTGAAAGGGAAGTTAGATTGGACCAGTCAATTTCAGGGTAGTTGAAATCGCCCAAGAGGAAAACGTCAGCTTTAGGAAACTTAGAGCGCAAATTTGTCAAGTTGTCGTGCAAATCTGTAACAAAACTTTCCGAGCAATCTGGCGGCCTGTAACATACTCCGAAAATTGTTTTGGATGCATGTGATGAGGAGCACACCCAAACAATTTCCAACCGTGACGGAATGTCAATCACAAAAGATGTGATATGACTTTTTATGGCAATAAGTACCCCCCCACCAGCTCTACCTATCCTATCTTTTCTGAAAATATGGAAATCAGGTGAGTCAAGAAAAACTTCACTATCTGAGATATTAGGGTTTAGCCAAGTTTCCGTAAGCAGCAAGATATCGCAGTTGCTGTTTTCAAGATAAGAGCACAACTCAGTACGCTTTGAAATAATACTGCGTATGTTGGTGTATGATAAAGTGAAGTTCTTGTACTGAATGGGATCAGCATGTGGCAGGAAATTGTTTGCAAGTGTGTGCGTAGCCGACCTACGCGCGAGCTATTGCGATGCAGGTGTTATTTTGTCATTGATTGCGTCGTACACGTAAGTAACGTTATCGATTCGCAGTTTATCGACTGCAAGCTTGAAAGGCACGTTTTTAGCTTTTCCAAATTCTAACAACTTTTTCCTAGCAAACCGTGTTTGCGGAGCAAAATCCTCACGGATGGCAAAGTGCGTGCCCTTCAGTTTGTGGCCCATTTCCATGATGCTGTGCTTGTCTTTAAAGAAAGCGAATTTTGTGATGATCGGTCTGCACTTATCAGAGTTGTATCTTCCAAGCCTGTGGGCTCTTTCAACTTGCGAGGATTGAAGTGTTATGCCCAGGTGCTGCGAACATAATTGAATAACTTTCTGTTCGGATGAGAACCAGGACTCAGACGGTTCGTCAGGTAGGCCAAAGAAAAGCAGGTTAGAACGTCGTAACCTGTTCTCGGCATCTTCACATCGCGATTCAATAGCCTTTATTTTTTCGCATATGTTGACGCCGGAAGTTTGTGACAAGGAAGTCGATGAACCATCATTATGCTTTAAAGCCATAACGTCCAACTCCACGGCATGCATCCGGGAGGATATCTGCTTTAGTTCGTCATCAACAGATGTCTGCCAAAGTTTCAGGGCGCGCAGATCTTTCAGTATTTCTTCTTGTCTGGAATCTATCCTCTGGACAGTGGCCAGGACGGTAGTTAGAACTTCGTTTGTGTTAGGACCGGGATTAGATTCAACGTCACCGGATAGCAATAAAAGCAGGCTATTGGTATACATGCGAAACCAATTCTTACAGCGTTCAAACATAAGGAACAGTTCACTTGGGCACGACACCATAAGAAAGCAACGATTGCTGCTGCGGGGACAGCAAGAGCGGTCTAAATAACTAACCTGTAAGAGCAGACAGGGTAAGCGCTCCATTCCGGAACCGGTGTCGTGCCCCAAGCAAGCCTCTCCGGGAAAATGCTTATATGCGGTGCCTCCCCCGAAGATAGTGGCGTTGATTATCGTAGTCGATGACCATGGTTGCTGGTGTAGGAACTGATGATTATCCACTCCTGGCGGTAGCGTCAAATGCACTGGTATTTCCACGGAGCATGAAGTGACGCCGCACAGAAAGGCGGCATCAGGCAGCACGTCTGGAATAGAAATCAGCAGGAAAGCCTGTAAGAGCAGACAGGGTAAGCGCTCCATTCCGGAACCGGTGTCGTGCCCCAAGCAAGCCTCTCCGGGAAAATGCTTATATGCGGTGCCTCCCCCGAAGATAGTGGCGTTGATTATCGTAGTCGATGACCATGGTTGCTGGTGTAGGAACTGATGATTATCCACTCCTGGCGGTAGCGTCGAATGCACTGGTATTTCCACGGAGCATGAAGTGACGCCGCACAGAAAGGCGGCATCAGGCAGCACGTCTGGAGTAGAAATCAGCAGGAAAGCCTGTAAGAGCAGACAGGGTAAGCGCTCCATTCCGGAACCGGTGTCGTGCCCCCTCCGGAACCGGTGTCGTGCCCCCACACTAACATAACCCAACTAACATAACCCAACCTAACCTAACCTTCGCACTTCTATCGTTAGAAAACGTTTTACTCGCTACTTTACAATGCTTTCTGCAACATTACGACGGTTTCGTGCGCTTTCACATTAGATGTCGCAGTTTCCGACTTGTTATGGTGAAAAACACTCCATCTCAATTGCTGACATTGTTTAATGCGGTTTTACAACGCTTCATAACATAACCTAACCTAACCTTCGCACTTCTATATCTAGAAAATACCCTGTTACACTGTTTCGCTCACAATTACGATATTTGCATGACCTCACAGTTTTTCACCAAATTAGTACAGTACAGATAGCTGTATCTCGCTAAAGACATCGTTATTTAAGGTTTCACGTTGCTTGCATGCACTTTCACGAGAATATCACAATATAGCAGGTTCGCAATTGTAACGGTACAAGACGCACTATCTGGCTAGTTCGCGCCGCGTTGTGTGCTTTCACAATGTTTCAGCTATCACAGTTTCGTACTCGCAACAAAACAACACTACCTCGTTAGACGAGGTCGTTTTTGGTGGTTTCACGACGCTACCTAGCTTAAACTAACATAACCCAACCTAACCTAACCTTCACAATTCTATCGTTAGAAAACGTTTTACTCGCTACTTTGCAATGCTTTCTGCAAGTTACGACGGTTTCATGCGGTTTCACAATAGGTGTCGCAGTTTCCGACTTGTATTGGTGATAACACTGCATCTGAATAGCTGACATTGCTTAATGCAGTTTTACAACGCTTCATACCTTGACCTAACCTAACCTTCGCACTTCTATCTAATAAACGTTGTGTTACACTGTTTCGCTCACAATTACGATATTTGCATGACCTCACAGTTTTTCACCAACTTAGTACAGTACAGAAAGCTGTATCTCGCTAAATGACATCGTTATTTAAGGTTTCATGATGCTTGCATGCGCTTTCACGAGAATATCACAATATAGCAGTTTCGCACTTGTAACGGTACAAGACGCACTATCTGGCTAGTTCATGCCGTGTTGTGTGCTTTCACGATATTTCAGCTGTCACAGTTTCGTACTCGCAACAAAACAACACTATCTCGCTAAACGAGGTCGTTTTTGGTGGTTTCACGACGCTACCTAGCTTAAAATAACATAACGCAACCTAACCTAACCTTCACAATTCTATCGTTAGAAAACGTTTTACTCGCTACTTTACAATGCTTTCTGCAACATTACGACGGTTTCATGCGCTTTCACAATAGATGTCCTAGTTTCCGACTTGTAATGGTGAAAAACAATGCATCTCAATAGTTAACATTGTTTATTGCGGTTTTATGATGCTTCAAGTCTTGACCTAACCTTCGCACTTGTACGTAAAAAGCTCTCCTACACTGTTTCGTTCACACTTATTATATTTGCATGACCTCACAGTTTTTCACCAACTTAGTACAGGGCATAACGCTGTATCTTGCTAAATGACATCGTTATTTAAGGTTTCACGCTGCTTGCATGTGCTTTCACGAGAATATCACAATATAGCAGTTTCGCAATTGTAACGGTACAAGACGCACTATCTGGCTAGTTCGCGCCGTGTTGTGTGCTTTCACAATGTTTCAGCTATCACAGTTTCGTACTCGCAACAAAACAACACTACCTCGTTAGACGAGGTCGTTTTTGGTGGTTTCACGACGCTACCTAGCTCAAACTAACATAACCCAACCTAACTTAACCTTTGCAATTCTATCGTTAGAAAACGTTTTACTCGCTACTTTACAACGCTTTCTGCAACATTACGACGGTTTCGTGCGTTTTCACATTAGATGTTGCAGTTTCCGACTTGTAATGGTGAAAAACACTGCATCTCAATAGCTGACAATACTTAATGCGGTTTTACAACGCTTCATAACTTAACCTAACCTAACCTTCGCACTTCTATCTAATAAACGCTCTGTTAACCTCTTTCGCTCACAATTACGATATTTGCATGACCTCACAGTTTGTCACCAACTTAGTACAGTACAGAACGCTGTCTCGCTAAATGACATCGTTATTTAAGGTTTCACGTTGCTTGTATGCGCTTTCACGAGAATATCACAATATAGCAGGTTCGCAACTGTAACGGTACAAGACGCACTATCTGGCTAGTTCGCGCCGTGTTGTGTGCTTTCACAATGTTTCAGCTATTACAGTTTCGTACTCGCAACAAAACAACACTATCTCGTTAGACGAGGTTGTTTTTGGTGGTTTCACGACGCTACCTAGCTTAAAATAACATAACGCAACCTAACCTAACCTTCACAATTCTATCGTTAGAAAACGTTTTACTCGCTACTTTACAATGCTTTCTACAACATTACGACGGTTTCATGCGCTTTCACAATAGATATTACAGTTTCCGACTTGTAATGGTGAAAAACAATGCATCTCAATAGCTAATATTGTTTATTGCGGTTTTATGATGCTTCAAGTCTTGACCTAACCTTCGCACTTGTACGTAAAAGGCTCTCTTACACTGTTTCGTTCACACTTATTATATTTGCATGACCTCACAGTTTTTCACCAACTTAGTACAGTACAGAAGGCTGTATCTCGCTAAATGACATCGTTATTTAAGGTTTCACGCTGCTTGCATGTGCTTTCACGAGAATATCACAATATAGCAGTTTCGCACTTGTAACGGTACAAGACGCACTATCTGGCTAGTTCACGCCGTGTTGTGTGCTTTCACAATATTTCAGCTATCACAGTTTTGTACTCGCAACAAAACAATACTACCTCGTTAGACGAGGTCGTTTTTGGTGGTTTCAGGACGCTACCTAGCTTAAACTAACATAACCCAACCTAACTTAACCTTCGCAATTCTA